>NC_064867.1:34791702-35151127 GCF_024139225.1 Suncus etruscus | reverse complement strand
TATGCAAGGAGCAGACAGACACCCCCCCAAAAGGACTGTCCACAAGTCGGAGCCCAGTCCAGGCGCAGCTCTGAGTGAGCACAGCGGGTGGAGGACCACAGGGCTGGCAGGGGCAGGAGCCAGTGTCCTGTGGGCCATGATGCTGCTTGCTCTCACCAATCGGAACGAATGAGTCAGCAAGGTCCCAGAGAATGAGTTTAATAGACTGTGGTCCACTTAATTGACATAAAACTTAATAAAAAATTTCATTATAACTTTAAAAGTGTCCTCAGACGACAGGAGACGAGAAGACTAAGAATTCTGCTGCCCTGAAAGATAGAGACAAAAGGGTCTTTCAGTTGCAACAGATCTCAGATGCACCCCGCTGGGGGTCCTCCAGGTGAAGGAGGGTGGGTCCCCTTATTTCTGCATTTGCTTGCGGAGAGGCAGGGGCGAGTCGTTGCAGTCCCACCGGCTGTGCTGGACGCCACGGTTGCTCCCCAGATGGCCGAGATCGTGTCGCAAGTGTCTCTCCACGCCTTGTAGGCAGCCGCAGCCTTGTTCCTCGCCTCCTGTGATTCTGTGGTCCGAGAAAGCCTTCGAGGCAGCGTCAGCCGCCTTCGACAAACGTCTCAGTCGCTGTGCTGCCTTCAGGGCGACCTCCAGGTCCAGCAACTGCCTCCTTGGTGTCTGCGCCGCCGCCTCCGTGGTCCACACGCCGGCCTCGCCCAGAAATTTTAGCTGGCAGGCTGGAAGATGATATGGGATCCCAGGGATCAAACCGGGTCCCTCCTGGGTTAGCTGCATGCAAGGCAAATGCCCTACTACTGTGCTATTTCTGAGGCCCTTGGTATTGTTCCACGGCTCTTATGATTCCGGCCTGTTATGATTCCGGGATCGTCCGAGAAGCAGCCTTCGAGGCAGCGTCAGCCCCCTTCGCCTTCGACAGACGTCTCACTCCCTCTGCTGCCTTCAGGGCGACTTCCAGGTCCAGCAACTGCTGCCTTGGTGTCTGCGTCTCGCCCAGAAATTTTAGCTGGCAGGCTGGGAGATCATATGGGATCCCAGGGATCAACCGGGTCCCTCCTGGGTCTGCTACATGCAAGGCAAGTGCCCTACCACTGTGCTATCTCTGAGGCCCTTGGTAACCCCTGTTTGAAAGTGGTGCCAGGAGACCCATTCATGCAAGTGTCGTTACAGAGACCCGACAACGTCACAAGTAAATGGAAGCTTTCTCTCCTATGAAATTTTTGTGCGGTTCCGGAGAGAAAGCCTGGCGGTAAGGCGTTTGCCTTGCATGCAGAAGGACGGTGTTCAAATCCCACCATCCCATAGGGACCTTCCACCCCCCTCCCGCAGCAGGCCAGGTGTGACCTGTGAGGGACCAGGAGGAACCCCTGAATGCGCCCGAGTGGCCCAAAAGCAAATGACCGCTTACCTTGGGCCCTTTTCTGGGCTTCAGGCCTCAAAGTGGACCGTTCTCTGGGCGCTCCCGTCGTCTCCCGCCCGTGCAGACGCCTGAAGCCATGTTCAGTCCTACTTGTGGCAAATCTCGAAGCCATTATCGCAGCTTCAGCGATGGCCAGTGCTTGAGACCTTACCATCTCCTCCGTATAGTATGGGACGGCAGCCACCCCCTGGTCGAAATAGGCCTCTATTTGACAGCTCGCTGCCATCATCAATTTAGAGCAGTCCTCCTGGTGGCGCCTGTCATTGCAGGTCTTCCCAAATCCTCCAGGACAATTGCCTGTCACCACACACATCCCCTTGGGCCCAAGTCAGGGGCTAATGTACCCATGGCCTCCCACTGGGCTCTGTCCCTTTCTTACCTGGGGCAGACTCTGAGTTTGTTTTGGGGTTTCACTGGGGACAAACAATGGTCACTCACCCTCCTTTCTCATGGGGGAGGATCCTCGGGCATAGGCCGTGGCCTGATCCTTCTCGGTCTTCAGCAGGCGGGGCTTGGGGTAGAGCTGCGGACTTTGGGGCCATGGGACTCCTGACAAAACCCCCGTGGCCACCTCGGACACGGGAGTCACCGCCTCAGCCTGTTTATCGTCCTCCTCCTTAATCTGTCTGCTGGTGCTGTGGCCCAAAAAAAAAAAAAAACAAAAAAAACAGTGGTTCTCGGCACAAGGCTTGGGCTGAGGCCAAGTCTGGGGCAGAGGCCAAGGCTGGTATCGGGGCCAAGTCTGGGGCTGAGGCCAAGTCTGGGGCTGAGGCCAAGTGTGGGGCTCGGACCAAGGATGGTTTTTGGACCATGGCTGATTTCAGGGCCAAGTCTGCGGCTGGGGCCAAGTATGGGGCTGGGACCAAGGCTGGTTCTCGGGCCATGGCTGATGTTGGGGCCAAGTCTGGGGCTGAGGCCAAGTCTGGGGCTGGGACCAAGACTGTTTCTTGGGCCATGGCTGGTGTTGGGGCCAAGTCTGAGGCTGGGGCAAAGGCTGGTTCTCGGGCAAAGGCTGGTGGCCTCAAAGGGGAAACGTCTCTTGGCTCTCCCGCCCGCGCCGACGCTGATGCCTGAAGCCACGAACACCCCTCTCTCTGGCGAATCTTGCAGCCATCATTGCCTCTGCTACCATTCCTGTCGCCATGGTTACTCCTTCAGGGTCCGCTGGACTTTCGGGACCGCAGTCACCCACTCCACCACCCTCCTTTCTCATGGGGGGAGGATCCTCGGGCATAGGCCGTGGCATACTCTCGGGGTCAAGTCTGGGGCTGGTACCAAGGCTGATTCTCGAGCCACAGCTGATGTTGGGGCCAAGTCTGGGCTGGGTCCAAGGCGGGGGCAGGGGACAAGGCTGGTTCTAGCGCCACAGGTGGTGCTGTGTCCATGTCTGGGGCTGGGGCCAAGGCTGGTTCTCGCGCCATGGCTGGTGTTGAGGCCAAGCCTGAGGCTGGGGCCAAGCCTGGGGTTGGGACCAAGGTTGGTTCTCGAACCGGAGGAACCCCTAAGCGTTGCCGGGCGTGGCCCAATAGGGAATGGCCGCTACTTACCCCGTTGGTCCAGGGGGCTGGCGGGCTCATGCTCTAGGCTGCGGCGAGTATGGGGCTGGGTCCAAGTCGGGCTGATGTTGGGGCCAAGGGTGGTTCTGGGGCCAAGGGTGGTTCTGGGGCCAAGGGTGGTGCTGGGGCCAAGGGTGGTTCTGGGGCCAAGGGTGGTTCTGGGGCCAAGGCGCCCCTCCACAGACTCTCCCTCGCCCTCTTCCCCAGCTGCAACGCCCTGGAAGGAAGACAAACTAGTCTAATAAGCAAAGAAATCCTTTCCCAGACCCAAGGGGCTTTCTCTCCTATGAAATTGTTGTGCGGGTCCGGAGAGAAAGCATGGCGGTAAGGCGTTTGCCTTGCATGCAGAAGGATGGTGTTCAAATTTCGCCATCCCATATGGACCTTCCCCCCCTCCCGCAGCAGGCCAGGGGCGACCTGTGAGGGACCAGGAGGAACCCCTGAGCGCGCCCGAGTGGCCCAAAAGCAAATGACCGATTACCGCCTTCGGCCCTTTGCCTTAAAGGGGAACGGGAGCGGTCTCTAACCGCTCTCGCCACTGCTGTCATACCGCTGCGACTTGTCCCACCACGCACCGCCAAGGGTCCTGCTCCTGGTGACGCGTGGGCTGGGGTAGAGCTTCGGACTTTGGGGCCATGGAACTGCTGACAACACCCCCCTGGCCACCTCGGACACGGGTGTCACCGCCTCAGCCTGTTTTTCGTCCTCCTTCTTAATCTGTCTGCTGGTGCTGTGGCCCAAAAACCAAAAAAAAAAAAAAAAGTAATGGTTATCGGCACAAGGCTGGTGCTGGGGCCAAGTCTGGGGCTGAGGCCAAAGCTGGTGTCGGGGCCAAGTCTGGGGCTGAGGCCAAGTCTGGGGCTGGGACCAAGGATGGTTTTTGGACCATGGCTGATTTCAGGGCCAAGTCTGCGGCTGGGGCCAAGTATGGGGCTGGGACCAAGGCTGTTTCTCGGGCCACGGCCAAGGGGCTTTCTCTCCTTAATCCCTCTGCTGGTGCTGATTCTTGGAACACTGCTGATGTTGGGGCCAAGAATCAGCCTTGCTCCCAGCCCCAGAGTTTGCCACAACACCAGCCATAGTACGAGAACCAGCCTTGGTCCCAGCCCCAGACTTGGCCCCAACATCAGCCGTGGCCCAAGAACCAGCCTTGCTGTGCTTCAGGCCTTAAAGGTGAACGGGAGCGGTCTCCAAGCTCTCTAAGTGCTGCCGCAGCTGTCATTTCGGCCGCCACGAATTGTCCTATCTCCGCCATGAATTGTCCCATGAATTTTCCCACGAAATGTCCCACCAGCGCCTCCACGGGTCCTGCGCTTGGTGACGCGGGGGCTGGGGTAGAGCTCTGGACTTTGGGGCCATGGGACTGCTGACGACACCCCCGGGGCCACCTCGGACACGGGAGTCACCGCCTCAGCCTGTTTTTCGTCCTCCTCCTTAATCCGTCTGCTTGTGCTGTGGCCCAAAAACCAAAAAAAAAAAATTCCTATGCACCCCAGGCCTGGGGCTCCCAGGAACCCTGCAAGGAGCAGACAGGCACCCCCCCAAAAGGACTGTCCACAAGTCGGAGCCCAGTCCAGGCACAGCTCTGAATGAGCACAGCCGGTGGAGGACCACAGGGCAGGCAGGGGCAGGAGCCAGGGTTCTGTGGGCCATGATGCTGCCTGCTCTCACCAATCGCAACGAATGAGTCAGCAAGGTCCCAGAGAAGGAGTTTAATAGACTGTGGTCCACTTTATTGACATAAAACTTAATAAAAAATTTTATTAAAACTTTAAAAGTGTCCTCAGACGACAGGAGACGAGAAGACTAAGAATTCTGCTGCCCTGAAAGATAGAGACAAAAGGGTCTTTCAGTTGCAACAGATCTCAGATGCACCCCGCTGGGGGTCCCCCCGGTGAAGGAGGGTGGGTCCCCTTCTGCTGTGTTTGTGGAGAGGCAGGGGCGAGTTGCTGCAGTCCCACCGGGCTGTTCTGGACGCCACAGGTGCTCCCCAGATGGCCGAGGTCGCATCGCAAGCCTCTTGCCGCGCCTTGTAGGCAGCCGCAGCCTTTTTCCTCCCCTCATGTGATTCCGTTGTCTGAGAAGCAGCCTTCGAGGCAGCGTCAGCCGCCTTCGACAAACGTCTCAGTCGCTGTGCTGCCTTCAGGGCGACCTCCAGGTCCAGCAACTGCCGCCTTGGTGTCTGCGCCACCGCCTCCGTGGTCCACATGCCGGCCTTGCCCAGAAATTTTAGCTGGCAGGCTGGGAGATGATGTGGTATCCCAGGGATCAAACCGGGTCCCTCCTGGGTCAGCTACATGCAAGGCAAATGCCCTACCACTGTGCTATCTCTGAGGCCCTTGGTAACCCCTGTTTGAAAGTGGCGCCAGGAGACCCATTCATGCAAGTGTCGTTACAGACACCCGACAACGTCACAAGTAAATGGAAGCTTTCTCTCCTATGAAATTTTTGTGCGGTTTCGGAGAGAAAGCCTGGCGGTAAGGCATTTGCCTTGCATGCAGAAGGACGGTGTTCGAATCCCGCCATCCCATAGGGACCTTCTTCCACCCCTCCCGCAGCAGGCCAGGTGTGACCTGTGAGGGACCAGGAGGAACCCCTGAGCTTGCCCGAGTGGCCCAAATGCAAATGACTGCTTACCGCCTTGGGTCCTTTCCTGGGCTTCGGTCCTCAAAGGGGACCGGTCTCTGTCTCTACGTGCTCCCGCCGCCGCCCGGTTTTCCCTCTCTCTGCCATATCTCGCAGCCATCACCGCTACCATTCCCGTCGCCATCTTTAGTCTGTCCGTATTTGCTGGATTGTCAAGGGCTGGAGCCACCCAGTCCACCACGAACTGCCCTACGTCGTGGGCCATAGCCACCATTAAGCCCATGTTTCCCCATGTTGGTGTGCAGAACAGAGAGGAGGCCGCTCTGGGCCCAGCCCGTCCCGAAGCCCCTATGGTCTGGCAGAGAGCCCACCCCGAAGTGGCAAGGTGAGGACACAGAGCAGTCGAGGCCTTTCCAGTACGCAGCCAGCCCAACTCAGTCCCCAGCATGCAGGTCTCCCCACATGGCCTACACAGCCCTATTTCCCTTCCATTTCTTCAGCAGGCTTACCCACGGAGGCGTGGACGTCTACCGTTGTCCTCCATCTCCAGGCTTTGCCCGCCTTCCAACTCTCTGTCTTTTAAAACCCCCCCATCCCAGGTGTGGGCTGAAATCGCGTCCCATGCGTCTTGCTGCGCCTTGTAAGCAGCCGCAGCCTTGTTCCTCGCCTCGTGTGATTCCGTGGTCCAAGAAAGAGCCTTGCATGCAGAAGGACGGTGTTCGAATCCCGCCATCCCATAGGGACCTTCCCCCCCCTCTCGCAGCAGGCCAGGGGTGACCTGTGAGGGACCAGGAGGAACCCCTGAGCGCGCCCAAGTGGCCCAAAAGCAAATGACCCCTTACCGCCTTGGGCCCTTTGCCTTAAAGGCAAACGGGAGCTTTCTCTATGCTCTCTAACCACTCCCAACGCGGCTGTCATTTCGGCCGCTGTCCTTTCTGCCAATGCTGACTGTACCCCCTTCAACACGACTTGTGCAACTTGTCCCACCAGGCGCCGCCACGGGTCCTGCTCCTGGTGACGCGGGGGCAGGGGTAGAGCTGCGGACCTTGGGGCCATGGGACTGCTGACGAAACCCCCGTGGCCACCTCGGACACGGGAGGCACCGCCTCAGCCTGATTTTCGTCCTCCTCCTTAATCCGTCTGCTGGTGCTGTGGCCGAAAAACCAAAAAAAATTTCGATGCACCCCAGCCCTGGGGCTCCCAGGAACCCTGCAAGGAGCAGACAGGCACCCCCCGAAAGGACTGTCCACAAGTCGGAGCCTAGTCCAGGCGCAGCTCTGAGCGAGCACAGCGGGTGGAGGACCACAGGGGCAGGAGCCAGGGTCCTGTGGCCCGTGATGCTGCCTGCTCTCACCGCGCTCCAATCTCAACGAATGAGTCAGCAAGGTCCCAGAGAATGAGTTTTAATAGACTGTGGTCCGCTTTATTGACATAAAACTTAAAGTTTTAATGAAATTTTTTATTAAAAGTGTCCTCAGACAGCACGAGACGAGACAAGACCACTAAGAATTCTGCCCTGAAAGATAGAGACAAAAGGGTCTTTCAGTTGCAACAGATCTCAGATGCACCCCGCTGGGGGTCCCCCGGTGAAGGAGGGTGGGTCCCCTTCTGCTGTGTTTGCCGAGAGGCAGGGGCGAGTCGCTGCAGTCCCACCGGGCTGTGCTGGACGCCACAGGTGCTCCCCAGATGGCCGAGGTCGCATCGCAAGCCTCTTGCCGCGCCTTGTAGGCAGACGCAGCCTTGTTCCTCCCCTCATGTGATTCCATTGTCTGAGAAGCAGCCTTCGAGGCAGCGTTAGCCCCCTTCAACAAATGTCTCAGTCGCTGTGCTGCCTTCAGGGCGACCTACAGGTCCAGCAACTACCGCCTGGTGTCTGCGCCGCCGCCTCAGTGGTCCGCAAGCCGGCCTCGCCCAGAAATTTTAGCTGGCAGGCTGGGAGATGATATGGGATCCCAGGGATCAAACCGGGTCCCTCCTGGGTCTGCTACATGCAAGGCAAGTGCCCTACCACTGTGCTATCTCTGAGGCCCTTGGTAACCCCTGTTTGAAAGTGGTGCCAGGAGACCCATTCATGCATGTGTCGTTACAGAGACCCGACAACGTCACAAGTAAATGGAAGCTTTCTCTCCTATGAAATTTTTGTGCGGTTCCGGAGAGAAAGCCTGGCGGTAAGGCGTTTGCCTTGCATGCAGAAGGACGGTGTTCGAATCCCGCCATCCCATAGGGACCTTCCCCCCCCCCCCCGGCAGCAGGCCAGGGGTGACCTGTGAGGGACCAGGAGGAACCCCGGAGCTTGCCCGAGTGGACCAAAAGCAAATGACCACTTACTGCCTTGGGCCCTTTTCGGGGCTTCGGGCCTTAAAGGCGAACGGGAGCAGTCTCTAAGTTCCCTATCTGCTCCCGCTGCTGCTCCCGCTGCCCTTGTCATTTTGGCTTCCACAAATTGTCCCACCTCCGGCGCGAATTGTCCCATGAATTGTCCCACGAATTGTCCCACAAGGCGCCGCCATGGGTCCTGCTGCTGGTAGCGCCTGTCACTGCCCAAAACCGAAAATCAGACTATTTTGCTCAGACAACCCAGGTGGCTGACTAAGGAATCCCGCGCTAAACCCCGCGTCCCAGATGGCCCCAGACGTCCCAGACGGCCCCCACTGCCTTAACAGAAACCATGTTTCCCCATGTTGGTGGGCAGAACAGAGGGGAGGCCGCTCTGGGCCCAGCCCGTCCCGAAGGCCCTATGGTCTGGCAGAGAGCCCACCCCGAAGGTGGCAGGGTGACGGCAGAGATGCACAGAGCAGTCGAGGCATTTCCAGGACGCAGCCAGCCCACCTCAGTCCCCAGCATGCAGGTCTCCCCACATGGCCTACACAGCCCTATCTCCCTTCCAGCTCTTCAGCAGGCTCACCCACGAGGACTACCACGAGTACGACCACGGCGAGGACGTGCAGCTTAGTCTTCCATCTCCAGGCCTTCAGCTTGACCTCTGACTTTCTGTCTTTTAAATCCCCCCCCCCATCCCAGGTGTGGGCAGTTCTGATCATTCATTCAGGTGGGATCAGTTCAGGTGGGGAGGGGTTACACTGGGGCACACGCACCTGGATAACTGAGGACTTCCAAACTCCAAAGTGTATTTCCCCAGTATTGCGCAAACGTATATTAAAATTAGATACAGAATTTTCTGTTTGCAGTAAGGCACCCTGTTGCCACCCTGCGACCCAACTCTTTCGCTTCACACTCAGGGGAGTGCTGTTGGCCTGGCATTGTAAACCCCGCCCCCCCCCCCCACAGGCCAGCCCGGACAACACAAGTTGCTCCCCGGAGCTTACAGCTTACAGCTTGTCTTTGACCCTTTCCCCAAAGGCCCATTTTGACATCTAACATGATCATATGTAGCCTGAATTGGGGGACCGGATTAGGGGCGGCTGGGGCCCTCAGGGACAGTCGGCTAACTCCCCAAATCCTCCAGGACAATCGCCTGTCACCACAAACATCCCCTTGGGCCCAAGTCAGGGGCTAATGTACCCTTGGCCTCCCGCCTGGGCTCTGTCCCTTTCTCCCCTGGGGCAGACTCTGGGTTTATTTGTTTTGGGGTTTCACTGGGGACAAACAATGGTCACTCACCCTCCTTACTCATGGGGGAGGATCCTCGGGCATAGGCCGCGGCCTGATCCTTCTCGGTCTTCAGTCGGCGGGGGCTGGGGTAGAGCTGCGGACTTTGGGGCCATGGGACTGCTGACGAAACCCCCGTGGCCACCTCGGACACGGGAGGCACCGCCTCAGCCTGATTTTCGTCCTCCTCCTTAACCCGTCTGCTGGTGCTGTGGCCCAAAAACCAAAAAAAAAATTCCTATGCACCCCAGGCCTGGGGCTCCCAGGAACCCTGCAAGGAGCAGACAGGCACCCCCCGAATGGACTGTCCACAAGTCGGAGCCCAGTCCAGGTGCAGCTCTGAGTGAGCACAGCGGGTGGAGGACCACAGGGCAGGCAGGGGCAGGAGCCAGGGTCCTGTGGCCCGTGATGCTGCCTGCTCTCACCGCGCTCCAATTGCAATGAGTGAGTCAGCAAGGTCCCAGAGAATGAGTTTTAATAGACTGTGGTCCGCTTTATTGACATAAAACTTAATTAAAAATTTCGTTAAAACTTTAAAAGTGTCCTCAGACGACACGAGATGAGATGACTAAGAATTCTGCTGCCCTGAAAGATAGAGACAAAAGGGTCTTTCAGTTGCAACAGATCTCAGATGCACCCCGCTGGGGTCCCCCCTTCCCCCCCCCCCCCGTGAAGGAGGGTGGGTCCCCTTCTGCTGCGTTTGCGGAGAGGCAGGGGCGAGTCGCTGCAGTCCCACTGGGCTGTGCTGGACGCCACAGGTGCTCCCCAGATGGCCGATGTCGCGTCGCAAGCGTCTTGCCGCGCCTTGTAGGCAGCTGCAGCCTTGTTCCTCCCCTCATGTGATTCCGTTGTCTGAGAAGCAGCCTTCGAGGCAGCGTCAGCCACCTTCGACAAACGTCTCAGTCGCTGTGCTGCCTTCAGGGCGACCTCCAGGTCCAGCAACTGCCGCCTTGGTGTCTGCGCCACCGCCTCCGTGGTCCACACGCCGGCCTCGCCCAGAAATTTTAGCTGGCAGGCTGGGAGATCATATGGGATCCCAGGGATCAAACCGGGTCCCTCCTGGGTCAGCTACATGCAAGGCAAATGCCCTACCACTGTGCTATCTCTGAGGCCCTTGGTAACCCCTGTTTGAAAGTGGTGCCAGGAGACCCATTCATGCAAGTGTCGTTACAGACACCCGACAACGTCACAAGTAAATGGAAGCTTTCTCTCCTATGAAATTTTTGTGCGGTTCCGGAGAGAAAGCCTGGCGGTAAGGCGTTTGCCTTGCATGCAGAAGGACGGTGTTCGAATCCCGCCATCCCATAGGGACCTTGTTCCACCCCTCCCGCAGCAGACCAGGTGTGACCTGTGAGGGACCAGGAGGAACCCCTGAGCGCGCCCGAGTGGCCCAAAAGCAAATGACCGCTTACCTTGGGCCCTTTGCTGGGCCTCGGGCCTTAAAGGCGAACGGGAGCGGTCTCTACGCTCTCTAACCGCTCCCGCCGCCGCTGCTGTCATTTCCGCTGCTGCTGTCTCCACCAAGAATTGTACAATGTCCGCTGCAAATTGTCTCAGCAGGCGCCGCCTCGGGTCCTGCTGCTGGTAGCGCCTGTCACTGCCCCAAACCCAAAATCAGACTATTGCTCAGTTGGTTGACTAAGGAATCCCTCCCTCGAACCCATGGCCTCCTGCCTGGACTCAGTCTCCCTCTACCCTTGGGCAGGCTCTGGGTTTGTTAGTTTTGGGGTTTCACCAAGGACAAACAATGGTCACTCACCCTCTTTTCTCATGGGGGAGGATCCTCGGGCATAGGCCGTGGCCTGATCCTTCTCGGTCTTCAGCCGGCGGTGGCTGGGGTAGAGCTGCGGACTTTGGGGCCATGGGACTGCTGACCACACCCCCGTGGCCACCTCGGACACGGGAGTCACCGCCTCAGCCTGTTTTTCGTCCTCCTCCTTAATCTGTCTGCTGGTGCTGTGGCCCAAAAACCAAAAAAAAAAAAAAAAAGCAATGGTTCTCGGGCCACGGCTAGTGTTGGGGCCTAGTCTGTGGCGGGTCCAAGTCTGGGGCTGGGCAAAGACTGGTGTTGGGACCAAGTCTGGGGCTGGGGCCGGGGCAGGGGCCAAGTCTTGAGCTGGGGCAAAGGCTGGTTCTCGGACTATGGCTGGTGTTGAGGCAAATTCTGGGGCTGGGGCCAAGGTTGGTTCTTGGGCTAAGGGTGGTGCTTTGGCCAAGTTTGTGGCTGCGGCCAAGGCAGGTTCTCGGGCCAAGGCTAGTGTTGGGTACAAGTCTGGGGCTGGGTGGGACCAAGGCTGGTTCTCAGGCCATGGCTGTGTTGGGGCCAAGTCTGGGGCTGGGGCCATATCTGAGGCTGCGACCAAGGCTGGTTCTTGGGCCACGGCTGATGTTGGGGCCAAGTCTGGGGATGGCTCCAAATCTGGGGCTTGGACCAAGGCTGGCGTTGGGGCCAAGTCTGGGGCTGGGGTGAAGGCTGGTTCTCAGACCAAGGCTGGTATTGTAGCCATGTCTGGGTATGGGTCCAAGTCTGCTGCTTGGGGCCAAGGCTGCTTCTCGATTCACAGCTGGTGTTGGGGCCAAGTCTGGGGCTGGGGCGAAGTCTGGAGTTGGGTCCAAGGCTGGTTCTAGCGCCACAGGTGGTGCTGGGTCCAAGTCTGGGGCTGGGGTCAAGGCTGGTGGCCTCAAAGGGGAACGGTCTCTTGGCTCTCCTGCCGCCTCCCGCCCGCGCCGACGCTGATGCCTGAAGCCACGGACAGCCCTCTCTCTGGCGAATCTTGCAGCCATCATTGCCCCTGCTACCATTTTGTCGCCATGGTTACTCCTTCAGGGCCCGCTGGATTTTCGGGACCGCAGCCACCCACTCCACCACTCTCCTTTCTCATGGGGGGAGGATCCTCAGGCATAGGCCGTGGCTACTCTCGGGGTCAAGTCTGGAGCTGGTACCAAGGCTGATTCTCGAGCCACAGCTGATGTTGGGGCCAAGTCTGGGCTGGGGACAAGGCTGGTTCTAGCGCCACGGGTGGTGCTGGGGCCAAGGCTGCTTCTCGCGCCATGGCTGGTGTTGAGGCCAAGCCTGAGGCTGGGTCCAATCCTGGGGTTGGGACCAAGGTTGGTTCTCGAACCGGAGGAACCCCTAAGCATTGCCGGGCGTGGCCCAATAGGGAATGGTCGCTACTTACCCTGTTGGTCCACGGGGCTGGTGGGCTCATGCTCTAGGCTGCGGCGAGTATGGGGCTGGGTCCAAGACTGGGGCTGATGTTTGGGCCAAGGGTAGTTCTGGGTCCAAGGGTGGTGCTGGGTCCAAGGTCTTCTGGGTCAAAGGGTGCTTCTGGGGTCAAGGGTGCTTCTGGGGCCAAGCGCCCCTCCACACCCTCTCCCTTGCCCTCTTCCCCTGCTGCGACGCTCTGTAAGGAACACAAGCTAGTAAGCAAAGAAACCCTTTCCCAGACCCAAGGGGCTTTCTCTCCTATGAAATTGTTGTGCGGGTCCGGAGAGAAAGCCTGGCGGTAAGGCATTTGCCTTGCATGCAGGAGGACGGTGTTCGAATCCGCCATCCCATAGGGACCTTCCCCCCCCCCTCCCGCAGCAGGCCAGGAACGACCTGTGAGGGACCAGGAGGAACTCCTGAGCGCGCCCGAGTGGCCCAAAAGCAAATGACTGCTTACCGCCTTGGGCCCTTTCCTGGGCTTCGGGCCTCAAAGGGGACCGGTCTCTGTCTCTATGTGCTCCCGCCTCCCAGTTTTCCCTCTCTCTGCCATATCTCGCAGCCATCACCGCTACCATTCCCGTCGCCATCTTTAGTCTGTCCGTATTTGCTGGATTGTCAAGGTCTGGAGCCACCTACTCCAACACGAACTGCCCTACGTCGTGGGCCATAGCCACCATCAAGCCCATGTCGTCCTGCTCCTGGTGGCAAAAGCAAATGACTGCTTACCGCCTTGGGCCCTTTTCGGGGCCTCGGGCCTTAAAGGCAAACGGGAGTGGTCTCTAAGCTCTCTAACCGCTCCCGCCGCCGCCGCTGTCATTTTGGCCAACAGGAATTGTCCCACCTCCGCTGCGAATGGTCCCACCAGGCGCCACCTGAATTGGGGGACCGGGTTAGGGGCGGCTGGGGCCCTCGGGGACACTCAGCCAACTCCCCAAATTCTCCAGGACAGTCGCCTGTCACCACAAACATCCCCTTGGGCCCAAGTCAGGGGCTAATGTACCCATGAACTCCCGCCTGGGCTCTGTCCCTTTCTCCCCTTGAGCAGGCTCTGGGTTTGTTAGTTTTGGGGTTTCACCGGGGACAAACAATGGTCACTCACCCTCCTTTCTCATGGGGGAGGATCTTCAGGCATAGGCCGTGGCCTGATCCTTCTCGGTCTTCAGCCGGCGGGGGCTGGGGTAGAGCTGCGGACTTTGGGGCCATGGGACTGCTGACCACACCCCCGTGGCCACCTCAGCCTGTTTTTCGTCCTCCTCCTTAATCCGTCTGCTGGTGCTGTGGCCCAAAAACCAAAAAAAAATTTTTCCGATGCACCCCAGGCCTGGGGCTCCCAGGAACCCTGCAAGGAGCAGACAGGCACCCCCCCAAAAGGACTGTCCACAGGTCGGAGCCCAGTCCAGGCGCAGATCTCAGATGCACCCCGCTGGGGGTCCCCAAACACGAATTGTCCCACCTCCGCCGCGAATTGTCCCATCTCCGCCATGAATTGTCTCACCAGGCACCAACACGGGTCCTCCTGCTGGTGGTGCCTGTCACTGCGGGAGAAGCTGCCCAAAACCCAAAACCCAAAATCAGACTATTGCTCAGTTGGTTGACTAAGGAATCCCTCCCTCGAACCCATGGCCTCCTGCCTGGACTCAGTCTCCCTCTACCCTTGGGCAGGCTCTGGGTTTGTTAGTTTTGGGGTTTCACCGAGGACAAACAATGGTCACTCACCCTCTTTTCTCATGGGGGAGGATCCTCGGGCATAGGCCGTGGCCTGATCCTTCTCGGTCTTCAGCCGGTGGGGGCTGGGGTAGAGCTGCGGACTTTGGGGCCATGGGCCTGCTGACGACACCCCCGTGGCCACCTCGGACACGGGAGTCACCGCCTCAGCCTGTTTTTCGTCCTCCTCCTTAATCTGTCTGCTGGTGCTGTGGCCCAAAAACCAAAAAAAATAAATAAAAGTTTCTGATGCACCCCAGGCCTGGTGCTCCCAGGAACCCTGCAAGGAGCAGATAGGCACCCCCCCCCAAAAGGACTGTCCACAAGTCGGAGCCCAGTCCAGGCGCAGCTCTGAGTGAGCACAGCGGGTGGAGGACCACAGGGCAGGCAGGGGCAGGAGCCAGGGTCCTGTGGCCCGTGATGCTGCATGCTCTCACCGAGCTCCATTCGCAACGAATGAGTCAGCATGGTCCCAGAGAATGAGTTTTAATAGACTGTGGTCCACTTTATTGACATAAAACTTAATAAAAAATTTCATTAAAACTTTAAAAGTGTCCTCAGACGACACGAGATGAGATGACTAAGAATTCTGCTGCCCTGAAAGATAGAGTCAAAAGGGTCTTTCAGTTGTAACAGATCTCAGATGCACCCCGCTGGGAGCCCCCCCCCCCCCGGTGAAGGAGGGTCGGTCCCCGTCTGCTGCTTTTGCGGAGAGGCAGGGGCGAGTCGCTGCAGTCCCACCTGGCTGTGCTGGATGCCACAGGTGCTCCCCAGATGGCCGAGGTCGTGTCGCAATCGTCTTGCTGCGCCTTGTAGGCAGCCGGAGCCTTGTTCCTCGCCTCGTGTGATTCCGTGGTCCGAGAAAGAGTCTTCGAGGCAGCGTCAGCCACCTTCGACAAACGTCTCAGTTGCTCTGCTGTCTTCAGGAAGACCTCCGGGTCCAGCAACTGCCGCCTTGGTGTCTGCGCTGGTGCCTCTGTGGTCCGCACGCCGGCCTTGCCCAGAAATTTTAGCTGGCAGGCTGGGAGATGATATGGGATCCCAGGGATCAAACCGGGTCCCTCCTGGGTCAGCTACATGCAAGGCAAATGCCCTACCACTGTGCGATCTCTGAGGCCCTTGGTATTGTTCCACGCCTCGTATGATTCCGGGATCGTCCGAGAAGCAGCCTTCGAGGCAGCGTCAGCCCCCTTCGCCTTCGACAGACGTCTCACTCCCTCTGCTGCCTTCAGGGTGACCTCCAGGTCCAGCAACTGCTGCCTTGGTGTGTGCGCCTCGCCCAGAAATTTTAGCTGGCAGGCTGGGAGATCATATGGGATCCCAGGGATCAAACCGGGTCCCTCCTGGGTCAGCTACATGCAAGGCAAGTGCCCTACCACTGTGCTATCTCTGAGGCCCTTGGTAACCCCTGTTTGAAAGTGGTGCCAGGAGACCCATTCATGCAAGTGTCGTTACAGAGACCCGACAACGTCACAAGTAAATGGAAGCTTTCTCTCCTATGAAATTTTTGTGCGGTTCCGGAGAGAAAGCCTGGCGGTAAGGCGTTTGCCTTGCATGCAGAAGGACGGTGTTCGAATCCCACCATCCCATAGGGACCTCCCCCACCCCTCCCGCAGCAGGCCAGGGGCGACCTGTGAGGGACCAGGAGGAACCCCTGAGTGCGCCCGAGTGGCCCAAAAGCAAATGACCGCTTACCTTGGGCCCTTTCCTGGGCTTCAGGCCTCAAAGTGGACCGTTCTCTGGGCGCTCCCGTCGTCTCCCGCCCGTGCAGACGCCTGAAGCCATGTTCAGTCCTACTTGTGGCAAATCTCGAAGCCATTATCGCAGCTTCAGCGATGGCCAGTGCTTGAGACCTTACCATCTCCTCCGTATAGTATGGGACGGCAGCCACCCGCTGGTCGAAATAGGCCTCTATTTGACAGCTCGCTGCCATCATCAATTTAGAGCAGTCCTCCTGGTGGCGCCTGTCATTGCAGGTCTTCCCAAATCCTCCAGGACAATTGCCTGTCACCACACACATCCCCTTGGGCCCAAGTCAGGGGCTAATGTACCCATGGCCTCCCACTGGGCTCTGTCCCTTTCTCCCCTGGGGCAGACTCTGAGTTTGTTTTGGGGTTTCACTGGGGACAAACAATGGTCACTCACCCTCCTTTCTCATGGGGGAGGATCCTCGGGCATAGGCCGTGGCCTGATCCTTCTCGGTCTTCAGCCGGCGGGGCTTGGGGTAGAGCTGCGGACTTTGGGGCCATGGGACTGCTGACAAAACCCCCGTGGCCACCTCGGACACGGGAGTCACCGCCTCAGCCTGTTTTTCGTCCTCCTCCTTAATCCGTCTGCTGGTGCTGTGGCCCAAAAACAAAAAACAAACAAAAAAAAAGCAATGGTTCTCGGCACAAGGCTGGTGCTGGGGCCAAGTCTGGGGCTGAGGCCAAGTCTGGGGCTGAGGCCAAGGCTGGTGTCGGGGCCAAGTCTGGGGCTGGGACCAAGTGTGGGGCTCGGACCAAGGATGGTTTTTGGACCATGGCTGATTTCAGGGCCAAGTCTGCGGCTGGGGCCAAGTATGGGGCTGGGACCAAGGCTGGTTCTCGGGCCACGGCTGATGTTGGGGCCAAGTCTGGGGCTGAGGCCAAGTCTGGGGCTGGGACCAAGACTGTTTCTTGGGCCATGGCTGGTGTTGGGGCCAAGTCTGAGGCTGGGGCAAAGGCTGGTTCTTGGGCTAAGGCTGGTTTTCGGGCCATGGCTGGTGGCCTCAAAGGGGAAAGGTCTCTTGGCTCTCCCGCCCGCGCCGACGCTGATGCCTAAAGCCACCAACACCCCTCTCTCTGGCGAATCTTGCAGCCATCATTGCCTCTGCTACCATTCCTGTCGCCATGGTTACTCCTTCAGGGTCCGCTGGATTTTCGGGACCGCAGCCACCCACTCCACCACCCTCCTTTCTCATGGGGGGAGGATCCTCGGGCATAGGCCGTGGCATACTCTCGGGGTCAAGTCTGGGGCTGGTACCAAGGCTGATTCTCGAGCCACAGCTGATGTTGGGGCCAAGTCTGGGCTGGGTCCAAGGCGGGGGCAGGGGACAAGGCTGGTTCTAGCGCCACAGGTGGTGCTGGGTCCAAGTCTGGGGCTGGGGCCAAGGCTGGTTCTCGCGCCATGGCTGCTGTTGAGGCCAAGCCTGGGGTTGGGACCAAGGTTGGTTCTCGAACCGGAGGAACCCCTAAGCGTTGCCGGGCGTGGCCCAATAGGGAATGGCCGCTACTTACCCCGTTGGTCCAGGGGGCTGGCGGGCTCATGCTCTAGGCTGCGGCGAGTATGGGGCTGGGTCCAAGTCTGGGGCTGATGTTGGGGCCAAGGGTGGTTCTGGGGCCAAGGCGCCCGTCCACAGACTCTCCCTCGCCCTCTTCCCCAGCTGCGACGCCCTGGAAGGAAGACATGCTAGTCTAATAAGCAAAGAAACCCTTTCCCAGACCCAAGGGGCTTTCTCTCCTATGAAATTGTTGTGCGGGTCCGGAGAGAAAGCATGGCGGTAAGGCGTTTGCCTGGCATGCAGAAGGACAGTGTTCAAATCCCGCCATCCCATAGAGACCTTCCCCCCCTCCCGCAGCAGGCCAGGGGCGACCTGTGAGGGACCAGGAGGAACCCCTGAGCGCGCCCGAGTGGCCCAAAAGCAAATGACCGATTACCGCCTTTGGCCCTTTGCCTTAAAGGCGAACGGGAGCGGTCTCTAACCGCTCTCGCCACCGCTGTCATACCTCTGCGACTTGTGCGACTTGTCCCACCACGCACCGCCAAGGGTCCTGCTCCTGGTGACGCGGGGGCTGGGATAGAGCTTCGGACTTTGGGGCCATGGGACTGCTGACAACAGCCCCGTGGCCACCTCGGACACGGGAGTCACCGCCTCAGCCTGTTTTTCGTCCTCCTCCTTAATCTGTCTGCTGGTGCTGTGGCCCAAAAACCAAAAAAAAAAAGTAATGGTTCTCGGCACAAGGCTGGTGCTGGGGCCAAGTCTGGGCTGAGGCCAAGGCTGGTGTCGGGGCCAAGTCTGGGGCTGAGGCCAAGTCTGGGGCTGGGACCAAGGATGGTTTTTGGACCATGGCTGATTTCAGGGCCAAGTCTGTGGCTGGGGCCAAGTATGGGGCTGGGACCAAGGCTGGTTCTCGGGCCACGGCCAAGGGGCTTTCTCTCCTTAATCCCTCTGCTGGTGCTGATTCTTGGAACACTGCTGATGTTGGCGGCCAAGAATCAGCCTTGCTCCCAGCCCCAGAGTTTGCCACAACACCAGCCATAGTACGAGAACCAGCCTTGGTCCCAGCCCCAGACTTGGCTCCAACATCAGCCGTGGCCCAAGAACCAGCCTTGCTGTGCTTCAGGCCTTAAAGGGGAACGGGAGCGGTCTCCAAGCTCTCTAAGTGCTCCCGCCGCCTCAGCTGTCATTTCGGCTGCCACGAATTGTCCTATCTCCGCCATGAATTGTCCCATGAATTTTCCCATGAATTGTCCCACGAAATGTCCCACCAGGCGCCGCCACGGGTCCTGCGCCTGGTGACGCGGGGGCTGGGGTAGAGCTGCGGACTTTGGGGCCATGGGACTGCTGACGACACCCCCGTGGCCACCTCGGACACGGGAGTCACCGCCTCAGCCTGTTTTTCGTCCTCTCCTGGTGCTGTGGACCAAAAACCAAAAAAAAAAATAAAAAAAAATAAAAGCAATGGTTCTCGGCACAAGGCTGGTGCTGGGGCCAAGTCTGGGGCTAAGTCTAATCTGCGGCTGGGGCCAAGGCTGGTTCTCGGGCCACGGCTAGTGTTGTGCCTAGTCTGTGGCGGGTCCAAGTCTGGGGCTGGACCAAGGTTGTTTTTCGGGCAAAGGCTGGTGTTGGGACCAAGTCTGGGGCTGGGGCCAAGTCTTGAGCTGGGGAAAGGCTGGTTCTCGGACTATGGCTGGTGTTGAGGCAAATTCTGGGGCTGGGGCCAAGGTTGGTTCTTGGGCTAAGGGTGGTTCTTTGGCCAAGTTTGCCTTAAAGGCGAATGGGAGCGGTCTCTATGCTCTCTATCCGCTCCCGCCCCCGCTGCTGTCATTTCCGCTGCTGCTGTCTCCACCAAGAACTGTACAATGTCTGCTGAAAATTGTCCCAGCAGGCGCCGCCTCGGGTCCTGCTGCTGGTAGCGCCTGTCACTGCCCAAAACCCAAAATCAGACTATTGCTCAGTTGGTTGACTAAGGAATCCCTCCCTCGAACCCATGGCCTCCTGCCTGGACTCAGTCTCCCTCTACCCTTGGGCAGGCTCTGGGTTTGTTAGTTTTGGGGTTTCACCGAGGACAAACAATGGTCATTCACCCTCTTTTCTCATGGGGGAGGATCCTCGGGCATAGGCCGTGGCCTGATCCTTCTCAGTCTTCAGCCGGTGGGGGCTGGGGTAGAGCTGCGGACTTTGGGGCCATGGGCCTGCTGACGACACCCCCGTGGCCACCTCGGACACGGGAGTCACCGCCTCAGCCTGTTTTTCGTCCTCCTCCTTAATCCGTATGCTGGTGCTGTGGCCCAAAAACCAAAAAAAAAATAAAAGTTTCCGATGCATCCCAGGCCTGGTGCTCCCAGGACCCCTGCAAGGAGCAGACAGACACCCCCACCAAAAGGACTGTCCACAAGTCGGAGCCCAGTCCAGGCGCAGCTCTGAGTGAGCACAGCGGGTGGAGGACCACAGGGCTGCCAGGGGCAGGAGCCAGGGTCCTGTTGGCCGTGATGCTGCCTGCTCTCACCAATCGCAACGAATGAGTCAGCAAGGTCCCAGAGAATGAGTTTAATAGACTGGTCCACTTTATTGACATAAAACTTAATAAAAAAATTTCATTAAAACTTTAAAAGTGTCCTCAGACGACAGGAGACGAGAAGACTAAGAATTCTGCTGCCCTGAAAGATAGAGACAAAAGGGTCTTTCAGTTGCAACAGATCTCAGATGCACCCCGCTGGGGGTCCCCCCAGTGAAGGAGGGTGGGTCCCCTTATTTCTGCGTTTGCGGAGAGGCAGGGGCGAGTCGCTGCAGTCCCACCGCGTTGTGCTGGACTCCACGGTTGCTCCCCAGATGGCCGAGATCGCGTCGCAAGCGTCTCACCACGCCTTGTAGGCAGCCGCAGCCTTGTTCCTCGCCTCGTGTGATTCCGTGGTCCGAGAAAGCCTTCAAGGCAGCGTCAGCCGCCTTCGACAAACGTCTCATTCGCTGTGCTGCCTTCAGGGCGACCTCCAGGTCCAGCAACTGCCGCCTTGGTGTCTGCGCCGCCGCCTCCATGGTCCACACGCCAGCCTCGTCCAGAAATTTTAGCTGGCAGGCTGGGAGATGATATGGGATCCCAGGGATCAAACCGGGTCCCTCCTGGGTCAGCTACATGCAAGGCAAATGCCCTACCACTGTGCGATCTCTGAGGCCCTTGGTATTGTTCCACGCCTCGTATGATTCCGGGATCGTCCGAGAAGCAGCCTTCGAGGCAGTGTCAGCCCCCTTCGCCTTCGACAGACGTCTCACTCCCTCTGCTGCCTTCAGGGCGACCTCCAGGTCCAGCAACTGCTGCCTTGGTGTCTGCGTCTCGCCCAGAAATTTTAGCTGGCAGGCTGGGAGATCATATTGGATCCCAGGGATCAAACCGGGTCCCTCCTGGGTCTGCTACATGCAAGGCAAGTGCCCTACCACTGTGCTATCTCTGAGGCCCTTGGTAACCCCTGTTTGAAAGTGGTGCCAGGAGACCCATTCATGCAAGTGTCGTTACAGAGACCCGACAACATCACAAGTAAATGGAAGTTTTCTCTCCTATGAAATTTTTGTGCGGTTCCGGAGAGAAAGCCTGGCGGTAAGGCGTTTGTCTTGCATGCAGAAGGACGGTGTTCGAATCCCACCATCCCATAGGGACCTTCCCCCCCCCTCCCGCAGCAGGCCAGGTGTGACCTGTGAGGGACCAGGAGGAACCCCTGAGTGCGCCCGAGTGGCCCAAAAGCAAATGACCGCTTACCTTGGGCCCTTTTCTGGGCTTCAGGCCTCAAAGTGGACCGTTCTCTGGGCGCTCCCGTCGTCTCCCGCCCGTGCAGACGCCTGAAGCCATGTTCAGTCCTACTTGTGGCAAATCTCGAAGCCATTATCGCAGCTTCAGCGATGGCCAGTGCTTGAGACCTTACCATCTCCTCCGTATAGTATGGGACGGCAGCCACCCGCTGGTCGAAATAGGCCTCTATTTGACAGCTCGCTGCCATCATCAATTTAGAGCAGTCCTCCTGGTGGCGCCTGTCATTGCAGGTCTCCCCAAATCCTCCAGGACAATTGCCTGTCACCACACACATCCCCTTGGGCCCAAGTCAGGGGCTAATGTACCCATGGCCTCCCACTGGGCTCTGTCCCTTTCTCCCCTGGGGCAGACTCTGAGTTTGTTTTGGGGTTTCACTGGGGACAAACAATGGTCACTCACCCTCCTTTCTCATGGGGGAGGATCCTCGGGCATAGGCCGTGGCCTGATCCTTCTCGGTCTTCAGCCGGCGGGGCTTGGGGTAGAGCTGCGGACTTTGGGGCCATGGGACTGCTGACGACACCCCCGTGGCCACCTCGGACACGGGAGTCACCGCCTCAGCCTGTTTTTCGTCCTCCTCCTTAATCCGTCTGCTGGTGCTGTGGCCCAAAAACAAAAAACAAACAAACAAAAAGCAATGGTTCTCGGCACAAAGCTGGTGCTGGGGCCAAGTCTGGGGCTGAGGCCAAGGCTGGTGTCGGGGCCAAGTCTGGGGCTGAGGCCAAGTCTGGGGCTGGGACCAAGTGTGGGGCTCGGACCAAGGATGGTTTTTGGACCATGGCTGATTTCAGGGCCAAGTCTGCGGCTGGGGCCAAGTGTGGGGCTGGGACCCAGGCTGGTTCTCGGGCCACGGCCAAGGGGCTTTCTCTCCTTAATCCCCCCTCTGCTGGTGCTGATTCTTGGAACACTGCTGATGTTGGGGCCAAGAATCAGCCTTGCTCCCAGCCCCAGAGTTTGCCACAACACCAGCCATAGTACGAGAACCAGCCTTGGTCCCAGCCCCAGACTTGGCCTCAACATCAGCCGTGGCCCAAGAACCAGCCTTGCTGTGCTTCAGGCCTTAAAGGCGAACGGGAGCGGTCTGTAAGCTCTCTAAGTGCTCCCGCCGCCGCAGCTGTCATTTCGGCCGCCAGGAATTGTCCTATCTCCGCCATGAATTGTCCCATGAATTTTCCCATGAATTGTCCCACGAAATGTCCCACCAGGCGCCGCCACGGGTCCTGCGCCTGGTGACGCGGGGGCTGGGGTAGAGCTGCGGACTTTGGGGCCATGGGCCTGCTGACGACACCCCCGTGGCCACCTCGGACACGGGAGTCACCGCCTCAGCCTGTTTTTCGTCCTCCTCCTTAATCCGTCTGCTGGTGCTGTGGCCCAAAAACCAAAAAAAAAAAGGCAATGGTTCTCGGCACAAGGCTGGTGTCGGGGCCAAGTCTGGGGCTGAGCCCAAGTCTGGGGCTGAGGCCAAGTCTGGGGCTGGGACCAAGACTGTTTCTTGGGCCATGGCTGATTTCAGGGCCAAGTCTGCGGCTGGGGCCAAGTGTGGGGCTGGGACCAAGGCTGGTTCTCGGGCCACGGCTGATGTTGGGGCCAAGTCTGGGGCTGAGGCCAAGTCTGGGGCTGGGACCAAGACTGTTTCTTGGGCCATGGCTGGTGTTGGGGCCAAGTCTGAGGCTGGGGCAAAGGCTGGTTCTCGGGCAAAGGCTGGTTTTCGGGCCATGGCTGGTGGCCTCAAAGGGGAAAGGTCTCTTGGCTCTCCCGCCCGCGCCGACGCTGATGCCTGAAGCCACGAACACCCCTGTCTCTGGCGAATCTTGCAGCCATCATTGCCTCTGCTACCATTCCTGTCGCCATGGTTACTCCTTCAGGGTCCGCTGGATTTTCTGGACCGCAGCCACCCACTCCACCACCCTCCTTTCACATGGGGGGAGGATCCTCGGGCATAGGCCGTGGCATACTCTCGGGGTCAAGTCTGGGGCTGGTACCAAGGCTGATTCTCGAGCCACAGCTGATGTTGGGGCCAAGTCTGGGCTGGGTCCAAGGCGGGGGCAGGGCACAAGGCTGGTTCTAGCGCCACAGGTGGTGCTGGGTCCAAGTCTGGGGCTGGGGCCAAGGCTGGTTCTCGCGCCATGGCTGGTGTTGAGGCCAAGCCTGAGGCTGGGGCCAAGCCTGGGGTTGGGACCAAGGTTGGTTCTCGAACCGGAGGAACCCCTAAGCGTTGCCGGGCGTGGCCCAATAGGGAATGGCCGCTACTTACCCCGTTGGTCCAGGGGGCTGGCGGGCTCATGCTCTAGGCTGCGGCGAGTATGGGGCTGGGTCCAAGTCTGGGGCTGATGTTGGGGCCAAGGGTGGTGCTGGGGCCAAGGGTGCTTCTGGGGCCAAGGCGCCCCTCCACAGACTCTCCCTCGCCCTCTTCCCCTGCTGCGAAGCCCTGGAAGGAAGAAAAGCTAGTCTAATAAGCAAAGAAACCCTTTCCCAGACCCAAGGGGCTTTCTCTCCTATGAAGTTGTTGTGCGGGTCCAGAGAGAAAGCCTGGCGGTAAGGCGTTTGCCTTGCATGCAGAAGGACGGTGTTCAAATCCCGCTATCCCATAGGGCCCTTCCCCCCCTCCCGCAGCAGGCCAGGGGCGACCTGTGAGGGACCAGGAGGAACTCCTGAGCGCGCCCGAGTGGCCCAAAAGCAAATGACCGCTTACCGCCTTCAGCCCTTTGCCTTAAAGGCGAATGGGAGCGGTCTCTAACCGCTCCCGCCACTGCTGTCATTTCGGCCGCTGTCATTTCGGCCACCTCCACCGCGACTTGTGCGACTTGTCCCACCACGCGCCGCCACGGGTCCTGCTCCTGGTGACGCGGGGGCTGGGGTAGAGCTTCGGACTTTGGGGCCATGGGACTGCTGACGACACCCCCGTGGCCACCTCGGACACAGGAGTCACCGCCTCAGCCTGTTTTTCGTCCTCCTCCTTAATCCGTCTGCTGGTGCTGTGGCCCAAAAACCAAAAAAAAAAAAAAGCAATGGTTCTCGGCACAAGGCTGGTGTCGGGGCCAAGTCTGGGGCTGAGGCCAAGTCTGGGGCTGGGACCAAGGATGGTTTTTGGACCATGGCTGATTTCAGGGCCAAGTCTGCGGCTGGGGCCAAGTGTGGGGCTGGGACCCAGGCTGGTTCTCGGGCCACGGCCAAGGGGCTTTCTCTCCTTAATCCCCCCTCTGCTGGTGCTGATTCTTGGAACACTGCTGATGTTGGGGCCAAGAATCAGCCTTGCTCCCAGCCCCAGAGTTTGCCACAACACCAGCCATAGTACGAGAACCAGCCTTGGTCCCAGCCCCAGACTTGGCCTCAACATCAGCCGTGGCCCAAGAACCAGCCTTGCTGTGCTTCAGGCCTTAAAGGCGAACGGGAGCGGTCTGTAAGCTCTCTAAGTGCTCCCGCCGCCGCAGCTGTCATTTTGGCCGCCACGAATTCTCCTATCTCCGCCATGAATTGTCCCATGAATTTTCCTATGAATTGTCCCACGAAATGTCCCACCAGGCGCCGCCACGGGTCCTGCGCCTGGTGACGCGGGGGCTGGGGTAGAGCTGCGGACTTTGGGGCCATGAGACTGCTGACGACAACCCCGTGGCCACCTCGGACACGGGAGTCACCGCCTCAGCCTGTTTTTCGTCCTCCTCCTTAATCCGTCTGCTGGTGCTGTGGCCCAAAAACCAAAAAAAAAAAAGGCAATGGTTCTCGGCACAAGGCTGGTGTCGGGGCCAAGTCTGGGGCTGAGCCCAAGTCTGGGGCTGAGGCCAAGTCTGGGGCTGGGACCAAGACTGTTTCTTGGGCCATGGCTGATTTCAGGGCCAAGTCTGCGGCTGGGGCCAAGTGTGGGGCTGGGACCAAGGCTGGTTCTCGGGCCACGGCTGATGTTGGGGCCAAGTCTGGGGCTGAGGCCAAGTCTGGGGCTGGGACCAAGACTGTTTCTTGGGCCATGGCTGGTGTTGGGGCCAAGTCTGAGGCTGGGGCAAAGGCTGGTTCTCGGGCAAAGGCTGGTTTTCGGGCCATGGCTGGTGGCCTCAAAGGGGAAAGGTCTCTTGGCTCTCCCGCCCGCGCCGACGCTGATGCCTGAAGCCACGAACACCCCTGTCTCTGGCGAATCTTGCAGCCATCATTGCCTCTGCTACCATTCCTGTCGCCATGGTTACTCCTTCAGGGTCCGCTGGATTTTCGGGACCGCAGCCACCCACTCCACCACCCTCCTTTCACATGGGGGGAGGATCCTCGGGCATAGGCCGTGGCATACTCTCGGGGTCAAGTCTGGGGCTGGTACCAAGGCTGATTCTCGAGCCACAGCTGATGTTGGGGCCAAGTCTGGGCTGGGTCCAAGGCGGGGGGCAGGGCACAAGGCTGGTTCTAGCGCCACAGGTGGTGCTGGGTCCAAGTCTGGGGCTGGGGCCAAGGCTGGTTCTCGCGCCATGGCTGGTGTTGAGGCCAAGCCTGAGGCTGGGGCCAAGCCTGGGGTTGGGACCAAGGTTGGTTCTCGAACCGGAGGAACCCCTAAGCGTTGCCGGGCGTGGCCCAATAGGGAATGGTCGCTACTTACCCCGTTGGTCCAGGGGGCTGGCGGGCTCATGCTCTAGGCTGCGGGAGTATGGGGCTGGGTCCAAGTCTGGGGCTGATGTTGGGGCCAAGGGTGGTTCTGGGGCCAAGGCGCACCTCCACAGACTCTCCCTCGCCCTCTTCCCCTGCTGCGAAGCCCTGGAAGGAAGAAAAGCTAGTCTAATAAGCAAAGAAACCCTTTCCCAGACCCAAGGGGCTTTCTCTCCTATGAAGTTGTTGTGCGGGTCCGGAGAGAAAGCCTGGCGGTAAGGCGTTTGCCTTGCATGCAGAAGGACGGTGTTCAAATCCCGCTATCCCATAGGGACCTTCCCCCCCTCCCGCAGCAGGCCAGGGGCGACCTGTGAGGGACCAGGAGGAACTCCTGAGCGCGCCCGAGTGGCCCAAAAGCAAATGACCGCTTACCGCCTTCAGCCCTTTGCCTTAAAGGCGAATGGGAGCGGTCTCTAACCGCTCCCGCCACTGCTGTCATTTCGGCCGCTGTCATTTCGGCCACCTCCACCGCGACTTGTGCGACTTGTCCCACCACGCGCCGCCACGGGTCCTGCTCCTGGTGACGCGGGGGCTGGGGTAGAGCTTCGGACTTTGGGGCCATGGGGACTGCTGACGACACCCCCGTGGCCACCTCGGACACAGGAGTCACCGCCTCAGCCTGTTTTTCGTCCTCCTCCTTAATCCGTCTGCTGGTGCTGTGGCCCAAAAACAAAACAAAAATAAAGCAATGGTTCTCGGCACAAGGCTGGTGTCAGGGCCAAGTCTGGGGCTGAGGCCAAGTCTGGGGCTGGGACCAAGGATGGTTTTTGGACCATGGCTGATTTCAGGGCCAAGTCTGCGGCTGGGGCCAAGTGTGGGGCTGGGACCCAGGCTGGTTCTCGGGCCACGGCCAAGGGGCTTTCTCTCCTTAATCCCCCCTCTGCTGGTGCTGATTCTTGGAACACTGCTGATGTTGGGGCCAAGAATCAGCCTTGCTCCCAGCCCCAGAGTTTGCCACAACACCAGCCATAGTACGAGAACCAGCCTTGGTCCCAGCCCCAGACTTGGCCTCAACATCAGCCGTGGCCCAAGAACCAGCCTTGCTGTGCTTCAGGCCTTAAAGGCGAACGGGAGCGGTCTGTAAGCTCTCTAAGTGCTCCCGCCGCCGCAGCTGTCATTTTGGCCGCCACGAATTCTCCTATCTCCGCCATGAATTGTCCCATGAATTTTCCTATGAATTGTCCCACGAAATGTCCCACCAGGCGCCGCCACGGGTCCTGCGCCTGGTGACGCGGGGGCTGGGGTAGAGCTGCGGACATTGGGGCCATGGGACTGCTGACGACACCCCCGTGGCCACCTTGGACACGGGAGTCACCGCCTCAGCCTGTTTTTCGTCCTCCTCCTTAATCCGTCTGCTGGTGCTGTGGCCCAAAAACCAAAAAAAAAAAAGGCAATGGTTCTCGGCACAAGGCTGGTGTCGGGGCCAAGTCTGGGGCTGAGCCCAAGTCTGGGGCTGAGGCCAAGTCTGGGGCTGGGACCAAGACTGTTTCTTGGGCCATGGCTGATTTCAGGGCCAAGTCCTGCGGCTGGGGCCAAGTGTGGGGCTGGGACCAAGGCTGGTTCTCGGGCCACGGCTGATGTTGGGGCCAAGTCTGGGGCTGAGGCCAAGTCTGGGGCTGGGACCAAGACTGTTTCTTGGGCCATGGCTGGTGTTGGGGCCAAGTCTGAGGCTGGGGCAAAGGCTGGTTCTCGGGCAAAGGCTGGTTTTCGGGCCATGGCTGGTGGCCTCAAAGGGGAAAGGTCTCTTGGCTCTCCCGCCCGCGCCGACGCTGATGCCTGAAGCCACGAACACCCCTGTCTCTGGCGAATCTTGCAGCCATCATTGCCTCTGCTACCATTCCTGTCGCCATGGTTACTCCTTCAGGGTCCGCTGGATTTTCGGGACCGCAGCCACCCACTCCACCACCCTCCTTTCACATGGGGGGAGGATCCTCGGGCATAGGCCGTGGCATACTCTCGGGGTCAAGTCTGGGGCTGGTACCAAGGCTGATTCTCGAGCCACAGCTGATGTTGGGGCCAAGTCTGGGCTGGGTCCAAGGCGGGGGCAGGGCACAAGGCTGGTTCTAGCGCCACAGGTGGTGCTGGGTCCAAGTCTGGGGCTGGGGCCAAGGCTGGTTCTCGCGCCATGGCTGGTGTTGAGGCCAAGCCTGAGGCTGGGGCCAAGCCTGGGGTTGGGACCAAGGTTGGTTCTCGAACCGGAGGAACCCCTAAGCGTTGCCGGGCGTGGCCCAATAGGGAATGGCCGCTACTTACCCCGTTGGTCCAGGGGGCTGGCGGGCTCATGCTCTAGGCTGCGGCGAGTATGGGGCTGGGTCCAAGTCTGGGGCTGATGTTGGGGCCAAGGGTGGTGCTGGGGCCAAGGGTGCTTCTGGGGCCAAGGCGCCCCTCCTCCACAGACTCTCCCTCGCCCTCTTCCCCTGCTGCGAAGCCCTGGAAGGAAGAAAAGCTAGTCTAATAAGCAAAGAAACCCTTTCCCAGACCCAAGGGGCTTTCTCTCCTATGAAGTTGTTGTGCGGGTCCAGAGAGAAAGCCTGGCGGTAAGGCGTTTGCCTTGCATGCAGAAGGACGGTGTTCAAATCCCGCTATCCCATAGGGCCCTTCCCCCCCCTCCCGCAGCAGGCCAGGGGCGACCTGTGAGGGGACCAGGAGGAACTCCTGAGCGCGCCCGAGTGGCCCAAAAGCAAATGACCCGCTTACCGCCTTCAGCCCTTTGCCTTAAAGGCGAATGGGAGCGGTCTCTAACCCGCTCCCGCCACTGCTGTCATTTCGGCCGCTGTCATTTCGGCCACCTCCACCGCGACTTGTGCGACTTGTCCCACCACGCGCCGCCACGGGTCCTGCTCCTGGTGACGCGGGGGCTGGGGTAGAGCTTCGGACTTTGGGGCCATGGGACTGCTGACGACACCCCCCGTGGCCACCTCGGACACAGGAGTCACCGCCTCAGCCTGTTTTTCGTCCTCCTCCTTAATCCGTCTGCTGGTGCTGTGGCCCAAAAACCAAAAAAAAAAAAAGCAATGGTTCTCGGCACAAGGCTGGTGTCGGGGCCAAGTCTGGGGCTGAGGCCAAGTCTGGGGCTGGGACCAAGGATGGTTTTTTGGACCATGGCTGATTTCAGGGCCAAGTCTGCGGCTGGGGCCAAGTGTGGGGCTGGGACCCAGGCTGGTTCTCGGGCCACGGCCAAGGGGCTTTCTCTCCTTAATCCCCCCTCTGCTGGTGCTGATTCTTGGAACACTGCTGATGTTGGGGCCAAGAATCAGCCTTGCTCCCAGCCCCAGAGTTTGCCACAACACCAGCCATAGTACGAGAACCAGCCTTGGTCCCAGCCCCAGACTTGGCCTCAACATCAGCCGTGGCCCAAGAACCAGCCTTGCTGTGCTTCAGGCCTTAAAGGCGAACGGGAGCGGTCTGTAAGCTCTCTAAGTGCTCCCGCCGCCGCAGCTGTCATTTTGGCCGCCACGAATTGTACTATCTCCGCCATGAATTGTCCCATGAATTTTCCCATGAATTGTTCCAGGAAATGTCCCCCCAGGCGCTGCCACGGGTCCTGCTCCTGGTGACGCGGGGGCTGGGGTAGAGCTGCGGACTTTGGGGCCATGGGACTGCTGACGACACCCCCGTGGCCACCTCGGACACGGGAGTCACCGCCTCAGCCTGTTTTTCGTCCTCCTCCTTAATCCGTCTGCTGGTGCTGTGGCCCAAAAAACCAAAAAAAAAAAGGCAATGGTTCTCGGCACAAGGCTGGTGTCGGGGCAAAGTCTGGGGCTGAGCCCAAGTCTGGGGCTGAGGCCAAGTCTGGGGCTGGGACCAAGACTGTTTCTTGGGCCATGGCTGATTTCAGGGCCAAGTCTGCGGCTGGGGCCAAGTGTGGGGCTGGGACCAAGGCTGGTTCTCGGGCCACGGCTGATGTTGGGGCCAAGTCTGGGGCTGAGGCCAAGTCTGGGGCTGGGACCAAGACTGTTTCTTGGGCCATGGCTGGTGTTGGGGCCAAGTCTGAGGCTGGGGCAAAGGCTGGTTCTCGGGCAAAGGCTGGTTTTCGGGCCATGGCTGGTGGCCTCAAAGGGGAAAGGTCTCTTGGCGCTCCCGCCCGTGCCGACGCTGATGCCTAAAGCCACGAACACCCCTCTCTCTGGCGAATCTTGCAGCCATCATTGCCTCTGCTACCATTCCTGTCGCCATGGTTACTCCTTCAGGGTCCGCTGGATTTTCGGGACCGCAGCCACCCACTCCACCACCCTCCTTTCACATGGGGGGAGGATCCTCGGGCATAGGCCGTGGCATACTCTCGGGGTCAAGTCTGGGGCTGGTACCAAGGCTGATTCTCGAGCCACAGCTGATGTTGGGGCCAAGTCTGGGCTGGGTCCAAGGCGGGGGCAGGGCACAAGGCTGGTTCTAGCGCCACAGGTGGTGCTGGGTCCAAGTCTGGGGCTGGGGCCAAGGCTGGTTCTCGCGCCATGGCTGGTGTTGAGGCCAAGCCTGAGGCTGGGGCCAAGCCTGGGGTTGGGACCAAGGTTGGTTCTCGAACCGGAGGAACCCCTAAGCGTTGCCGGGCGTGGCCCAATAGGGAAGGGTCGCTACTTACCCCGTTGGTCCAGGGGGCTGGCGGGCTCATGCTCTAGGCTGCGGCGAGTATGGGGCTGGGTCCAAGTCTGGGGCTGATGTTGGGGCCAAGGGTGGTGCTGGGGCCAAGGGTGCTTCTGGGGCCAAGGCGCCCCTCCACAGACTCTCCCTCGCCCTCTTCCCCTGCTGCGAAGCCCTGGAAGGAAGAAAAGCTAGTCTAATAAGCAAAGAAACCCTTTCCCAGACCCAAGGGGCTTTCTCTCCTATGAAGTTGTTGTGCGGGTCCAGAGAGAAAGCCTGGCGGTAAGGCGTTTGCCTTGCATGCAGAAGGACGGTGTTCAAATCCCGCTATCCCATAGGGCCCTTCCCCCCCTCCCGCAGCAGGCCAGGGGCGACCTGTGAGGGACCAGGAGGAACTCCTGAGCGCGCCCGAGTGGCCCAAAAGCAAATGACCGCTTACCGCCTTCAGCCCTTTGCCTTAAAGGCGAATGGGAGCGGTCTCTAACCGCTCCCGCCACTGCTGTCATTTCGGCCGCTGTCATTTCGGCCACCTCCACCGCGACTTGTGCGACTTGTCCCACCACGCGCCGCCACGGGTCCTGCTCCTGGTGACGCGGGGGCTGGGGTAGAGCTTCGGACTTTGGGGCCATGGGACTGCTGACGACACCCCCGTGGCCACCTCGGACACAGGAGTCACCGCCTCAGCCTGTTTTTCGTCCTCCTCCTTAATCCGTCTGCTGGTGCTGTGGCCCAAAAACCCAAAAAAAAAAAAAGCAATGGTTCTCGGCACAAGGCTGGTGTCGGGGCCAAGTCTGGGGCTGAGGCCAAGTCTGGGGCTGGGACCAAGGATGGTTTTTGGACCATGGCTGATTTCAGGGCCAAGTCTGCGGCTGGGGCCAAGTGTGGGGCTGGGACCCAGGCTGGTTCTCGGGCCACGGCCAAGGGGCTTTCTCTCCTTAATCCCCCCTCTGCTGGTGCTGATTCTTGGAACACTGCTGATGTTGGGGCCAAGAATCAGCCTTGCTCCCCGCCCCAGTGTTTGCCACAACACCAGCCATAGTACGACAACCAGCCTTGGTCCCAGCCCCAGACTTGGCCTCAACATCAGCCGTGGCCCAAGAACCAGCCTTGCTGTGCTTCAGGCCTTAAAGGCGAACGGGAGCGGTCTGTAAGCTCTCTAAGTGCTCCCGCCGCCGCAGCTGTCATTTTGGCCGCCACGAATTCTCCTATCTCCGCCATGAATTGTCCCATGAATTTTCCTATGAATTGTCCCACGAAATGTCCCACCAGGCGCCGCCACGGGTCCTGCGCCTGGTGACGCGGGGGCTGGGGTAGAGCTGCGGACTTTGGGGCCATGGGACTGCTGACGACACCCCCGTGGCCACCTCGGACACGGGAGTCACCGCCTCAGCCTGTTTTTCGTCCTCCTCCTTAATCCGTCTGCTGGTGCTGTGGCCCAAAAACCAAAAAAAAAAAAGGCAATGGTTCTCGGCACAAGGCTGGTGTCGGGGCCAAGTCTGGGGCTGAGCCCAAGTCTGGGGCTGAGGCCAAGTCTGGGGCTGGGACCAAGACTGTTTCTTGGGCCATGGCTGATTTCAGGGCCAAGTCTGCGGCTGGGGCCAAGTGTGGGGCTGGGACCAAGGCTGGTTCTCGGGCCACGGCTGATGTTGGGGCCAAGTCTGGGGCTGAGGCCAAGTCTGGGGCTGGGACCAAGACTGTTTCTTGGGCCATGGCTGGTGTTGGGGCCAAGTCTGAGGCTGGGGCAAAGGCTGGTTTTCGGGCCATGGCTGGTGGCCTCAAAGGGGAAAGGTCTCTTGGCTCTCCCGCCCGCGCCGACGCTGATGCCTGAAGCCACGAACTCCCCTGTCTCTGGCGAATCTTGCAGCCATCATTGCCTCTGCTACCATTCCTGTCGCCATGGTTACTCCTTCAGGGTCCGCTGGATTTTCTGGACCGCAGCCACCCACTCCACCACCCTCCTTTCACATGGGGGGAGGATCCTCGGGCATAGGCCGTGGCATACTCTCGGGGTCAAGTCTGGGGCTGGTACCAAGGCTGATTCTCGAGCCACAGCTGATGTTGGGGCCAAGTCTGGGCTGGGTCCAAGGCGGGGGCAGGGCACAAGGCTGGTTCTAGCGCCACAGGTGGTGCTGGGTCCAAGTCTGGGGCTGGGGCCAAGGCTGGTTCTCGCGCCATGGCTGGTGTTGAGGCCAAGCCTGAGGCTGGGGCCAAGCCTGGGGTTGGGACCAAGGTTGGTTCTCGAACCGGAGGAACCCCTAAGCGTTGCCGGGCGTGGCCCAATAGGGAATGGCCGCTACTTACCCCGTTGGTCCAGGGGGCTGGCGGGCTCATGCTCTAGGCTGCGGCGAGTATGGGGCTGGGTCCAAGTCTGGGGCTGATGTTGGGGCCAAGGGTGGTGCTGGGGCCAAGGGTGCTTCTGGGGCCAAGGCGCCCCTCCACAGACTCTCCCTCGCCCTCTTCCCCTGCTGCGAAGCCCTGGAAGGAAGAAAAGCTAGTCTAATAAGCAAAGAAACCCTTTCCCAGACCCAAGGGGCTTTCTCTCCTATGAAGTTGTTGTGCGGGTCCAGAGAGAAAGCCTGGCGGTAAGGCGTTTGCCTTGCATGCAGAAGGACGGTGTTCAAATCCCGCTATCCCATAGGGCCCTTCCCCCCCTCCCGCAGCAGGCCAGGGGCGACCTGTGAGGGACCAGGAGGAACTCCTGAGCGCGCCCGAGTGGCCCAAAAGCAAATGACCGCTTACCGCCTTCAGCCCTTTGCCTTAAAGGCGAATGGGAGCGGTCTCTAACCGCTCCCGCCACTGCTGTCATTTCGGCCGCTGTCATTTCGGCCACCTCCACCGCGACTTGTGCGACTTGTCCCACCACGCGCAGCCACGGGTCCTGCTCCTGGTGACGCGGGGGCTGGGGTAGAGCTTCGGACTTTGGGGCCATGGGACTGCTGACGACACCCCCGTGGCCACCTCGGACACAGGAGTCACCGCCTCAGCCTGTTTTTCGTCCTCCTCCTTAATCCGTCTGCTGGTGCTGTGGCCCAAAAACCAAAAAAAAAAAAAAGCAATGGTTCTCGGCACAAGGCTGGTGTCGGGGCCAAGTCTGGGGCTGGGGCCAAGTGTGGGGCTCGGACCAAGGATGGTTTTTGGACCATGGCTGATTTCAGGGCCAAGTCTGCGGCTGGGGCCAAGTGTGGGGCTGGGACCCAGGCTGGTTCTCGGGCCACGGCCAAGGGGCTTTCTCTCCTTAATCCCCCCTCTGCTGGTGCTGATTCTTGGAACACTGCTGATGTTGTGGCCAAGAATCAGCCTTGCTCCCAGCCCCAGAGTTTGCCACAACACCAGCCATAGTACGAGAACCAGCCTTGGTCCCAGCCCCAGACTTGGCCTCAACATCAGCCGTGGCCCAAGAACCAGCCTTGCTGTGCTTCAGGCCTTAAAGGCGAACGGGAGCGGTATCTAAGCTCTCTAAGTGCTCCCGCCGCCGCAGCTGTCATTTTGGCTGCCAGGAATTTTCCTATCTCCGCCATGAATTGTCCCATGAATTTTCCCATGAATTGTCCCACGAAATGTCCCACCAGGCGCCGCCACGGGTCCTGCTCCTGGTGACGCGGGGGCTGGGGTAGAGCTGCGGACTTTGGGGCCATGGGACTGCTGACGACACCCCCGTGGCCACCTCGGACACGGGAGTCACCGCCCTCAGCCTGTTTTTCGTCCTCCTCCTTAATCCGTCTGCTGGTGCTGTGGCACCCAAAAACCAAAAAAAAAAAGGCAATGGTTCTCGGCACAAGGCTGGTGTCGGGGCCAAGTCTGGGGCTGAGCCCAAGTCTGGGGCTGAGGCCCAAAGTCTGGGGCTGGGACCAAGACTGTTTCTTGGGCCATGGCTGATTTCAGGGCCAAGTCTGCGGCTGGGGCCAAGTGTGGGGCTGGGACCAAGGCTGGTTCTCGGGGCCACGGCTGATGTTGGGGCCAAGTCTGGGGCTGAGGCCCAAGTCTGGGGCTGGGACCAAGACTGTTTCTTGGGCCATGGCTGGTGTTGGGGCCAAGTCTGAGGCTGGGGCAAAGGCTGGTTCTCGGGCAAAGGCTGGTTTTCGGGCCATGGCTGGTGGCCTCAAAGGGGAAAGGTCTCTTGGCTCTCCCGCCCGCGCCGACGCTGATGCCTGAAGCCACGAACACCCCTGTCTCTGGCGAATCTTGCAGCCATCATTGCCTCTGCTACCATTCCTGTCGCCATGGTTACTCCTTCAGGGTCCGCTGGATTTTCTGGACCGCAGCCACCCACTCCACCACCCTCCTTTCACATGGGGGGCGGATCCTCGGGCATAGGCCGTGGCATACTCTCGGGGTCAAGTCTGGGGCTGGTACCAAGGCTGATTCTCGAGCCACAGCTGATGTTGGGGCCAAGTCTGGGCTGGGTCCAAGGCGGGGGCAGGGCACAAGGCTGGTTCTAGCGCCACAGGTGGTGCTGGGTCCAAGTCTGGGGCTGGGGCCAAGGCTGGTTCTCGCGCCATGGCTGGTGTTGAGGCCAAGCCTGAGGCTGGGGCCAAGCCTGGGGTTGGGACCAAGGTTGGTTCTCGAACCGGAGGAACCCCTAAGCGTTGCCGGGCGTGGCCCAATAGGGAATGGTCGCTACTTACCCCGTTGGTCCAGGGGGCTGGCGGGCTCATGCTCTAGGCTGCGGGAGTATGGGGCTGGGTCCAAGTCTGGGGCTGATGTTGGGGCCAAGGGTGGTTCTGGGGCCAAGGCGCACCTCCACAGACTCTCCCTCGCCCTCTTCCCCTGCTGCGAAGCCCTGGAAGGAAGAAAAGCTAGTCTAATAAGCAAAGAAACCCTTTCCCAGACCCAAGGGGCTTTCTCTCCTATGAAGTTGTTGTGCGGGTCCAGAGAGAAAGCCTGGCGGGTAAGGCGTTTGCCTTGCATGCAGAAGGACGGTGTTCAAATCCCGCTATCCCATAGGGCCCTTCCCCCCCCTCCCGCAGCAGGCCAGGGGCGACCTGTGAGGGACCAGGAGGAACTCCTGAGCGCGCCCGAGTGGCCCAAAAGCAAATGACCGCTTACCGCCTTCAGCCCTTTGCCTTAAAGGCGAATGGGAGCGGTCTCTAACCGCTCCCGCCACTGCTGTCATTTCGGCCGCTGTCATTTCGGCCACCTCCACCGCGACTTGTGCGACTTGTCCCACCACGCGCCGCCACGGGTCCTGCTCCTGGTGACGCGGGGGCTGGGGTAGAGCTTCGGACTTTGGGGCCATGGGACTGCTGACGACACCCCCGTGGCCACCTCGGACACAGGAGTCACCGCCTCAGCCTGTTTTTCGTCCTCCTCCTTAATCCGTCTGCTGGTGCTGTGGCCCAAAAAACCAAAAAAAAAAAAAGCAATGGTTCTCGGCACAAGGCTGGTGTCGGGGCCAAGTCTGGGGCTGAGGCCAAGTCTGGGGCTGGGACCAAGGATGGTTTTTGGACCATGGCTGATTTCAGGGCCAAGTCTGCGGCTGGGGCCAAGTGTGGGGCTGGGACCCAGGCTGGTTCTCGGGCCACGGCCAAGGGGCTTTCTCTCCTTAATCCCCCCTCTGCTGGTGCTGATTCTTGGAACACTGCTGATGTTGGGGCCAAGAATCAGCCTTGCTCCCAGCCCCAGAGTTTGCCACAACACCAGCCATAGTACGAGAACCAGCCTTGGTCCCAGCCCCAGACTTGGCCTCAACATCAGCCGTGGCCCAAGAACCAGCCTTGCTGTGCTTCAGGCCTTAAAGGCGAACGGGAGCGGTCTGTAAGCTCTCTAAGTGCTCCCGCCGCCGCAGCTGTCATTTTGGCCGCCACGAATTCTCCTATCTCCGCCATGAATTGTCCCATGAATTTTCCTATGAATTGTCCCACGAAATGTCCCACCAGGCGCCGCCACGGGTCCTGCGCCTGGTGACGCGGGGGCTGGGGTAGAGCTGCGGACTTTGGGGCCATGGGACTGCTGACGACACCCCCGTGGCCACCTCGGACACGGGAGTCACCGCCTCAGCCTGTTTTTCGTCCTCCTCCTTAATCCGTCTGCTGGTGCTGTGGCCCAAAAACCAAAAAAAAAAAAAGCAATGGTTCTCGGCACAAGGCTGGTGTCGGGGCCAAGTCTGGGGCTGAGGCCAAGTCTGGGGCTGGGACCAAGGATGGTTTTTGGACCATGGCTGATTTCAGGGCCAAGTCTGCGGCTGGGGCCAAGTGTGGGGCTGGGACCCAGGCTGGTTCTCGGGCCACGGCCAAGGGGCTTTCTCTCCTTAATCCCCCCTCTGCTGGTGCTGATTCTTGGAACACTGCTGATGTTGGGGCCAAGAATCAGCCTTGCTCCCAGCCCCAGAGTTTGCCACAACACCAGCCATAGTACGAGAACCAGCCTTGGTCCCAGCCCCAGACTTGGCCTCAACATCAGCCGTGGCCCAAGAACCAGCCTTGCTGTGCTTCAGGCCTTAAAGGCGAACGGGAGCGGTCTGTAAGCTCTCTAAGTGCTCCCGCCGCCGCAGCTGTCATTTTGGCCGCCACGAATTGTCCTATCTCCGCCATGAATTGTCCCATGAATTTTCCTATGAATTGTCCCACGAAATGTCCCACCAGGCGCCGCCACGGGTCCTGCGCCTGGTGACGCGGGGGCTGGGGTAGAGCTGCGGACTTTGGGGCCATGGGACTGCTGACGACACCCCCGTGGCCACCTCGGACACGGGAGTCACCGCCTCAGCCTGTTTTTCGTCCTCCTCCTTAATCCATCTGCTGGTGCTGTGGCCCAAAAACCAAAAAAAAAAAGGCAATGGTTCTCGGCACAAGGCTGGTGTCGGGGCCAAGTCTGGGGCTGAGCCCAAGTCTGGGGCTGAGGCCAAGTCTGGGGCTGGGACCAAGACTGTTTCTTGGGCCATGGCTGATTTCAGGGCCAAGTCTGCGGCTGGGGCCAAGTGTGGGGCTGGGACCAAGGCTGGTTCTCGGGCCAAGGCTGATGTTGGGGCCAAGTCTGGGGCTGAGGCCAAGTCTGGGGCTGGGACCAAGACTGTTTCTTGGGCCATGGCTGGTGTTGGGGCCAAGTCTGAGGCTGGGGCAAAGGCTGGTTCTCGGGCAAAGGCTGGTTTTCGGGCCATGGCTGGTGGCCTCAAAGGGGAAAGGTCTCTTGGCTCTCCCGCCCGCGCCGACGCTGATGCCTGAAGCCACGAACACCCCTGTCTCTGGCGAATCTTGCAGCCATCATTGCCTCTGCTACCATTCCTGTCGCCATGGTTACTCCTTCAGGGTCCGCTGGATTTTCTGGACCGCAGCCACCCACTCCACCACCCTCCTTTCACATGGGGGGAGGATCCTCGGGCATAGGCCGTGGCATACTCTCGGGGTCAAGTCTGGGGCTGGTACCAAGGCTGATTCTCGAGCCACAGCTGATGTTGGGGCCAAGTCTGGGCTGGGTCCAAGGCGGGGGCAGGGCACAAGGCTGGTTCTAGCGCCACAGGTGGTGCTGGGTCCAAGTCTGGGGCTGGGGCCAAGGCTGGTTCTCGCGCCATGGCTGGTGTTGAGGCCAAGCCTGAGGCTGGGGCCAAGCCTGGGGTTGGGACCAAGGTTGGTTCTCGAACCGGAGGAACCCCTAAGCGTTGCCGGGCGTGGCCCAATAGGGAATGGCCGCTACTTACCCCGTTGGTCCAGGGGGCTGGCGGGCTCATGCTCTAGGCTGCGGCGAGTATGGGGCTGGGTCCAAGTCTGGGGCTGATGTTGGGGCCAAGGGTGCTTCTGGGTCCAAGGCGCCCCTCCACAGACTCTCCCTCGCCCTCTTCCCCTGCTGCGAAGCCCTGGAAGGAAGAAAAGCTAGTCTAATAAGCAAAGAAACCCTTTCCCAGACCCAAGGGACTTTCTCTCCTATGAAGTTGTTGTGCGGGTCCAGAGAGAAAGCCTGGCGGAAAGGCGTTTGCCTTGCATGCAGAAGGACGGTGTTCAAATCCCGCTATCCCATAGGGACCTTCCCCCCCTCCCGCAGCAGGCCAGGTGCGACCTGTGAGGGACCAAGAGGAACTCCTGAGCACGCTCGAGTGGCCCAAAAGCAAATGACCACTTACCGCCTTCGGCCCTTTGCCTTAAAGGCGAATGGGAGTTGTCTCTAACCGCTCCCGCCACTGCTGTCATTTCGGCCGCTGTCATTTCGGCCACCTCCACCGCGACTTGTGCGACTTGTCCCACCACGCGCCGCCACGGGTCCTGCTCCTGGTGACGCGTTGGCTGGGGTAGAGCTTCGGACTTTGGGGCCATGGGACTGCTGACGACACCCCCGTGGCCACCTTGGACACGGGAGTCACCGCCTCCGCCTGTTTTTCGTCCTCCTCCTTAATCCGTCTGCTGGTGCTGTGGCACAAAAACCAAAAAAAAAAATTCCTATGCACCCCAGGCCTGGGGCTCCCAGGAACCCTGCAAGGAGCAGACAGGCACCCCCCAAAAGGACTGTCCACAAGTCGGAGCCCAGTCCAGGCGCAGCTCTGAGTGAGCACAGCGGGTGGAGGACCACAGGGCAGGCAGGGGCAGGAGCCAGGGTCCTGTGGGCCGTGATGCTGCCTGCTCTCACCAATCGCAACGAATGAGTCAGCAAGGTCCCAGAGAATGAGTTTAATAGACTGTGGTCCACTTAATTGACATAAAACTTAATAAAAAATTTCATTAAAACTTTAAAAGTGTCCTCAGACGACAGGAGACGAGAAGACTAAGAATTCTGCTGCCCTGAAAGATAGAGACAAAAGGGTCTTTCAGTTGCAACAGATCTCAGATGCACTCCGCTGGGGGGCCCCCGGTGAAGGAGGGTGGGTCCCCTTATTTCTGCGTTTGCTTGTGGAGAGGCAGGGGCGAGTCGCTGCAGTCCCACCGGGCTGTGCTGGACGCCACGGTTGCTCCCCAGATGGCCGAGGTCGCGTCGCGTCGCAATCGTCTCACCACGCCTTGTAGGCAGCCGCAACCTTGTTCCTCGCCTCCTGTGATTCCATGGTCCGAGAAAGCCTTCGAGGCAGCGTCAGCTGCCTTCGACAAACGTCTCAGTTGCTGTGCTGCCTTCAGGGCGACCTCCAGGTCCAGCAACTGCCGCCTTGGTGTCTGCGCCGCCGCCATCCCATAGGGACCTTCCCCCTCCCCTCCCGCAGCAGGCCAGGGGTGACCTGTGAGGGACCAGGAGGAACCCCTGAGCGCGCCGGAGTGGTCCAAAAGCAAATGACCGCTTACCGCCTTCAGCCCTTTGCCTTAAAGGCGAACAGGAGCGGTCTCTAACCGCTCCCGACACCGCTGTCATTTCGGCCACTGTCATTTCGGCCAACGCTAATTGTACCAATTGTACCACCTCCGCCGCGACTTGTGCGACTTGTCCCACCAAGCACCGCCACGGGTCCTGCTCCTGTTGACGCGGGGGCTGGGGTAGAGCTTCGGACTTTGGGGCCATGGGACTGCTGACGACACCCCCGTGGCCACCTCGGACACGGGAGTCACTGCCTCAGCCTGTTTTTCGTCCTCCTCCTTAATCCATCTGCTGGTGCTGTGGCCCAAAAACCAAAAAAAAAAAAAAAAATGGTTCTCGGCACAAGGCTGGTGCTGGGGCCAAGTCTGGGGCTGAGCCCAAGTCTGGGGCTGAGGCCAAGGCTGGTGTCGGGGCCAAGTCTGGGGCTGGGGCCAAGTGTGGGGCTCGGACCAAGGATGGTTTTTGGACCATGGCTGATTTCAGGGCCAAGTCTGCGGCTGGGGCCAAGTGTGGGGCTGGGTCCCAGGCTGGTTCTCGGGCCATGGCTGATGTTGGGGCCAAGTCTGGGGCTGAGGCCAAGTCTGGGGCTGGGACCAAGACTGTTTCTTGGGCCATGGCTGGTGTTGGGGCCAAGTCCGAGGCTGGGGCAAAGGCTGGTTTTCGGGCCATGGCTGGTGGCCTCAAAGGGGAAAGGTCTCTTGGCTCTCTCGCCCGCCCGTGCCGACGCTGATGCCTGAAGCCACGAACACCCCTCTCTCTGGCGAATCTTGCAGCCATCATTGCCTCTGCTACCATTCCTGTCGCCATGGTTACTCCTTCAGGGTCCGCTGGATTTTCTGGACCGCAGCCACCCACTCCACCACCCTCCTTTCTCATGGGGGGAGGATCCTCGGGCATAGGCCGTGGCATTCTCTCGGGGTCAAGTCTGGGGCTGGTACCAAGGCTGATTTTTGAGCCACAGCTTATGTTGGGGCCAAGTCTGGGCTGGGTCCAAGGCGGGGGCAGCGCACAAGGCTGGTTCTAGTGCCACAGCTGATGTTGGGTCCAAGTCTGGGGCTGGGGCCAAGGCTGGATCTCGCGCCATGGCTGGTGTTGAGGCCAAGCCTGAGGCTGGGTCCAATCCTGGGGTTGGGACCAAGGTTGGTTCTCGAACCGGAGGAACCCCTAAGCGTTGCCGGGCGTGGCCCAATAGGGAATGGTCGCTACTTACCCCGTCGGTCCAGGGGGCTGGCGGGCTCATGCTCTAGGCTGCGGCGAGTATGGGGCTGGGTCCAAGTCTGGGGCTGATGTTGGGGCCAAGGGTAGTTCTCGGTCCAAGGGTGGTGCTGGGTCCAAGGGTCTTCTGGGTCAAAGGGTGTTTCTGGGGCCAAGGATGCTTCTGGGGCCAAGCGCCCTCCACAGCCTCTCCCTCACCCTCTTCCCCTGCTGCGACGCTCTGCAAGCAACACAAGCTAGTAAGCAAAGAAACCCTTTCCCAGACCCAAGGGGCTTTCTCTCCTATGAAATTTTTGTGCGGTTCCGGAGAGAAAGGCTGGTGGTAATAAGGCGTTTGCCTTGCATGCAGAAGGACGGTGTTCGAATCCCGCCATCCCATAGGGACCTTCTTCCACCCCTCCCGCAGCAGGCCAGGTGTGACCTGTGAGGGACCAGGAGGAACCCCTGAGCGCGCCCGAGTGGCCCAAAAGCAAATGACCGCTTACCTTGGGCCCTTTGCGGGGCCTCGGGCCTTAAAGGCGAACGGGAGCGGTCTCTACGCTCTCTAACCGCTCCCGCCGCCGCTGCTGTCATTTTCGCTGCTGCTGTCTCCACTAAGAATTGTACAATGTCCTCTGCAAATTGTCCCAGCAGGCGCCGCCTCGGGTCCTGCTCCTGGTAGCGCCTGTCACTGCCCAAAACCCAAAATCAGAAAGACTATTTTGCTCAGACAACCCAGGTGGCTGACTAAGGAATCCCGCGCTCGAACCCCGCGTCACAGACGGCCGCTGCTGCCTAACAGAAACCATGTTTCCCCGTGTTGGTGGGCAGAAGAGAGGGGAGGCCGCTCTGGGCCCAGCCGGTACCAAAGCCCCTCTGGTCTGGCAGAGAGCCCACCCCAAGGTGGCAGGTTGAGCGCAGAGATGCACAGAGCAGTCGAGGCCTTTCCAGGACGCAGCCAGCCCACCTCAGTCCCCAGCATGCAGGTCTCCCCACATGGCCTACACAGCCCTATCTCCCTTCCAGCTCTTCAGCAGGCTTACCCACGGAGGCGTGGACGTCCACCATTGTCCTCCATCTCCATCTCCAGGCTTTGCCTGCCTTCCAACTCTCCGTCTTTTAAACCCCCCCCATCCCAGGTGTGGGCCAAAATCGCGTCGCAAGCGTCTTGCCGCGCCTTGTAGGCAGTCGCAGCCTTGTTCCTCGCCTCGTGTGATTCCGTGGTCCGAGAAAGAGCCTTGCATGCAGAAGGACAGTGTTCGAATCCCGCCATCCATAGGGACATTCCCCCCCCTCCCGCAGCAGGCCAGGGGTGACCTGTGAGGGACCAGGAGGAACCCCTGAGCGCGCCCGAGTGGCCCAAAAGCAAATGACTGCTTACCGCCTTGGGCCCTTTCCTGGGCTTCGGGCCTCAAAGGGGACCGGTCTCTGTCTCTACGTGCTCCCGCTGCCCGGTTTTCCCTCTCTGCCATATCTCGCAGCTACCATTCCCGTCGCCATCTTTAGTCTGTCCGTATTTGCTGGATTGTCAAGGGCTGGAGCCACCCAGTCCACCACGAACTGCCCTACGTCGTGGGCCATAGCCACCATCAAGCCCATGTCGTCCTGCTCCTGGTGGCAAAAGCAAATGACAGCTTACCGCCTTGGGCCCTTTGCGGGGCCTCGGGCCTTAAAGGCGAACGGGAGCAGTCTCTACGCTCTCTAACCGATCCCGCCGCCGCTGCTGTCATTTCCGCTGCTGCTGTCTCCACCAGGAATTGTACAATGTTCACTGCAAATTGTCCCAGCAGGCGCCGCCATGTGTCCTCCTGCTGGTGGTGCCTGTCACTGGGGGAGAAGTGGCCCAAGACCCAAAATCAGACTATTGCTCAGTTGGTTGACTAAGGAATCCCTCCCTCGAACCCATGGCCTCCTGCCTGGACTCAGTCTCCCTCTACCCTTGGGCAGGCTCTGGGTTTGTTAGTTTTGGGGTTTCACCGAGGACAAACAATGGTCACTCACCCTCTTTTCTCATGGGGGAGGATCCTCGGGCATAGGCCGTGGCCTGATCCTTCTCGGTCTTCAGCCGGCGGGGGCTGGGGTAGAGCTGCGGACTTTGGGGCCATGGGACTGCTGACCACACCCCCGTGGCCACCTCGGACACGGGAGTCACCCCCTCCGCCTGTTTTTCGTCCTCTCCTTAATCCGTCTGCTGGTGCTGTGGCCCAAAAACCAAAAAAAAAAATTTTCCGATGCACCCCAGGCCTGGGGCTCCCAGGAACCCTGCAAGGAGCAGACAGGCACCCCCCAAATGGACTGTCCACAAGTCAGAGCCCAGTCCAGGCGCAGCTCTGAGTGAGCACAGCGGGTGGAAGACCACAGGGCAGGCAGGGGCAGGAGCCAGGGTCCTGTGGTCCGTGATGCCCGCGGTCCACACGCCGGCCTCGCCCAGAAATTTTAGCTGGCAGGCTGGGAGATGATATGGGATCCCAGGGATCAAACCGGGTCCCTCCTGGGTTAGCTGCATGCAAGGCAAATGCCCTACTACTGTGCTATTTCTGAGGCCCTTGGTATTGTTCCACGGCTCTTATGATTCCGGCCTGTTATGATTCCGGGATCGACCGAGAAGCAGCCTTCGAGGCAGCGTCAGCCCCCTTCGCCTTCGACAGACGTCTCACTCCCTCTGCTGCCTTCAGGGCGACCTCCAGGTCCAGCAACTGCTGCCTTGGTGTCTGCGCCTCGCCCAGAAATTTTAGCTGGCAGGCTGGGAGATCATATGGGATCCCAGGGATCAAACCGGGTCCCTCCTGGGTCTGCTACATGCAAGGCAAGTGCCCTACCACTGTGCTATCTCTGAGGCCCTTGGTAACCCCTGTTTGAAAGTGGTGCCAGGAGACCCATTCATGCAAGTGTCGTTACAGAGACCCGACAACGTCACAAGTAAATGGAAGCTTTCTCTCCTATGAAATTTTTGTGCGGTTCCGGAGAGAAAGCCTGGCGGTAAGGCGTTTGCCTTGCATGCAGAAGGACGGTGTTCAAATCCCACCATCCCATAGGGACCTTCCCCCCCCCCCTCCCGCAGCAGGCCAGGTGTGACCTGTGAGGGACCAGGAGGAACCCCTGAGTGCGCCCGAGTGGCCCAAAAGCAAATGACCGCTTACCTTGGGCCCTTTTCTGGGCTTCAGGCCTCAAAGTGGACCGTTCTCTGGGCGCTCCCGTCGTCTCCCGCCCGTGCAGACGCCTGAAGCCATGTTCAGTCCTACTTGTGGCAAATCTCGAAGCCATTATTGCAGCTTCAGCGATGGCCAGTGCTTGAGACCTTACCATCTCCTCCGTATAGTATGGGACGGCAGCCACCCGCTGGTCGAAATAGGCCTCTATTTGACAGCTCGCTGCCATCATCAATTTAGAGCAGTCCTCCTGGTGGCGCCTGTCATTGCAGGTCTCCCCAAATCCTCCAGGACAATTGCCTGTCACCACACACATCCCCTTGGGCCCAAGTCAGGGGCTAATGTACCCATGGCCTCCCACTGGGCTCTGTCCCTTTCTCCCCTGGGGCAGACTCTGAGTTTGTTTTGGGGTTTCACTGGGGACAAACAATGGTCACTCACCCTCCTTTCTCATGGGGGAGGATCCTCGGGCATAGGCCGTGGCCTGATCCTTCTCGGTCTTCAGCCGGCGGGGCTTGGGGTAGAGCTGCGGACTTTGGGGCCATGGGACTGCTGACGACACCCCCGTGGCCACCTCGGACACGGGAGTCACCGCCTCAGCGTGTTTTTCGTCCTCCTCCTTAATCCGTCTGCTGGTGCTGTGGCCCAAAAACAAAAAACAAACAAAAAAAAAGCAATGGTTCTCGGCACAAAGCTGGTGCTGGGGCCAAGTCTGGGGCTGAGGCCAAGGCTGGTGTCGGGGCCAAGTCTGGGGCTGAGGCCAAGTCTGGGGCTGGGACCAAGTGTGGGGCTCGGACCAAGGATGGTTTTTGGACCATGGCTGATTTTAGGGCCAAGTCTGCGGCTGGGGCCAAGTATGGGGCTGGGACCAAGGCTGGTTCTCGGGCCACGGCTGATGTTGGGGCCAAGTCTGGGGCTGAGGCCAAGTCTGGGGCTGGGACCAAGACTGTTTCTTGGGCCATGGCTGGTGTTGGGGCCAAGTCTGAGGCTGGGGCAAAGGCTGGTTTTCGGGCCATGGCTGGTGGCCTTAAAGGGGAAACGTCTCTTGGCTCTCCTGCCCGCGCCGACGCTGATGCCTAAAGCCACGAACACCCCTCTCTCTGGCGAATCTTGCAGCCATCATTGCCTCTGCTACCATTCCTGTCGCCATGGTTACTCCTTCAGGGTCCGCTGGATTTTTGGGACCGCAGCCACCCACTCCACCACCCTCCTTTCACATGGGGGGAGGATCCTCGGGCATAGGCCGTGGCATACTCTCGGGGTCAAGTCTGGGGCTGGTACCACGGCTGATTCTCGAGCCACAGCTGATGTTGGGGCCAAGTCTGGGCTGGGTCCAAGGCGGGGGCAGGGCACAAGGCTGGTTCTAGCGCCACAGGTGGTGCTGGGTCCAAGCCTGGGGCTGGGGCCAAGGCTGGTTCTCGCGCCATGGCTGGTGTTGAGGCCAAGCCTGAGGCTGGGGCCAAGCCTGGGGTTGGGACCAAGGTTGGTTCTCGAACCGGAGGAACCCCTAAGCGTTGCCGGGCGTGGCCCAATAGGGAATGGCCGCTACTTACCCCGTTGGTCCAGGGGGCTGGCGGGCTCATGCTCTAGGCTGCGGCGAGTATGGGGCTGGGTCCAAGTCTGGGGCTGATGTTGGGGCCAAGGGTGGTGCTGGGGCCAAGGGTGCTTCTGGGGCCAAGGGTGCTTCTGGGGCCAAGGCGCCCCTCCACAGACTCTCCCTCGCCCTCTTCCCCTGCTGCGAAGCCCTGGAAGGAAGAAAAGCTAGTCTAATAAGCAAAGAAACCCTTTCCCAGACCCAAGGGGCTTTCTCTCCTATGAAGTTGTTGTGCGGGTCCAGAGAGAAAGCCTGGCGGTAAGGCGTTTGCCTTGCATGCAGAAGGACGGTGTTCAAATCCCGCTATCCCATAGGGACCCTTCCCCCCTCCCGCAGCAGGCCAGGGGCGACCTGTGAGGGACCAGGAGGAACTCCTGAGCGCGCCCGAGTGGCCCAAAAGCAAATGACCGCTTACCGCCTTCAGCCCTTTGCCTTAAAGGCGAATGGGAGCTGTCTCTAACCGCTCCCGCCACTGCTGTCATTTCGGCCGCTGTCATTTCGGCCACCTCCACCGCGACTTGTGCGACTTGTCCCACCACGCGCCGCCACGGGTCCTGCTCCTGGTGACGCGGGGGCTGGGGTAGAGCTTCGGACTTTGGGGCCATGGGACTGCTGACGACACCCCCGTGGCCACCTCGGACACAGGAGTCACCGCCTCAGCCTGTTTTTCGTCCTCCTCCTTAATCCGTCTGCTGTTGCTGTGGCCCAAAAACCAAAAACCAAAAAAAAAAATTCCTATGCACCCTAGGCCTGGGGCTCCCAGGAACCCTGCAAGGAGCAGACAGACACCCCCCCCCAAAAGGACTGTCCACAAGTCGGAGCCCAGTCCAGGCGCAGCTCTGAGTGAGCACAGCGGGTGGAGGACCACAGGGCTGGCAGGAGCAGGAGCCAGGGTCCTGTGGGCCGTGATGCTGCCTGCTCTCACCAATCGCAAAGAATGAGTCAGCAAGGTCCCAGAGAATGAGTTTAATAGACTGTGGTCCACTTAATTGACATAAAACTTAATAAAAAATTTCATTAAAACTTTAAAAGTGTCCTCAGACGACAGGAGACGAGAAGACTAAGAATTCTGCTGCCCTGAAAGATAGAGACAAAAGGGTCTTTCAGTTGCAACAGATCTCAGATGCACTCCGCTGGGGGGCCCCCGGTGAAGGAGGGTGGGTCCCCTTACTTCTGCGTTTGCGGAGAGGCAGGGGCGAGTCGCTGCAGTCCCACCGGGCTGTGCTGGACGCCACGGTTGCTCCCCATATGGCCGAGGTCGTGTCACAAGCATCTCACCACGCCTTGTAGGCAGCCGCAGCCTTGTTCCTCGCCTCCTGTGATTCCGTGGTCCGAGAAAGCCTTCAAGGCAGCGTCAGCTGCCTTCGACAAACGTCTCAGTTGCTGTGCTGCCTTCAGGGCGACCTCCAGGTCCAGCAACTGCCGCCTTGGTGTCTGCGCCGCCGCCTCCGTGGTCCACACGCCGGCCTCGTTCAGAAATTTTAGCTGGCAGGCTGGAAGATGATATGGGATCCCAGGGATCAAACCGGGTCCCTCCTGGGTCAGCTACATGCAAGGCAAATGCCCTACCACTGTGCGATCTCTGAGGCCCTTGGTATTGTTCCACGCCTCGTATGATTCCGGGATCGACCGAGAAGCAGCCTTCGAGGCAGCGTCAGCCCCCTTCGCCTTCGACAGACGTCTCACTCCCTCTGCTGCCTTCAGGGTGACCTCCAGGTCCAGCAACTGCTGCCTTGGTGTCTGCGCCTCGCCCAGAAATTTTAGCTGGCAGGCTGGGAGATCATATGGGATCCCAGGGATCAAACCGGGTCCCTCCTGGGTCTGCTACATGCAAGGCAAGTGCCCTACCACTGTGCTATCTCTGAGGCCCTTGGTAACCCCTGTTTGAAAGTGGTGCCAGGAGACCCATTCATGCAAGTGTCGTTACAGAGACCCGACAACGTCACAAGTAAATGGAAGCTTTCTCTCCTATGAAATTTTTGTGCGGTTCCGGAGAGAAAGCCTGGCGGTAAGGCGTTTGCCTTGCATGCAGAAGGACGGTGTTCGAATCCCACCATCCCATAGGGACCTTCCCCCCCCCTCCCGCAGCAGGCCAGGTGTGACCTGTGAGGGACCAGGAGGAACCCCTGAGTGCGCCCGAGTGGCCCAAAAGCAAATGACCGCTTACCTTGGGCCCTTTTCTGGGCTTCAGGCCTCAAAGTGGACCGTTCTCTGGGCGCTCCCGTCGTCTCCCGCCCGTGCAGACGCCTGAAGCCATGTTCAGTCCTACTTGTGGCAAATCTCGAAGCCATTATCGCAGCTTCAGCGATGGCCAGTGCTTGAGACCTTACCATCTCCTCCGTATAGTATGGGACGGCAGCCACCCGCTGGTCGAAATAGGCCTCTATTTGACAGCTCGCTGCCATCATCAATTTAGAGCAGTCCTGCTCCTGGTGGCGCCTATCATTGCAGGTCTCCCCAAATCCTCCAGGACAATTGCCTGTCACCACACACATCCCCTTGGGCCCAAGTCAGGGGCTAATGTACCCATGGCCTCCCGCCTGGGCTCTGTCTCTTTCTCCCCTGGGGCAGACTCTGAGTTTGTTTTGGGGTTTCACAGGGGACAAACAATGGTCACTCACCCTCCTTTCTCATGGGGGAGGATCCTCGGGCATAGGCCGTGGCCTGATCCTTCTCGGTCTTCAGCCGGCGGGGCTCGGGGTAGAGCTGCGGACTTTGGGGCCATGGGACTGCTGACAAAACCCCCATGGCCACCTTGGACACGGGAGTCACCGCCTCAGCCTGTTTTTCGTCCTCCTCCTTAATCCGTCTGCTGGTGCTGTGGCCCAAAAACAAAAACAAAAACAAAAAAAAACAAAAAAAAATAATGGTTCTCGTCACAAGGCTGGTGCTGGGGCTAAGTCTATTCTGCGGCTGGGGCCAAGGCTGCTTCTCGGGCCACGGCTAGTGTTGGGGCCTAGTCTGTGGCGGGTCCAAGTCTGGGGCTGGACCAAGGTTGTTTTTCGGGCAAAGGCTGATGTTGGGACCAAGTCTGGGGCTGGGGCCAAGTCTTGAGCTGGGGCAAAGGCTGGTTCTCGGACTATGGCTGGTGTTGAGGCAAATTCTGGGGCTGGGGCCAAGGTTGGTTCTTGGGCTAAGGGTGGTGCTTTGGCCAAGTTTGTGGCTGGGTCCAAGGCAGGTTCTCGGGCCACGGCTAGTGTTGGGTCCAAGTCTGGGGCTGGGACCAAGGCTGGTTCTCAGGCCATGGCTGTGTTGGGGCCAAGTCTGGGGCTGGGGCCATGTCTGATGCTGCGACCAAGGCTGGTTCGTGGGCCACGGCTGATGTTGGGGCCAAGTCTGGGGATGGCTCCAAATCTGGGGCTTGGACCAAGGCTGGCGTTGTGGCCAAGTCTGGGGCTGGAGTGAAGGCTGGTTCTCAGACCAAGGCTGGTGTTGTAGCCAAGTCTGGGTATGGGTCCAAGTCTGCGGCTTGGGGCCAAGGCTGCTTCTCGATTCACAGCTGGTGTTGGGGCCAAGTCTGGGGCTGGGGCGAAGTCTGGAGTTGGGACCAAGGCTGGTTCTAGCGCCACAGGTGGTGCTGGGTCCAAGTCTGGGGATGGGGCCAAGGCTGGTGGCCTCAAAGGGGAACGGTCTCTTGGCTCTCCTGCTGCCTCCCGCCCGCGCCGAAGCTGATGCCTGAAGCCACGGACAGCCCTCTCTCTGGCGAATCTTGCAGCCATCATTGCCTCTGCTACCATTTTGTCGCCATGGTTATTCCTTCAGGGCCCGCTGGATTTTCGGGACCGCAGCCACCCACTCCACCACTCTCCTTTCTCATGGGGGGAGGATCCTCAGGCATAGGCCGTGGCTACTCTCGGGGTCAAGTCTGGAGCTGGTACCAAGGCTGATTCTCGAGCCACAGCTGATGTTGGGGCCAAGTCTGGGCTGGGGACAAGGCTGGTTCTTGCGCCACAGGTGGTGCTTGGGCCAAGGCTGGTTCTCGAGCCATGGCTGGTGTTGAGGCCAAGCCTGAGGCTGGGTCCAATCCTTGGGTTGGGACCAAGGTTGGTTCTCGAACCGGAGGAACCCCTAAGCGTTGCCGGGCGTGGCCCAATAGGGAATGGTCCCTACTTACCCCGTTGGTCCACGGGGCTGGTAGGCTCATGCTCTACGCTGCAGCGAGTATGGGGCTGGGTCCAAGTCTGGGGCTGATGTTGGGGCCAAGGGTAGTTCTGGGTCCAAGGGTGGTGCTGGGTCCAAGGGTGGTGCTGTGTCCAAGGGTCTTCTGGGTCAAAGGTTGATTCTGGGGCCAAGGGTGCTTCTGGGGCCAAGCGCCCCTCCACAGCCTCTCCCTTGCCCTCTTCCCCTGCTGCGACGCCCTGCAAGGAACACAAGCTAGTAAGCAAAGAAACCCTTTCCCAGACCCAAGGGGCTTTCTCTCCTATGAAATTGTTGTGCGGGTCCGGAGAGAAAGCCTGGCGGTAAGGCATTTGCCTTGCATGCAGAAGGACGGTGTTTGAATCCGCCATCCCATAGGGACCTTCCTACCCCCTCCCGCAGCAGGCCAGGAACGACCTGTGAGGGATCAGGAGGAACCCCTGAGCACGCCCGAGTGGCCCAAAAGCAAAAGACTGCTTACCGCCTTGGGCCCTTTCCTGGGCTTTGGGCCTCAAAGGGGACCAGTCTCTGTCTCTACGTGGTCCCGCCGCCCGGTTTTCCCTCTCTCTGCCATATCTCGCAGCCATCACCGCTACCATTCCCGTCGCCATCTTTAGTCTGTCCGTATTTGCTGGATTGTCAAGGGCTGGAGCCACCCAGTCCACCACGAACTGCCCTACATCGTGGGCCATAGCCACCATCAAGCCCATGTCGTCCTGCTCCTGGTGGCAAAAGCAAATGACCGCTTACCGCCTTGGGCCCTTTGCGGGGCCTCGGGCCTTAAAGGCGAACGGGAGCAGTCTCTACGCTCTCTAACCGATCCCGCTGCCGCTGCTGTCATTTCCGCTGCTGCTGTCTCCACCAAGAATTGTACAATGTTCACTGCAAATTGTCCCAGCAGGCGCCGCCATGTGTCCTCCTGCTGGTGGTGCCTGTCACTGGGGGAGAAGTGGCCCAAGACCCAAAATCAGACTATTGCTCAGTTGGTTGACTAAGGAATCCCTCCCTCGAACCCATGGCCTCCTGCCTGGACTCAGTCTCCCTCTACCCTTGGGCAGGCTCTGGGTTTGTTAGTTTTGGGGTTTCACCGAGGACAAACAATGGTCACTCACCCTCTTTTCTCATGGGGGAGGATCCTCGGGCATAGGCCGTGGCCTGATCCTTCTCGGTCTTCAGCCGGCGGGGGCTGGGGTAGAGCTGCGGACTTTGGGGCCATGGGACTGCTGACCACACCCCCGTGGCCACCTCGGACACGGGAGTCACCCCCTCCGCCTGTTTTTCGTCCTCTCCTTAATCCGTCTGCTGGTGCTGTGGCCCAAAAACCAAAAAAAAAATTTTCCGATGCACCCCAGGCCTGGGGCTCCCAGGAACCCTGCAAGGAGCAGAAAGGCACCCCCAAAAGGACTGTCCACAAGTCGGAGCCCAGTCCAGGCGCAGCTCTGAGTGAGCACAGCGGGTGGAAGACCACAGGGCAGGCAGGGGCAGGAGCCAGGGTCCTGTGGTCCGTGATGCCCGCGGTCCACACGCCGGCCTCGCCCAGAAATTTTAGCTGGCAGATGATATGGGATCCCAGGGATCAAACCGGGTCCCTCCTGGGTTAGCTGCATGCAAGGCAAATGCCCTACTACTGTGCTATTTCTGAGGCCCTTGGTATTGTTCCACGGCTCTTATGATTCCGGCCTGTTATGATTCCGGGATCGTCCGAGAAGCAGCCTTCGAGGCAGCGTCAGCCCCCTTCGCCTTCGACAGACGTCTCACTCTCTCTGCTGCCTTCAGGGCGACCTCCAGGTCCAGCAACTGCTGCCTTGGTGTCTGCGTCTCGCCCAGAAATTTTAGCTGGCAGGCTGGGAGATCATATGGGATCCCAGGGATCAAACCGGGTCCCTCCTGGGTCTGCTACATGCAAGGCAAGTGCCCTACCACTGTGCTATCTCTGAGGCCCTTGGTAACCCCTGTTTGAAAGTGGTGCCAGGAGACCCATTCATGCAAGTGTCGTTACAGAGACCCGACAACGTCACAAGTAAATGGAAGCTTTCTCTCCTATGAAATTTTTGTGCGGTTCCGGAGAGAAAGCCTGGCGGTAAGGCGTTTGCCTTACCAAAAGGACGGTGTTTGAATCCCGGCATCTCATAGGTTCCCCCCCAGAAGGCCAGGGGCGATTTGTCCGCATAGACCAGGTGGAACCCCTGAGCATCCCCAGGCGGCATCCCCAGGCATGGCCCAATAGGGAATGGCCGCTACTTACCCCGTTGTTGCAGGGGGCTGGCGGGCTCATGCTCTTCTCTGCAGGGGAGTTTGGGGCTTATGTGGGGTTCAAGGGAGGAGTGATTTCCAAAGGGGCTTCGAGGTTCGGGGGGGGCGGGCCCTAATATGGGAGCGAGCTCCAAAAGCGCCACTGGGGCCAAGGCGCCCCGTCCACGGCCTCTCCCTCGCCCTCGGCCTCGCCCTCAGCCTCGCCCTCGTCCCCTGCCGCGATTCCCTGGAAGGAAGACAAGCTAGTCTAGTAAGCAAAAAAACTTTCCCAGACCCAGGGGGCTTTCTCCCCTATGAAATTGTTGTGCGGTCCAGAGAGAAAGCCTGGCGGTAAGGCGTTTGCCTTGCATTCAGAAGGACGGTGTTTGAATCCCACCATCCCATAGGCACCTCCCCCCCTCCCCGCAGCAAGCCAGGCTGACCTGTGAGGGACCAGGAGGAACCCCTGAGCGCGCCCGAGTGGCCCAAAAGCAAATGACCGCTTACCGCCTTTGGCCCTTTCCTGGGCTTCGGGTCTCAAAGGGGACCATTCTCTGGGCACTCCCGTCACCTCCCGCCCGCTCCCACGCTGATGCCTGAAGCCAGCGAATTGAGAAGTCATGCTTGCTGCTTCGGCGATGGCCAGTGCTTTAGATTTTACCATCTCCTCTGTATTGTATGGGACCGCAGCCGCCAACTGGTCGAAATAGGCCTCTATTTGACAGCTCGCTGCCATCATCAATCTAGAGCAGTCCTGTTCCTGGCGTAAGCTTACAGCTTACAGCTTGTCTTTGACCCTTTCCCCAAAGGCCTATTTTGACATCTAACACGATCCTATGTAGCCTGAATTGGGGGACCAGGTTAGGGGCGGCTGGGGCCCTCGGGGACACTCGGCTAACTCCCCAAATCCTCCAGGATAATCGCCTGTCACCACACACATCCCCTTGGGCCCAAGTCAGGGGCTTATGTACCCATGGCCTCCCGCCTGGGCTCTGTCCCTTTCTCCCCTGGGGCAGACTCTGAGTTTGTTTGTTTTGGGGTTTCACTGGGGACAAACAATGGTCACTCACCCTCCTTTCTCATGGGGGAGGATCCTCGGGCATAGGCCGTGGCCTGATCCTTCTCGGTCTTCAGCCGGCTGGGCCTGGGGTAGAGCTGCGGACTTTGGGGCCATGGGACTGCTGACGAAACCCCCGTGGCCACCTCGGACATGGGAGTCACCGCCTCAGCCTATTTTTCGTCCTCCTCCTTAATCCGTCTGCTGGTGCTGTGGCCCAAAAACCAAAAAAAAAAAAAAAAAAAAAAGCAATGGTTCTCGGCACAAGGCTGTTGCTGGGGCCAAGTCTGGGGCTAAGTCTAATCTGCGGCTGGGGCCAAGGCTGCTTCTCGGGCCACGGCTAGTGTTGGGGCCTAGTCTGTGGCGGGTCCAAGTCTGGGGCTGGACCAAGGCTGTTTTTCGGGCAAAGGCTGGTGTTGGGACCAAGTCTGGGGCTGGGGCCAAGTCTTGAGCTGGGGCAAAGGCTGGTTCTCGGGCTAAGGCTGGTGTTCAGGCCAAGTCTGGGGCTGGGGCCAAGGCTATTTCTCGGGCCACGGCTTGTGTTGTGGCCAAGTCTGGGGCTGGGTCCAAGTCTGGGGTTGGGACAAAGGCTGGTTATCAGCCCGCGTCTAGTGTTGGGGCCAAATTTGGAGCTGGGGCCAGGCTGGTTCTCAAGCCTGGCTGGTGTTGGGGCCAAGACTGGGGATGGGACAACGTCTGCGGCTGGGACCAAGGCTGGTTCTCGGGCCATGGCTGGTGTTGGGGCCAAGTCTGGGCTGGGTCCAAGGCGGGGGCAGGGGACAAGGCTGGTTCTAGGCCACAGGTGGGGCTGGGTCCAAGTCTGGGGCTGGGGCCAAGGCTGGTTCTCATGCCATGGCTGGTGTTGAGGCCAAGCCTGAGGCTGGGTCCAAACCTGGGGTTGGGACCAAGATTGGTTCTCAAACCGGAGGAACCTCTAAGCGTTGCCGGGCGTGGCCCAATAGGGAATGGCCGCTACTTACCCCGTTGGTCCAGGGGGCTGGTGGGCTCATGCTCTAGACTGCGGCGAGTATGGGGCTGGGTCCAAGTCTGGGGCTGATGTTGGGGCCAAGGGTAGTTCTGGGGCCAAGGGTGGTGCTGGGTTCAAGGGTGGTTCTGGGGCCAAGGGTGCTTCTGGGGCCAAGGCGCCCCTCCACAGACTCTCCCTCGCCCTTTTCCCCTGCTGCGACGCCCTGGAAGGAAGACAAGCTAGTCTAATAAGCAAAGAAACCCTTTCCCAGACCCAAGGGGCTTTCTCTCCTATGAAATTGTTGTGCGGGTCCAGAGAGAAAGCCTGGCGGTAAGGCCTTTGCCTTGCATGCAGAAGGACGGTGTTCGAATCCGCCATCCCATAGGGACCTTCCCCCCCCTCCCGCAGCAGGCCAGGGGCGACCTGTGAGGGACCAGGAGGAACCCCTGAGCGCGCCCTAGTGGCCCAAAAGCAAATGACTGCTTACCGCCTTGGGCCCTTTGCTGTGCTTCAGGCCTTAAAGGCAAATGGGAGTGGTCTCTAAGCTCTCTAAGAGCTCCCGCTGCCTCTGCTGTCATTTCGGCCGCCAGGAATTGTACCACCTCCGCCGCGAATTGTCCCATCTCCGCCATGAATTGTTCCATGAATTGTCCCACGAATTGTCCCACGAATTGTCCCACGGGTCCTGCTCCTGGTGACGCGGGCGCTGGGGTAGAGCTGCGGACTTTGGGGCCATGGGACTGCTGACGACACCCCCGTGGCCACCTCGGACACGGGAGTCACCGCCTCAGCCTGTTTTTCGTCCTCCTCCTTAATCCGTCTGCTGGTGCTGTGGCCCAAAAAACAAAAAAAACAAAAAACAAAAAAAAAAAAAACAATGGTTCTCGGCACAAGGCTGGTGCTGGGGCTAAGTCTATTCTGTGGCTGGGGCCAAGGCTGGTTCTCGGGCCACGGCTAGTGTTGGGGCCTAGTCTGTGGCGGTTCCAAGTCTGGGGCTGGACCAAGGCTGTTTTTCGGGCAAAGGCTGGTGTTGGGACCAAGTCTGGGGCTGGGGCCAAGTCTTGAGCTGGGGCAAAGGCTTGTGTTGTGACCAAGTCTGGGGCTGGGGCCAAAGCTATTTCTCGGGCCACGGCTTGTGTTGTGGCCAAGTCTGGGGCTGGGTCCAAGTCTGGGGTTGGGACAAAGGCTGGTTATCAGCCCGCGGCTGGTGTTGGGGCCAAATTTGGAGCTGGGGCCAGGTTGGTTCTCAAGCCTGGCTGGTGTTGGGGCCAAGACTGGGGATGGGTCAATGTCTGCGGCTGGGACCAAGGCTGGTTCTCGGGCCATGGCTGGTGTTGGGGCCAAGTCTGGGGCTGGGGCCAAGTCTGGGGCTCGGACCAACGATGGTTTTTGGACCATGGCTGATTCTAGGGCCAAGTCTGTGGCTGGGGCCAAGTATGGGGCTGGGACCAAGGCTGGTTCTCGGACCACGGCTGGTGTTGGGGTGAAGTCTGGGGTGGGGGCCAAGTCTGGGTCTGGGACCGTGTCTGGTTCTCAGACTACGGCTGTTGTTGTGGCCAGGTGTGGGGCTGGGGCCAAGTCTGGATCTGGTACCAAGGCTGATTCTCGAGCCACAGCTGATGTTGGGGCCAAGTCTGGGCTGGGTCCAAGGCGGGGGCAGGGGACAAGGCTGGTTCTAGCGCCACAGGTGGTGCTGGATCCAAGTCTGGGGCTGGGGCCAAGGCTGGTTCTCGGGCCATGGCTGTTGTTGGGGCCAAGTCTGGGGCTTGGGCCAAGTCTGGGGCTCGGACTAACGATGGTTTTTGGACCATGGCTGATTTTAGGGCCAAGTCTGTGGCTGGGGCCAAGTATGTGGCTGGGACCAAGGCTGGTTCTCGGGCCACGGCTGGTATTGGGGTGAAGTCTGGGGTGGGGGCCAAGTCTGGGTCTGGGACCGTGTCTGGTTCTCGGACTACGGCTGTTGTTGTGGCCAGGTGTGGGGCTGGGGCTAAGTCTGGATCTGGGACCAAGGCTGATTCTAGGGCAAAGGCTGGTGCAGGGGCCAAGTGTGGAGCTGGAAGCAAGGCTAGTTCTTGGACCATGGCTGGTTTTGGGGCCAAGTCTGGGGCTGGGACCAAGGCTGGTTCTTGGGCTAAGGGTGGTGCTGGGGCCATGGCTGGTGTTGGGGCCAAGGCTGGGGCTGGGGCCAAATGTGGGGCTCAGACCAACGATGGTTTTTGGACCGTGGCTGATTTTAGGGCCAAGTCTGCAGCTGGGGCCAATTATGGGTCTGGGAACAAGGCTGTATCTCGTACCACGGCTGGTGTTGTGGCCAACTCTGTGGCTGGGGCCAAGGCTGGAGTTGTGGCCAAGGCTGTTTTTTGGGCTAAGTGTGGTGCTGGGGCTGGGACCAAGGCTGGTTCTTGGGCCTAGTCTGGGTCTGGGGCCAAGGCTAGTTCTCTGACCATGGCTGGTGTTGGGGCCAAGTCTGCGGCTGGGGCCAAGTCTGCGGCTGGGACCAAGTGTGGTTCTCGGGCCTCGCCTGGTGTTGGGTCCAAGTCTGGGGCTAGGGACAAAAATGGTTCTCGGGCCAAGCTGGTGCTGGGGTCAAGTCTGGGACTGGATCCCTGTCTGCAGCTGGGGCCAAGGCTGGTTCTTGGGCCACGGCTGGTATTGGGGCCAAGTCTGGGGCTGGGACCAAGTCTGGATCTGGTATCACGGCTGATGTTGCGGTAATGTCTGGGGATGAGACGAAGGCTGGTTCTCAGACCACAGGTAGTGTTCTGGCCAAGTCTGGGGCTGGGTCCAAGTGAGCGTCTGGGGCCAAGGCTGGTTCTCGGGCCATGTCTGGTGTTGGGGCCAAGTCTGGGGCTGGGTCTAAGTCTGGGGCTGGGACCAAGGCTGGTTCTCAGGCCATGGCTGTGTTGGGGCCAAGTCTGGGGCTGGGGCCATGTCTGAGGCTGCGACCAAGGCTGGTTCTTGGGTCAAGGCTGATGTTGGGGCCAAGTCTGGGGATGGCTCCAAATCTGGGGCCTGGAACAAGGCTGGCGTTGGGGCCAAGTCTGGGGCTGGGTTGAAGGCTGGTTCTCAGACCAAAGCTGGTGCTGCTGTAGCCAAGTCTGGGTATGGGTCCAAGTCTGCGGCTGGGGCCAAGGCTGGTTCTCGATTCACAGCTGGTGTTGAGGCCATGTCTGGGGCTGGGACCAAGGCTGGTTCTCGTACCATGGCTGGTGTTGTGGCAAACTCTGGGGCTGGGAGCAAGGCTGATTCTGGGAACACTGCTGATGTTGGGGCCAAGTCTGGGGCTGGGGCGAAGTCTGGAGTTGGGTCCAAGGCTGGTTCTAGCGCCACGGGTGGTGCTGGGTCCAAGTCTGGGGCTGGGTCCAAGCCTGGTTCTCGGGCCATGGCTGGTGGCCTCAAAGGGGAAAGGTCTCTTGGCTCTCCCGCCCGCTCCGATGCTGATCCCTGAAGCCACGGTTTTCCCTCTCTCAAATCCTGCACCCATCATCGCCGTTGCTGTCATTCCGGCCGGCATGGCTGCTACTTCACGGTCCCTTGGATTTTCGGGGGCTGCAGCTACCCACTCCACCACTGTCCTTTGTCATGGGGGGAGGATCCTCGGGCATAGGCCGTGGCCTGATCCTTCTGGGTCTTCAGCCGGCGGGGGCTGGGGGTAGAGCTGCGGACTTTGGGGCCATGGGCCACCTCGGACACGGGAGTCACCGCCTCAGCCTGTTTTTCGTCCTCCTCCTTAATCCGTCTGCTGGTGCTGTGGCCCAAAAACCAAAAAAAAAAAAAAAAAAAAAAAAAAAAAAAAGCAATGGTTCTCCAGTAGGACGTTTGCTGTGCTGCCCTGAAGGGCGAGGCGGGGGCGAGTCGCTGCAGTCCGACATGGCTGTGCTGGGCGCCACAGGTGCTCCCAAGGCGGCCGAGGCCGCGTCGTAAGCGTCTTGCAGCTCCTTGTAGGCAGCCGCAGCCTTGTTGCACACCTCTTGTGATTCCGCCATCGTTGGAGAAGCAGCCTTCGAGGCAGCGTCAGCCGCCTTCAACAGACATCTCAATCGCTCTGCTGTCTTCAGGAAGACCTCCAGGTCCAGCAACTGCTCCCTTGGTGTCTGCGCCGGTGCCTCCGCGGTCTGCACGCCGGCCTCGCCCAGAAATTTTAGCTGGCAGGCTGGGAGATCATATGGGATCCCAGGGATCAAACAGGGTCCCTCCTGGGTCAGCTACATGCAAGGCAAGTGCCCTACTACTGTGCTATCTCTGAGGCCCTTGGTAACCCCTGTTTGAAAGTGGTGCCAGGAGACCCATTCATGCAAGTGTCATTACAGAGACCCGACAACGTCACACAAGTCAATGGAAGCCCTTTTCTTCTTTGCAGTTTGTAAATCAGTTTTGGACCTATTGGGTATAGGGAGGGAAGGTTCTTGGAAAAGGCAGGGAGGGGAACTGAGTACCGAGTGCTTCTCGGGGCTCTTGGTGGAGTGAGCGGAACCCTGAACATGGACCGGGTGCTGGCGAACCAAGTGTGGACCTTTACGCAAACTGAGGAGCAGCTGTACTGCACCGTCTACAGCCCAGGCAGAGGTCCCAAAGGTAGGCCCATGCCCGAAGAGCTGAAAACGGTTCATCGGTACTTCCAACTGGATGGCAGCCTGGCACAGCTCTACCATCACTGGAGTTCTGTGGATCCCCGCTTCCAAAAGGTTTGAACCAGGCTGAACCTGGGGAGGGACCCTGTTTGATTCCCAGCACCCCACATGGTCCTCCGTTGCCAGGAGCAATTTCTGAGTGCAGAGCCAGGAGCAGCCCTTGAGCACCGCTGGGTGTGGCCCAACAATCAATCAAGTTAAAAAAAAGGAAACCAGAAAGATCGCTTGGAGGTAAGGCATTTGCCTTTCATGCAGAAGGACGGTGGCCTTTCATGCAGAAGGACAGTGGTTTGAATCCCAGCAGCGGCAGCCCACATGGTCCCCTGTGCCTGCCAGGGGCTATCTGAGCATAGAGCCAGGAGTAACCCCTGAGTGCTGCCGGGTGTGACCCTCTCCCCTCCAAAAAAAAGGCATCTCTCCACGCACACCCTGTTTTCTGGTCTTCAGATGTGCGCCTCCTGGGACAGTATCCAGTTGAATGAATGCCTTTTCTCCTTTATCTGCTCTTCCAACAGTAACATCGCCCATATCACTGGCAAAGTCAAGCGACTCTGCCAGGCCTTTAGGCCACAGCTCTGTCAGCTGGACCATGTCACTACCATGGCTTTCCCACCCTGCAGGACCTGTCAGGTGAGTTGTCTGGGCCCTGGCCAGTGGGCTGCCAACATTCTTCAGTGTTTTTGTACTTCGCTGTTTAACTTTCTTCCCAGAAACCCCCTACTCCATTCTATTAATCACCCCGTTTAAGTTCTCTTATCTGGCTGTGACGCCTCAGGCCCTCATTTGTCACTGCATCTTGCTCCTGGTCTCAACATCTTCACAGTGCAGACATGCAGTTACTGCAGTCAGGGGTGAAGAACACATGTTCTGGGCCGGAGAGATAGCATAGCTGTGGGGCGTTTGCCTTGCATGCAGCCAGCCCGGAAGGAACCTGGTTCAGGTTCCCGGCATCCCATATGGTCCTCCAGCCTGCCAGGGCTGATTTCTGAGTGCAGAAACCAATCTAATCAATCAATGAATTGGATGTGGCTCTCCTGCTCCCCTTCCCCCCCCAAAAAGGATGCAAGGCAGAAAATCCAAGACAGAAGAGCTTATTAGGGACCCATCCCATGACTATTGAGGTTACATCTGGAAAGGAGACAAGTCCAGATCTTCTTGGGACTGGCCTGTGCAAGTGTCCTATGGCTTCAGAAACTGGGGAGGTGACACAGAGGTGCTCAAGAGGTGCTCAAGGGTGGAGGATCACATGCTTGCCTGAGGTAGCCTGACCCATGCCACGACCTCACTTCCCACAGGGCTTTCGGTGGAAGCTCAGCTCAGGAAGATGGACCTTGGATACCGCACCAGTTGTGTGAGCACCAGCGCCCACGTCATCCTGCAGGACCCTGGCTGCAGCAGCTATGCCAAGCACCCTACGAGGAGACCCACAAGGCCCTGTGCACCCTGCCCGGGGTGGACATCAAGGTGAGGCCCCAGGGGGGACCAGCATTTAGAGAAGAGAAAAGGAGGAACTTCATCAGGGCCTGAGAGCTGGGCTTCCAGTGGTGAGACAAGCAATGCTTTCTTTTGTTTTTGTTTGTATATTCTTGCTTATTTGTTTGTCGGGCACACTTGTCAGTACTGAGCTTATTTCTGGTTCTGCGCTCAGGGATCACTCCGAGCAGTGCTCAGGGAACCATATGGTGTGTTGGGGAGCAAATTCAGGTTGGCTATGTTCATGGCAAACACAGTACATCCTTTTTTTTTTTTTTGGTTTTGGTTTTGGGGCCACACCCAGCAGTGTTCAGGAGTTACTTGTGCTGCAGTGAGTGCTTTGCATGCTGGCAGCCTGGGTTTATATCCCTGATCCCACATGGTGCTCTTAGCACTGCTTGGTGGGGAAGAGACCGCCCCCCCCAATTCTTTTAATTACACAGTTTTTCTACCTCTAGTTAGTCTTTGGCAGGCCATCTCCTGAAGTTAGTTATTTTTAGCGTGATTATAGATGATTTACGATGTTTCTCCTTTGAAACATAGTAGGAAGAAAACGAAAAGCAGATGGCACCAAAGCATCTGACGCACTTTCAAAGGAGGATACTTCAGAATGTGACCCTACACCGTGTGATAGAAGCCAGATGGAAAAGGTATCACTGACAGGCTCCAGGAAGGTGCTGGCAGCTCAGTGGGAACCATTTGTCTCTGCATCTCACACAGAGGAAAATGGGAGAAAAAAGGCAAAAAACGGAATAGACACACTTGTCTAGATCTCAGTTGTAGAGCTCGGGTTAGACTCCAGGTCTTTGCCACCACCCCGCACTGTTTTCCGATGGTTTTTGCAGTGGTTTGCTCCCTTTTTTGTACTTTTGAATACTTTGAATTTTTGCTTAAAACAGTGACCAAATTCCACCTTATGACAGAAGTATTGTTTTCTGATCCCAGATTACCAGCTTCTCAGTAAATCAAGATACCATGAAAGACTATACAGTTTCTGGTACTTGATGAGACAGTGCTTCAGTTTTTCCTGTAACTTTTCTACTCACAGAGTATGTGATATTTGTTTTTGTTTTTGTTTTGTTTTGTTTTGTTTTGGGGCCACACCCAGTGGCACTCAGGGGTTACTCCTGGCTTTGTGCTCAGAAATTGCTCCTGGGGGCTGGAGAGATAGCATAGCAGCAGGGTTTTAGCTTTGCACGCAGCTGACCCAGGACAGATGGTGGTGGTTCGAAACCCAACATCTCATATGGTCCCCTGAGCCTGCCAGGAGTGATTTCTGAGCACAGAGCCAGGAATAACTCCTGAACGCCATTGGGTGTGACCCAAAAGTCAAATAAAAAGGAAAAAAAGAAATTGCTCCTGTCTTGATGTACCATATAGGATGCCAGGGGATCAAACCGCAGTAGGTCCTAGGTCAGCCATGTGAAAGCAAATACCCTACCACTGTGGTGCCAGTCCGGCCCAGCCTTTTTTTTTAATGTCTGTAGGATTATACCTGCCTCTGTCCTATGTGATTCTCCTGGTAGCACTGGTAATCAGTAGTGCACTTTCATGCAAAGCCTGGACTCAGCTCAGTGAGCTGTCTTGTAAGACTAACACCTTACTTCTTCAACTTAAAGGGTTTGACGCATGTGCTCTGTGGGCCCATCCATGCACATATCACTCAGATATCCCCCCCTTTTTTTGATTTTTGGTTTTTAGGTCACACCCAACAGTGCTTAGGGGTTACTTCTGGCTCTAGACTCAGAAATCGCCCCTGGCAGGCACAGGGGGACCATATGGAATGCCGGGGTTCGAACCACCGTCCTTATGCATGCAAAGCAAATGCCCTACCTCCATGCTATCTCTGGCCTCTGAAGCCTAACTTCTTAATCTAAGAGGGGTCATTCAGCTGAATGTGGAGGTTGCAGAAACTTCTTAGTAGTAAAAGGTTTCTTTCTTTCTTTCTTTCTTTCTTTCTTTCTTTCTTTCTTTCTTTCTTTCTTTCTTCCTTCCTTCCTTCCTTCCTTCCTTCCTTCCTTCCTTCCTTCCTTCCTTCCTTCCTTCCTTTCTTTCCTTTCTTTCTCTCTTTCTCTCTTTCTCTCTTTCTCTCTCTCTCTTTCTCTTTCTTTCTCTCTCTTTCTCTCTCTTTCTCTCTCTTTCTCTCTCTTTCTCTTTCTCTCTCTTTCTCTCTCTTTCTCTCTCTTTCTCTCTCTCTCTTTCTTTCTTTCTCTCTTTCTTTCTTTCTCTCTTTCTTTCTTTCTCTTTCTTTCTTTCTCTTTCTTTCTTTCTCTTTCTTTCTTTCTCTCTTTCTCTTTCTCTCTTTCTCTTTCTCTCTTTCTCTTTCTCTCTTTCTTTCTTTCTCTTTCTTTCTTTCTCTTTCTTTCTTTCTCTTTCTTTCTTTTTCTTTCTCTTTCTTTCTTTCTCTTTCTTTCTTTTTCTTTCTCTTTCTTTCTTTCTCTTTCTTTCTTTCTTTCTTTCTTTCTCTTTCTTTCTTTCTTTCTTTTTCTTTCTTTCTTTCTTTCTTTCTTTCTTTCTTTCTTTCTTTCTTTCTTTCTTTCTTTCTTTCTTTCTTTCTTTCTTTCTTTCTTTCTTTCTTTCTTTCTTTCTTTCTTTCTTTCTTTCTTTCTTTCTTTCTTTCTTTCTTTTTCTTTCTTTCTTTCTTTCTTTCTTTTTCTTTCTTTCTTTCTTTCTTTCTTTCTTTCTTTCTGTCACACCCGGCAGTGCTCGGGGGTTATTTCTGGCTCCAGGCTCAGAAATTGCTCCTGGCAGGCACAGGGGACCATATGGGGCGCCGGGATTTGAACTGATGACCTCCTGCATGAAAGGCAAACGCCTTACCTCCATGCTATCTCCCCGGCCCCAGTAAAAGGTTTCTGATTGTGCAGCAAACAAATATGAATTCTGTGATGTTTCTAATAGTGTTTATCTGTGAGTTGTTGTCCTCAGTTAAGACAAAAGGTTGCCAGTGAAAGAATTAAGAAAACCTGTAGTTGAGGGGTGGGGCGATATTTCAAAGTGTGCTTTTGTGTGGGCAAGTCCTAAGATCAGTTCCAACACTGGACCCGTGAGTAGTATTGGAAGCAACCCCTGACTGCCACTGGATTTGGCTCCCAAGAACCAAAATAAGAAACCCAAAAAGAGGGCCAGAGAGATACCATGGAGGTAGGACGTTTGCATTGCATGCAGAATGACTGTGGTTTGAATCCCGGCATTCCATATGGTCCCCCGAGCTTGTCAAGAGCAATTTCTGAGTGTAGAGCCGGGAGTAACCCCTGAGCGCAGATCAGGGGTTACTCCTGGGTATGCGCTCAGAAATCCCTCCTGGCTTGGGGGACCATATGGGACACAGGGAATGTCCTAAGTTAACGCATGCAAGGCAAATGCCCTACTGCTTGTGCCACTGCTCCGGCCCCCCTTTGAGTCATTTTTTTTTTTTTTGGTTTTTGGTTTTTGGGCCACACCCAGAGGTGCTCAGGGGTTCTTCCTGGTTATCTGCTCAGAAATAGCTCCTGGCAGGCACGGGGGACCATATGGGACACAGGGATTTGAACCAACCACCTTTGGTCCTGGATCGGCTGTTTGCAAGGCAAACACCGCTGTGCTATCTCTCTGCCGCCCCCCCCCCCGTTTGAGTCTTTAAAGAAAAATTTATGTTGGGCCAGAGAGGTGGCACATGCATGCAGGCATTTGACTGCACAAAGCCAACTCAGGTTTTTTTATTTTTATTTTTATTTTTTTTGGTGTTTGGGTCCCAGTCGTCAGCGCTCAGGAGTTCCTATTGGCTCTACGCTCAGAAATCGCTCCTGGCACGCTTGGGGACCACATGGGATGCTGGGATTCAAAACACTGCCCTTCTGCATCTAAGGCAAACGTATTACTGCTGTGCTATCTCTCTGGCCCCCCAACTCAGGTTTGATCTCCAGCACCTCAGATGGACTTCAGTTGTCACCAGGAGTGAGTCCTGAGCACTGGGCTAGGAGTTAAACTGTAAACACAGCTGACTGTAGCCCCCATACCAATAATTTAATGATTGTTTTTACCCCTTAGGATGAAGAAGACGAAGCGAGTGCCAAAGATAAAGAGCCAAGTAGTGATGACAGAAACGATGACTGATTAGACACACACCCACGAACACAACATGAAGGCCTCTTAGGACCTTAGAATGGTGACGGTGCTGAGGCAAGTGCCAGAGAAGAGAAACCAAGTAGGGATGACAATGACTACTACTTATTTGATAGACACACACACTCTTTCTTTCTCTCTCACACACAGTTTCTCTTACTGTCACTCAGTCCTCCCAGTCCCTTTCAGTGCAAGTTCACAGCCTGTATCCTTGTGTTCGCCACTAGCTGTCCTTTGTATTTGACAGGAAGCATCTTATTTTGGCGTTATTAGGGTTTGTGTTAAATCATGTTGAGTGGTGCGTACTTCTCCCTTTCTGATGAGAAATGACTTATTCTGTCCTTATTGTGGGGTTTGTATCGTTTCGATTGAAGTGAATTTCTTAGGTCATAGCAAGACGCAGCTGACCCTGGACCAGATTGCATTTTGGCTTTCTGTGAGTGCATCTCTGACCAGTCAGCATTCTGGACCGGCGAGCTAATTGCTAGCTTTGAAATTCTGCTTTCTTCTAAAATTTACATGTGTGCTGTACCAGTTTCACAAATAAACCATTTGAAGCTCTAGCTACTTCTTGTTGTTTTATTTTTCCTTCCAAATTGCCTCATTATTCTAGGTTTAAATGGCATTGATTTGTGATTTATGCCAAGAAATTAAGAGACTGGTGCTCATATATCAGTTCTGCTATAAAAGGACTATTTAGGGCCAGAGAAATAGCATGGAGGTAAGGCGTTTGCCTTGCATGCAGAAGGTCGGTGGTTCAAACCCCGGCATCCCATATGGTCCCGGAGCCTGCCAAGAGTGACCCCTGAGCGCTGATGGGTGTGACCCAAAAACCAAAAAAAAGGTTGGGGCTTTTAAAATTATTTTTGGGAGCTAGAGTTGTAGTACAGTGGTTAGCGTGTTTGCCTTGCACACAGCCAACACAGGTTTGATCCCCAGTTTCCAGTATGGACTTCTGTGTACCACCAGGAGTAATTCATGAGTGCGCAGCCAGAAGGAAACCTTGAAAAGTGCTGGTTTAGCCCCCAAAATAATTATATTGGGCCAGAGCAATAAACAGGTTTGGTACTTGCCTGGCATTTGCCTGACCTGGATATGATCCCAGGCATGCCATATGGTCCCAGACACCATCAGGAGTAAGTATGGACCAGCTCCCCCCACCACACACACACCTCTCAATATTTTTTTCCTCGTTTGGGTCCCACACCCTTTTATACTGGGATTATTCCTGCTCCTCATCAGGTGCGGGAAGGTGCTGTTCTTGGAGGTGCCAAGGGGCCATTAGTACTAGGGATCAAAACTCAGGGCTGGAGCAAAAGGACAATGCATACTGCACTTGCTTTGCATGCAGCCAATCCAGTTCCGAGCTCTGGTGCCAAAGCCCACTGCCAGGTAGGTACAACTCTGACAAGGAAAGGTTTTTCCGGAGGTCGAGTTTAATAGGGAAAAGACAAGGTAGAGAAGCCACAAGCCTTACAGCCAACCCCTTGGCGGGAGAGAGAGAGGAGGTGAAGACAAACTGGGAGGAGGGGGCAGTCAGAGAAGACCAGAGGAAAAGGAAAGGCAGGAGGAGCAACAGGGCAACAAAAATAGTGAGTCCAGCCAACCATCTTTCTAAGTTCTCTGGCAGCCAGCTTTCAGGAGTTTCAGGAGTTACTCCTGGCTCTGCACTCAGAATCACTCCAGGCTCAGGGACCATCAGCAGGTGTGGGAGTAGGGAGGGATGAGAAAGGGAGGAGGAGGGAAGCAAGTAAGAAAAGGAAGGAGGAAGAAAAGAAAATCAGGCCACAGGTATACACAAAATTCCAGGCCTGAATTTCAACTACCTGGATAAAAGGTGGCTCACAAACCCAAAGGTCCTGCTCTAGAAGTTCCCACCTACCTCTAGAGGACAAAGCCTCAGTTGTCCAAGATCTAGAGGCCCCCTAGTAGGGAACCTCTGTTTCTCTGGCCAACACTGCATCCAAGGCCCCCTTTCCTTGCAGGCTGGAGAGGAAAGCTGGAAGGACCCTCACCTTGCATGCCTCTAGCCTGGATTGATATCTGCCACCCTAGATAGTCTTCCAAGCACCGCCAAGAGTGATCCCTGAGCACAGAACCATGCAATGTGTAATTCCCCAAAATGAAAACTTGTAGGCCCCTCTATTCTGCACCTGGGATCCTGCCATGGGGGAGGCAGTGCCAATGCAGTTGACATCCAGGGGAACTGATCAGGGGCTAGTTCAGGAGGCTTAATCGAGCCTGGGCCCAACTCTGCTGTCACAAGCCCCAAAGTAGCCACTGTCCCCATGTCTGTATCTTTTCTCCATGAGTGCCTGGCAACTGCCTTTTTGACCAGGGGGTGGGGGGGCAAAGGAGCTGAGTAGGGTGATCCCAGGCCGACTCCCACCTCCATTTCACTGGCTGCACTGGGCCTGCAGGAGCACTGTTCCTATCCGGTGTGGTCCCTTCCACTATGACTTTCACCCATATTATCTAATCTACATGTTAGACAAACCCACTTCAAAAGGCTGCCAGTATTACCTTGCATAAGACATAGAGACTGGTGCCAGAGCAATGGATAGTGTGGTGGGCAGGGCACTTGCCTCAAGATTAGTCTGCCAGGGTTCAATCTCTGGTATCCCATAGGCTGCAGACAACGGGGTCGTCCCTGTGCAAGAAAAACCCAATGTACTATCCTCTCTGGCTCCCAAAATGAAGATTTTTAAGGGCCAGAAAGACTACACATTGAGCAAGATTCTTGCTTTTTACACTGCCATCCCAAGTACAATCCACAGCACCCTAGATAGTCCCTTGAGTACATTTATTTGCCTTGCATGCAGCTGATCCAGAATGGACTGTGGTTTGAATCCCGGTTTCCCATATGTCCCCCTTCAGTGATTTCAGAGTGCAGAGCCAGGAGGAACCCCTGAGCGCTGCCAGGTGTGACCCAACAATCATTTCTTTTTTTTGTTTTTTGTTTTTTGTTTTTGGGCCACACCCGGCTATGCTCAGGGGTTACTCCTGGCAGGCACGGGGGACCATATGGGACACCGGGATTCGAACCAACCACCATTGGTCCTGGATCGGCTGCTTGCAAGGCAAACGCCACTGTGCTATCACTCCGGGCCCCCAACAATCATTTCTATCCTTTATCCCCTCAATCAGCTTATTCCATAAAATAAAATCAGACACATTCTGCCTAAATGCTTGAATAAAAATATCAAGATCCTCTAGTACTTGGCACTTTTTGTCCAAAACAAGAAAACTCAAGATTTTTATGGCAGTATCTTAAAATACATAATTTATAATGTTTTATTGACTTGCCTAGTTAGGTAAATCATCAGATTGTTTTTAGAGTTACTCTTAAGAAAGAGACTAAAACCATGATAATATTCCTGTTACCATATTTACAGTGTGTGCTCAAAGGAATGTCACTTGCCTTTCATTGAAGAATGACTTGTCTTCAAGGAGACAAGTAAAATCCACCTGGAAATTTGTACTTTTTGCCTTATGTATAATCATCATTCAATAACGGCTCTATTTATTTATCTATCTATTTATTTATTTATTTTTGAAAGAGCCAGAAGAAAGAAGACAAACCATAGGAGGACCTAATTTATATGTCTTACATAGAAAAACTGGAACAGGGAATCCCATCTTTTGAAAGGGGGAGATGTCTAGATCATTCTTAACCCCACAGTGAAAAGGGACAAGGAAAGAGAAGGAAAGAAATTGAGAGGAAGAAGTGATAGATGGAACCATGGGAGTCAGAGTTCAAGGGGATCTGAGTACATCAGTGATTTAAAGGAGTCATGAATTTAAATATCGAAATGACACAATCAACACTAAAAAAAGAGATCCAAATTAACAACCCAAGTAATAAATGTGCCTATCAAGTGCAAGGAAAGGGGGAATGCAAAGTGGCTCAGGACGACCCCGAGTATTTTTTTCTAAAAATATATTGTAGGGAGAGAGGTAGGTCGTGTAAATTTTTTTTGGGAGACAGGAATGAGCTGGTCGTGGAAATTGTTTTAGGGAGACAAAAGGAGAGAGGCACTGTGGCTCAGAAGGACCCTTTCTTTTAACCCAATTTTTATAGGGACAGTATTTCAGGCGGCATTTCAGAGGTCAGGAGATCCGGAGACATCTAGTGATGTCTCCGAGGAGGCGGCCTCGGTTGGAGTCCAGGAGGAGGAGGAAGAGGCAGCCTCCGTTGAAGACCACGAGGAGGAGGACCAGGAGGAGGCCTCGGCTGGAATCCGCGAGTCGGCCTCAGATGCAGGGTTAGACCCTGGTTGCTCTCTGCGCATCTCTAGATGGAAATTACAAGAACAATAGTAATATAATTCTAAGTGGAGGAATCAGAAGCATTAGATGAAATTTTCAAACTTTCCATATGTTCACCTGCCATTTGGGAGCATGCAATTCATACACAAACTTACAAAAAACAAATTTTTATAAAATTTTCATCTGCCCTGTGGAAGCCAAAACTTAAAAACTTAAGTGTGTGTGGAGAAAACCCAGTTTTATTCTCCGTCATTGCTAGCACGGTAGAGAGTTAGTAAAAAGAAAATGACTCAGATGTGAGGGAAGAAAGTAGAGAAGAATCAGAATGGGGTATTTTCTGTGGCTTAGGAGGGTGATTTGTAGGAGAAATAAGGGCAATTGGAGGGAAATGAACATGAAAAGAATTTTTCTGGACATTATCCAATAGGCAGGAGTAGGCTGGGGGACCGTATGGGATACCGATTCGAACTACAGTCCATTCTGGATGATCTGCTTGCAAGGCAAACGCCCTACCTTCATGGCATGGGGGACCCTAAGGGTTGTCGAGATTTGAACCACCTTTGGTCCTGGCCAGCTGCTTGTGAGGCAAATGGCCGCCCGCTCTGCTATCTCTCAGGCCCCTGATCTTTTTGATTTATCACACCTAGCAGTGCTTAGGGGGTGCTTCCCAGTGCAGGGATGGATGGCTCTGGGATCCAAACTGCCTCGAGTTAAACCCAGCTGGAGCGTGCAGCACAAGCTAGTCACGACTTGCCAGACCCAAGGGGCTTTTCTTCTATTAAAAATTGTTCTCGGGGCCCGGAGAGATAATACAGCGGCGTTTGCCTTGCAAGCAGCCGATCCAGGACAAAGGTGGTTGGTTCGAATCCTGGTGTCCCATATGATCCCCTGTGCCTGCCAGGAGCTATTTCCGAGCACAGAGCCAGGAGTAACCCCTGAGTGCCACCGAGTGTTGCCCAAAAACCAAACTAAAAAAGAAAGGATTTTCTCATGCTGCCATGATTGCCAATATGTTTCTTTCATAATCTGAGAGCTGTATGTCACTATATACACGCCCATCCCTGAATCATGCAAAAATCAAAACCTCATACTGGCTTTATTCCCTACACAGTGGGTATATGATGGAGGGGGTTGTTTTGCTTTGCGTTTTATTTATTAGCATTGTTTTTAACTTTCTTTCTTTTAAGGGAAAAGGAGGAAAACAGTTGGGGAAAGAAATGGCTCTGACGATGGAGGCCCCAGAAGGTCAGAAAAGGAACAGGCCAGACCCTGATTGGCCCCACCCACCAGCCTCGAAAAAGGCTTAGGGGGGCCGGAGAGATAGCATGGAGGTAAGGCATTTGCCTTTCATGCAGGAGGTCATCAGTTCGAATCCCGGCGTCCAATATGGTCCCCCGTGCCTGCCAGGAGCAATTTCTGAGCCTGGAGCCAGGAATAACCCCTGAGCACTGCCGGGTGTGACCCAAAAACCAAAAAAAAAAAAAAAAAGGCTTAGGGGAAAAAATGACTGCGGGGTAGGGGGAAGCAGCCAATTTGGCCCATCTTCAGGTGCTGAGACTCAAATATCCGGACAGAGGATGGCAGCAGGAACTTTATGGAAGAGCAGAAAAAGGAATCACACTTGACAGCTTTCTGTAGACAATTACTCAGAATAAACCAAAAAGAAAAGAGAAAACAGAGGAGGGAGTGGGATGGTTTGGGTTTCTCTGCTGAAAGCCGCTTCCCTTTCTGGAGTTGCCAGGAAAACAGATTAGCAGTGTAAATGGTTAAAAGAGCACGTTCCGAATTTACTATTGGTAGGGAGAAAGGGAATCTTTTAAAAGAACTAGCTCCAGTTGCAGAGACTACTGCTACCAAAAATGTTTAATAGGATGTGTTGATAACAAATTAGGCTAACATGTTCATAAAGCCGCTGACTAGACATGAAATGAGAGCTACTGTTGAGATGAAAGACCAAGGACTGTTCCTCTCTCCTGGCTATAACTCAGTATTCCATTTTTCAGTGCCATCCTAACTCATAAACACCTTCCTTAGCAAGAGAGGACCCCACTTCATTCCAGCTTGGTCTCCAGAAGTGAGCACTCAGTCGTCGAAACTTTTCCAAATCCTATAAGTGACCCACTTGTTTTTCTTCGTAACTTTTATTAAAAACAAAACCACAAAGAAAAACCCTGGGGTCCCAGCAACAGGACAATGGGTAGCTTTGCCTTGCACATGGCCGACTTGAATTCAGTCCTTACCGGCACCTCATATGGTCCTGAGCACCACCAGGAGTGATCCCTGAGTGCAGTGAGTGCAGAGCCAGGAGTAACCCCTGCGCAACACTTGTGTTGCCCAAAACCAAGAACAGCCCTGAGCTGGGAGTTTACTCAAAGGCTCACTTTTTGCTTTTGGGGAGACCCTGCTCCTGATGAGCCCCAAGCAGCAGTGGTAGAATTCCAAGCACTGTGTTCGCTCAGATTAGTCTTGAGTACTGCCAGATGGGACTGGAAAACTTTTTTGTTTGTGGCCACACCCGGCAGCGCTCAGGGGTTACTCCTGGCTATGTGCTCAGAAATGCTCCTGGCAGGCTCAGGGGAACATATAGGATGTCGGGTTTCGAACCTCCATCCTTCGGCATGCAAGGTAATTGCTTTACTTCCATGCCAACTCTCAGGCCCCAGATTGGAAAACTTTCAATAAAGAAACCAACTCGGGGCTGGAGAGAGCACAGCGGTAGGGTGTTTGCCTTGTATACAGTCAATTCAAGACGGACCTGGGTTCAATTCCTGGCATTTCATATGGATTCCAAGCCTGCCAGGAGCAATTTCCGAGCACAGAGCCGGGAGTGACCCCTGAGCACCACCGGGTGTGGACCAAAAGCCTCAAAAAATAAATAAATGGGACCGGAGAGATAGCACAGTGGCAGGGCTTTTGCTTTGCACACAGCCAATCCAGAATGGGACCACGGTTGAACCCTGGCATGCCATATGGTCCCCTGTGCCTGCCAGGAGGAATCTCTGAGCAGAGAGCCAGGAGTAACCCAAGTGCTGCCAGGTGTGACACAAAAACCAAATAAAAAACCAAAAAGGTCTTATGATTTGATGGCTATAGATTTTAGATTTCTCTTTTGGACTATGTGGAAGTTGCTCCAGACTCTGTGTTCAGGGATCCATGTAGTGACAGGCATGGAACTAAGCCCTCCTGCATGCAAACTGTATCTTGGATCATTGAGCTCTATCATTGAGTTCTATTGAATACTATGGTTTTGGTTTTGTTTGTTTGTTTGTTTTTTGGTTTTGATCACACTCCGCAATGCTCAGGGGTTACTCCTGGCTCTATGCTCAGAAATCACTTCTGGCAGGCTCAGGGGACCATATGGGTTGCCGGGATTTGAACCACCAACCTTCTGATTGCAAGGCAAACGCCTTACCTCCATGCTATCTCTCTGGCCCCTGAATACTGTTATTAAAGCTGATTTCCACCCCCTTAGTTTTCTGACATCCTTCTAAATTTTGTATATATGGGGGTTTTCTTGTTGTTTTTGTTGTTATTGTTGTTGTTTTTGGGTCACAGCTAGCGGTACTCGGTTACTCCTTGCTGAATATTCAGAAATTGCTCCTGGCAGGCTCAGGGGACCTTATGAAATACCGTCCTGGGTATGCCTCATGCAAGGCAAATACCCTACTGCTCTGGTTCCTTGACTTTTGTTTCTTTGAAACATACCATGCCTAGCAGTGCTGAGTCATGGTACTATTCAAAATTCAGTGCTCAGAAGTCACGTACTCAGTGCTCAAGTGTCAGGCTGCTCTGGGGATCCAGCCTGGGCTTTCTCCATGCAGAACATGCCCTCCAGTCCATTGAACCAGCTCTCCAGCTCTTCGCATTGTTTTTGTTTGGTTTGGCTTGAGGGCCACACCTAACAGTAGTCTGGGGCCATGCCTTGCTCAGGGCACCAAAAATGGTGCTAGAAGGGGAAGAAACATGCAAGTGCTTTACCTACTCTGCTGTCTCTATGATCCCATGTAATTCTGTATGTGTGTTCGGGGTTAGACCACCATGCTATTCAATGATCCTGAGTCCCAATAATATATTTTGTGGGGCTATACCCAGTAGCACTCAAGGGTTACTCCTGACTGGGCTTAGAAATCACTCCTGTGGGACCAGAGCAATAGCACAGTGGTAGGGCATTTTCCTTGCACTCAACCTACTAGGAAAGGACTGGGGTTCGATCTCCGGCATACCATATAGTCCCCCGAACCTGCCAAGAATGATTTCTTCCCTAACCTGAAGCTAGCTTGTGTTTGCATTATCTTTGAATGAATTCTGCACTTCAATGTCAGTTTATCTATTTTGTTTGTTTCTTTCTTAGGTGTCAACCAGCAGTATTCTAGCTGTTCGTGCGTCTGTACTCAGGAGTGACACCTGGCGGTTCTCAGGGGACCGTGTTTTAACCGAATTATTCTTTGGCTTGTCCTTTAGGTGTGTGTCTACAGAAATTCTTTACTTTTGTTCTGGGGCCACAACCGGCAATACTCAGAGGTTACTCCTGACTCTGTTTTTAGGAAAACACTGGCTGTGCTCATGTGAGAAGCTGGAGATGAATCAGGGCCAGCCACATAGAAGTCAAGTGCTATACTGGCTGTACTATCTCATCAGCCCCTCATAATAAAATTTTTTTTTGGTTTTTGTGTCACACCTGGCGTTGGTCAGGGGTTACTCCTGTCTCTGCGGTCAGAAATCGCTCCTGAAAGGCTTGGGGAACCATATGGAATGCCGGGATTCAAACCACTGGCCTTCTGCATGCAAGGCAAATGCCTTACCTCCACGCGATGTCTTAGGCCCCCTTTCTTTGACTTGTGATGAGGGAGGGGACCCATACTCAATAGTGCCAGAGCTGCTACTGGCTCCTATGGAATACCTGGGGGCATTTGCAGTGCATGAACAAACCTAGGGCTTCTGCACATTTATGTTATTATTATTATTTTTTGGTGGTGCTGGTTTTGTTTCGGGGCTACATCTTGTGATACTCAGAGTTACTCCTACCTATGCTCAGGTGACAATATAGGGTGCCAGGAATTAAAACCAGATCAGCCATATGCAAGGAGAATTCCATACCATCTGCATCCCACACATTCTTACTAAACTAGATGTGGTGTCTCCCCTGAAACTGAGGGATTCTCTTTTCCGTTTCAGAAATGTGCAAGTGGGAGCCAGAGAGATAGCATGGAGGTAAGGCATTTGCCTTGCATGAAGAGGGTCAGAGGTTCGAATCTGGGTATCCCATATGGTCCCCTGAGTGTGCCAGGAGCGATTTCTGAGCGTAGAGCCAGGAGTAACCCCTGAGCGCTGTAGTGTGACCCCCCCAAAAAAAGAAGAAGAAATGTGTAAGTGAACTAACTTGTCAGGCGACTCTCATGGGCTGCCATAATAGCCCAGTTAGGGTGCCTGATTGCCTCAGCCACACTGGACTCAGCTCAGAAGGAAGCTTGCTCTGGGACATCTCAAATGCCATTGGAAAGCTCTGTGTGTATGGTCCATGAGGTAGTGTAGCGGGTAAGGTGTTTGCCTTGCATGGGGTTGATTCAGATTCAATCCCCAATTCGAACCCTGACATTCTATATGGTACCCCAAGCATTGCAGGGTGTGGTTCAAAACCCAAAATAAAAATAGAAATAAAATCTACCATGGGGGACTGAACATAGAGTAGTCATGTGACGAACACCAGTTTGATCCCCAGCACTGAATATGATCCCCACGTCCCACCAGGAAAGATCTCTGAGCTCAAAGCCAGGAATAAGTCCTGATCACTTCCAGGTATTGCCACAACCTCAAAATAAACAAACAGACAAATTAATAAATAGAGTTGGGACTATGTCTCAAAGGATTGGAGCACTTGCTTTTTATGGATCTGAATCCTGGTCCCTCATGGTTCTCAAGCCACTGCCAGGAGCACCTTCCAGCCACTGCTATAGGAATAAAAATCCTGCACTCATTATACTGTGTATGGTCCCAAACCCAAAAAGGGGGGAAAGAAGACAAAAGGAGAATGGGGGGGGAGGGCGGAGAGATAGCACAGCGGTAAGGCATTTGCCTTAGACACAGAAGGATGGTGGTTTGAGTCCCGGCATCCCATATTGTCCCCTGAGCTTGCCAAGGGTGATTTCTGAGCGTAGAGCCAGGAGTAACCCCTGAGTGCTGCTGGGTGTGACCCAAAAACAAAAACAAAAATACAAAAAATAAGGAGAATGAGGGGCCTGAGAGATAGCAGGGTGTTTTCCTTAAACATGGCTGCATGGCTGACTAGTTTCAATCCCACACCGCAGTAGTCCCCTGAGCCCTGTCAGGACTGATCCTTAAGCCTTGTATCTCCAGTTCGTACCACACACATACACACACACACACACACACACACACACACACACACACATACACAAAGTAGAACAGATAAGATTTGCTAAGAGTTTAGATGAGAAGTAGCTAAGAAGTCATGAGTTTTGGGGCTAGAGCAATATCACAGGGGTAGGGCATTTGCCTTGCAAACCCATAATGACCCGACTGGCCAACCTGTCATGTGAACCACAAACCCGGAAGTCCTAGGCATCATGTATACGTAAACCAGTCAAAAGTGACATGCAAACCCAGAAGTTCGAATGTGGTCACGTGGCACACTAGGCTGTCACGTGACCCAACAACCTGTCATGTGACCCGGAAACCTGAAAGCCCCCTGGGTGGTCATGTGATGCGCAAGCCTGTCACATGACTGGCCAACCTGTCATGTGAACCCCAAACACGGAAGTCCCCAGGAAGTCATGTGACATGCAGACCCGGAAGTCTGCTGAGCAGTCACGTGACTTGTCAACCCATCACGTGACCTACAAACAGTAAATCCCCTGGGCAGTCACTTGACCTGCAAACCTGTTATGTGACCCGCAATCCAGTATTTACCCAATGGTCTCCTGATGTGCCAACACACCACTTGATAACCAAACCCGAAAATCTCCAGGGCCCTTATGTGACCGGCAATTCTGTCATGTTACCTTCAAAACCAGAAGTCCCGGGGGACACGTGATGTCCTACCTGTCACGTGACTGGCTAATCCATCACATGACCTTGAAACCGGAAGTCTCCTGGGTGGTCATGAGAACCCCAGGGGTGGTCACATGACGCGTTGCAAACCTGTCACATGACTGACCAACCCACCATGTGAACACAAACCCGGAAGTCCCTGGGGTAATCAAGTGATGAGCCAAACTCTCAGGTGACCCGACAACCAATCAGTTGTCCCAGAAACCCTGAAGACTCCAGGGCTGTGACATGACCAGTAATCCAATCACGTGACATGTTAACCTGTCACGTGACCCACAAACCCAGAAGTCATTGGGTAGTCACCTGATGGGCAAATCTGTCATATGATTGGCCAATGTGACCCCCCAATCCCGGAAATCTCTGGATGGTCACGTGACCCTTAAAACCTTCATGTGATTCCAAACCCGGAATCCCTGGGCAGCCAAACGACTCACAAATCCGTCACGTGACCGTAAACCAGGTCACGTGACCCGCAACCTCATCACATAATTCGCCACCCTATAGGTGGGCCCCAATCAGGAAGTACCTGGGGAGTCATGGGACCCGCAAACAAGGAAGTCAGCGGGCAGCCACATTGACGTGCAAATCTGTCACGTGACACGCCAACCTGTCACGTGACCCCAGAACCCAGAAGCCACAGGCTTCTCAAGTGACCAGCAAACAATCATGGGACACAAAACCCGAAAGTCCCTGCGGGCGTCACGTGATTCGCAAGACTGATTCCCAAAACCATCATCAGCCAGCGGGGCTGCAGTGCCTCATAGGGCCGCGAGAGGCAGACACTCAGAACAGTGTGAGGACTCCTCCAAGACCAGCTGGCTGGGGTGCAGTGCTCAAATAAGTCCGCTAGAGGGAGACGCTCAGAACAGGGAGAGGGGGCTCCTCCAATGTGCACCTGTAAAGGATCCAGTGGCTGAAGTATGACTACAGTGCGATATTTTGCACCAGCTGAAGTTAAGGCGAGCACCCCTTTCTAGAGGGAGCAATGACGAGGGGTGCCTGAGAGCAGTTTCAACAAAACGCTTAGAAATATCATGAATAAAACAAGAATATAGTTTGGGTTGCCCCATATGGGGCTGTGCTTTTTCCGAACAATGTTGCTAGAATTCACATGAGGCAAAACAAACAAACACCCCACGAAAATAAAATAAAATAAAATAAATCACCGCCCGCATGAAAAAATTGCACTAAAATTAACTCTCTGGGTCCCAGATTCTAATTGCTCTTTCAGCGGTCGAGAGACCCCCATATGCACAGGGCCAGTACCAACAGAGGAAGACAGAGGATACATGATTTACTAATGGAACTCATTAAAGGAAGCTGGCCACTGGGGGTCTAACTTGCCGTTCCTTGCAGGAAAATGCAGGGGTTGATGGCAGGAAGAAGAACATAAAGAAAGACCACCTAAAGCTCTTTGCTAGGAGGCGTGTTGCTGGGTTCTTTGGCAGTTGTGGGTTTAAGCCAACAGAAGCAAGAGAGAGAGACATGTGTGCGGAGTCTCCCTGGGCCACCACTTTCAGGGTTGTGTTTTAGATGATACTGTGCTGAGCAAATCCGATGAGTTTACCATCATTAGGAATAGCTGAACCTTCCACACCAGATGCCTGAGGAGAAAACAAAAGGAAAAGCTCTAAGTATTTATTGGCAGAAATATAGCCATTAAGATTATTGTGGAGACCCATGGGAAGGAGGGTATTGGGCAACAGTGCCTTGGGACACTAACAGGAGTTAGATGAGTCTCTTCCCAAAAAACAGGGCTCAGGTTAAAGGTAGCATCACACAAATGGCTAACATTCTCAATGAATTCCAATAATTAGGAGGCCAGGATAGCTGATTTACTTGGGGACCATGTGGGATGCCAGGGATTGAACCCGGGCCTGTCCTACGTTGGCCGTGTGAAGGCAAATGCCGAACTGTTGTGCTATACCTCATTTCTTTATTGGTTTATTTATATCCTGGCTCTGCGCTCAGAAATCACTCCTGGCAGGCTCGTTGGACCACATGGAATGCAGGGAATAAAACCTGGGTTCGTCCAGGATTAGCCATGTGCAAGGCAAGGCCCTACCACTGAGCTATCACTCTGAACCCACTTTACTCTTTTTCTTTTTTTGATTTTGGATCACACCTGGCTCTATGCTCAGAAACGCTCCTGGCAGGATCGGGGGACCATATAGGATGCCGGGCTTTGAACCACCATCCTTCTACATCTAAGGTGAACGCCTTACTGCTATATCTCTGGCCCCTATTTACTCATTAAAAATTTTTTGTCGGGCTCAGAGAGAGCACAGCTTGTGAAAATTCTTTATATAGTTTGAATAAAAATATTTTATCCAGATATGCTTTGCCATTTTTCTTCCCTAACCTAAAGCTAGCTTGTGTTTGCATTATCTTTGAATAAATTCTGCACTTCAATGTCAGTTATCTATTTTGTTTGTTTCTTTCTTAGGTGTCTACCAGCAGTATTCTAGCTGCTCGTGGCTCTGTACTCAGGAGTGACCCCTGGCGGTGCTCATGGGACCGTGTGTTAACCAAATTATTCTTTGGCTTGTCCTTTAGGTGTGTGTCTACAGAAATTCTTTTCTTTTGTTCAGGGGCCACAACCGGCAATACTCAGAGGTTCCTCCTGACTCTGTTTTTAAGAAAACACTGGCTGTGCTCATTTGAGATGCTGGAGATGAATCTGGGCCAGCCACATAGAAGTCAAGTGCTGTACTGGCTGTATTATTTCTTCAGCCCCTCATAATAAATTTTTTTTGTTTTTGGGCCCCACCTGGCGGTGCTCAGGGGTTACTCCTGGCTCTGAGCTCAGAAATAGCTCCTGGCAGGCTCGAGTAACCATATGAAATGCCAGGATTTGAACCACAGGCCTTCTGCATGCAAGGCAAGTGCCTTACCTCCATGCTATCTCTCAGGCCCCCTTTGTTTGACTTTTGATGGGGGAGGGGACCCATACTCAGCAGTGCCAGAGCTGCTACTGGCTCCCATGGAATACTGGAGGGGGGGCATTTCCAGTGCATGAACATACCTAGGGATTCTGCAAATTTCTTTCTTTATTATTTTTTGGTGATGGCGGTTTTGTTTTGGGGCTACATCCTGTGCTACTCAGGGTTACTCCTGGCCATGCTCTGGTGACAATATAGGGTGCCAGGGATTGAAACCAGATCAGCCATATGCAAGGCAAATTCCATACCATCTGTGTACCACATATTCTTACTAAACTAGATGTGGTGTCTCCACTGAAACCAAGGGATTCTCATTTTCGTTTCAGAAATGTGGAAGTGGGGGCCAGAGAGATCGCATGGAGGTAAGGCGTTTGCCTTGCATGCAGAATGTCGGAGGTTCGAAACTCGGCATAACACATGGTCACCTGAGCGTGCCAGGAGCGATTTCTGAGTGTAGAACCAGGAGTAACCCCTGAGCGCAGTAGGGTGTGAACCAAAAACCAAAAAAAAAATGTGGAAGTGAACCTGTTAGGCGACTCTAATGGGCTGCCATCAAAGGCCAGTTAGGGTGCCTGATCTCCTCAACCCCACTGGACTCAGCTCAGAAGGAAGCTTGCTCTGGGACATCCCAAATGCCATTAGAAAGATCCCTGTGTATGGTCCATGAGGTCGTGTAGCGGGTTGCATGCGTTGAATCAGATTCAATCTCCAATTCAAACCCTGACATTCTATATGGTACCTCAAGCATTGCAGGGTGTGGTTCAAAACTAGAATAAAAATAGAAATAAAGGGGGCCAGAGAGATAGCGTGGAGGTTAGGCGTTTGCCTTTTATGCAGAAGAAAGGTGGTTAGAATCTCAGCATCCCATATGGTCCCCAGTGCCTGCCTGCCAGGGGCGGTTTCTGAGATAAAGCCATGAGTAATCCCTGAGCGCTGTCAGGTGTGACCCCAAAACAAACAAACAAACAAACAAAAAAAAAACAAAACAAAATACAAAAAATAGCCCGAGATATAGCACAGTGGTGTTTGCCTTGCAAGCAGCCTATCCAGGACCTAAGGTGGTTGGTTCAAATCCCGGTGTCCCAAATGTTCCCCCGAGCCTGCCAGGGGCGATTTCTGAGTGTAGAGCCAGAAGTAACCACTGAGGGCTGCTGGGTGTGACCCTTCCCCCCCAAAAAATAACAAAAAAACCCCAAAACAACAACAACAAAAAAAACAACAACAACAAAAAGGAGAATGAGGGACCAGAGAGATAGAGTGAGCAGTTTGTGTACCTTAAACATGGCTGACCAGTTTCAATCCCACACCTCAGATAGTCCCCTGAGCCCTGTCAGGAGTGATTCCTAAGCCTTGTACCTCCAGTTTGTAACACACACACAAACAAACACACACACAATAGAACAGATATGATTTGCTAAGAGTTTAGATGAGAAGCAGATAAGAAGCCATGAGTTTTGGTGTTAGAGCAATAGCACAGCGGTAGGGCATTTGCCTTGCACACGCCAACCCCTGACAGACCCCTGTTCGATTCCCAGCATCCCATGTGGTTCCCCAAGCCAGGAGCGATTTCTGAGTGCAGTCGGGAGTAACCACTCAGTGTCACTGAGTTTGGCCCAAAAACTAAATAACCAACGGAAAGAGACAAATAATAAATGGAAAATTTATAAATCTATAAAACCTATTATTTTATAAATTTGGGGGGGTTTGTTTGTTTTTTTCGTTTGCCTTGCACTTGGTCAACTCAGCTGCCATTGAGAAAGTTCTGTGGCCTCGTGGTCTGTGTGTAGGCACGAACCATTCCTGGAACAGTCCCTGTTGCCTTGTATTGGTTCACAATTTACCATTTGGTTTCACCCCAAACAAAAGAAGTTGGGCCTGCTGTGGTGCCTCTCTGCCCTAGTTCCTACTCCAGAAAGTGACTTAATTTCTACGTCCCAGTGTCCCCTGGTCCAGAGACCCTCTGGACAGCAGCAAGGCAGCTTCCTTCAGCTCCATTCCCAAAGCCCATAGTATGCCACCAATTTTCTTTCCTTTCCTGGGTGGCCTCTGACCTCCCTCATGGGAAGGGTGGACTTACCTGGAAGCTGACAGGCTCAGAGTGAAGCAAACACCTTGCACAACCCTGCTCCACTCCCCTCTCCCCTTTCCTAGGGGTGAGGTCCTCTGCTCTTAGGTGGCATCTCACACTTCCTTTCCTCCACTCTGAGCTCCCAGGCGACCCTCAGCTCTCACAGCTGCAGTGTTGTTCAGCTGTGGGGTTTATACATTGACTGTTGTGCCCAGCTCTGTGCTCACTGAGCTGTCTCCCACAACAGACTGCTTCCTTCATTATTATTTTTTAATTCTGTTTTGGTTTGGGACCACAGTGAAGCTCAGGACTTATTCCTGGCTTTGGACTTAGGGACGACTCAGTGAGGCTCAGAGGACTTTAGGGATGCTGATGTCAAACCTAGGTTCCAGCAGCTGACCTGTTGGCTTCTCTCTGGTCTCCTCCGGAGAATTTCTAGATAGTCTCCCCATCATTCCTCAAAAATTCCAATTTGTGGGCCAGAGAGTTAGCAAGGAGGTAGGGCATTTGCCTTGCATGCAAAAAGATGGTGGTTTGAATCCCGGCACCCCATATGGTCCCCCTGAGCCTGCAGGAGCAATTTCTGAGCATTGAGCCAGGAGATACCCCTGAGTGCTGCCGGTGTAACCCAAGAACCAAAATAAATTCCAATTTGTATGGGGCTGTAGAGATAGCACAGTGGTGGTAGGGCGTTTGCCTTGCGTGCTGCCTACCTGGGATGGACCAGGGTTCAATTTCCGGCATCCTGTATGGTCCCCTGAGCCTGCCAGGAGCAATTTCTGAATGCAGGTAGCAGAACCCCTGAGCGCTGCTGGGTGTGGTCCCCCCAATAAAGAATTCCATTTTGTGCTGGCAGAATGATAGTACAGCAAGTATGGCACACACACACACATGCTGACCAGGGTTCTATCTCCATCACCATCTCATGGTTTCCCAAGCCAGCCAGGAGTAATTCCTGAGTAGAGTAACCCTTGAACACTGCCTGTTCTGACCCCCCCCCAAATTTACATCTCAGAGAGGCAGATTGTTTCTGGCAGTTTCCCTCCCCCAGCTGAGAAGCCTGTTCTCACATCTGAGCTGTCAGCGCCATGCCTGTCAAACCAGAGGGCAGGCTTGGTCAAGGTGCGTCCACTGCCATGGAAACGGCCAGCTTCCCTGAAGGAAGTGGGTAAGTCACCAAGTCTGGGGCCAGAGAATAGATGCAGACATAATCCCTGTGCACAGAACGTGGAATAACCGCAGAGCACTGCTGGGTATGGCTCAACCCTTCCTACCCTCCCCGCAAGAGCCACAAAATCTGACCTGGGCCTCTGATTCTTCCTTTCTATGCCACAAGAATTGCTGTAATGGGGGCTAGACTGATAGAACAGCAGGTAGGGATTTTGCCTTGCACATGGCTGACCCAGTTTTGATCCCCAGAATCCTATATGTTCCTCCCCAAGCCTGTCAGAAGTAATTTCTGAGTGCAGAACCAAGAGTAACCCCTAAGTTCCACTGAGCATGACCAAATACACAAAACAAAACAAAAAACAATTCACAAAGAGTTTCTCTCTATGTCTCTGTGTTCTCATCTGACCTTGAATAGATCCATGGTCCCTCATTACAGTCCCCTGGGTACTGCCAGGAATATTCCCTGAACACAAAGTCAGGAGTAAGCCCTGAGCACCATTGGGTGTGGGCAAAAAAAGAATAGATTGGGGAGCCACACCCATTGATGCTCAGGGGTTACTCCTGGCTATGCACTCAGAAATCGTTCCTGGCTTGGGGAACCATATGAGACTCTGGGGGATCCGTCCAAGGAGCTGCTTGCAAGACAAACGCCTTACCACTGCACCATCGCTCCAGACCCCCCCAAATTTTTTTAAAGAAAGAAAATGGTTAGGACTAGTGCTACATAATACTGTGGATAAGGCCTTGAATGTGACAGTCCAGAGTTAGATCCCCAGCATCCCATATGATCCCCAGAATCTGCCAGGAGTGATCCTGACCTGAGTATGGTCTGAAAGCAAACATAAATAAAAAGAATTGATAAAAGAAAGTGTATTTAGGGGCGGGAGAGATAGCATGGAGGCAGGGCATTTGCCTTGCAAGCAGAAGGACGGTGGTTCAAATCTTGGCATCCCATATGGTCCCTGAGCATGCCAGGAGTGATTTCTGAGCATAGAGCCAGGAGTGGCCCCTGAGCACTGCCGGGTGTGACCCCCAAGAAAACCAAAATCCAAAAACAAATAAAAACAACAAAAAAGAACGTGTATTTGTAGGTAAGAAGATAAAGGACTAAAGTGCATGTTTTGTACATTGTTTTCACTCTCACCCCTGTATGCTTCTCAGAGCATTGCCAGGAACAGTCCCTGAGTATTTCCAGATGTGACCCAAAAATATATATACATATATATCAAAAATACATTTATATATATATATATGAATTTAAACATATGTAACAAAAGTAGAGCTAGTACAGGACGTAAAGTACTTTCCTTACATGTAAATCAACTACAATTTGATCTCTGGCCCAATAGAGTCTCCCAGGCATTGCCAAGAATGGTTCCTGAGTGCAGAGCCAAAGACTAATTGTTATTGTTAAGATTTCAATTGTTAAGATATCAATTCTTGGGGCCTGTGAGGTGGCGCTAGAGGTAAGGTGTCTGCCTTGCAAGCGCTAGCCAAGAAAGGACCACGGTTAGATCCCCTGGCGTCCCATATGGTCCCCCCATGCCAGGGGCAATTTTTGAGCGCTTAGGCAGGAGTAACCCCTGTGCATCAAACGGGTGTTGCCCAAAAAAACCAAAAAAAAAAAAAAAAAGATATCAATTCTTTCCAACTTGGCCTGTTGTCTCGACTTAATCTTAATCAAAAGCATAGCAAGGAGTGGGGTCAGAGAGATCGCACAGAGGTAAGGCATTTGCCTTGCATGCAGAAGGTCGATGGTTCAAATCCCGGCATCCCATATGGTCCCCTGAGCCTGCCAGGGGCCATTTCTGAGTGTAGAGCCAGAGTAGCCCCTGAGCGCTGCTGGGTGTGACCAAAAATAATAATAATAAGGGGCTGCAGAGATAGCACAGTGGTAGGGTGTTTGTTTGCCTTGCAAGCGCTGACCCTGGACCAATGGTGGTTCGAAACCCGGCATCCCAAAATAGAGATCAGCAAATTATCTAACACAATTACTGGCAAAATCTGAAAGGAGATATCAATAATAACACAATAATTGTGGGAGAACTCAACACGGCCCTATCAACACTTGATAGGTCAACCAGATTGAAACCCAACAAAAACATACTAGCCCTGAAAAGAGTTATGGAAGAAAGAGGACTAGTAGATATATACAGGACACTCCATCCCAAAAAACCTGGATACACATTGTTTTCCAATGTACATGGGTCATTCTCCAGAATAGACTACATGCTGACACATAAAACATACCTCCATAAAATCAAGAGGATAGAAATCCTGCAAGCTACCTTTGCTGACCACAAGGCTCTGAAATTATTTGTGAACTACAAAGACACACAGAAGAAAAACTTTAACAATTGGAAATTAAACACCCTGATACTGAACAACTGGGTTCGAGATGAAATCAAAAAGGAAACAAAAACTTTCCTGGAAACAAATGATAATGAAGACACAAACTGCCAGAATCTATGGGACACAGCAAAAGCGGTCCTGAGAGGAAAATTTATAGCTCTACAAGCACACATCAGGAAGGAAGAAGGGGCATACCTGAATAACTTAATGAGCAGCTCCAAAAATTAGAAAATGACCAACAAAAGGAACCAAAAATAGGGAGACAGAAGGAAATAACAAAGCTGAAAGCAGAACTCAATGAAGTGGAAAACCAAAAAACAATCCAAAAGATCAAGGAAAGCAGAAGTTGGTTCATTGAAAAAATAAACAAGATTAATAGACCATTGGCAAAACTCACAAAGAAAGAGAAAGAAATATGATAACCCATATTAGAAATGAAAAGGGGGAGATCACTACAGATATTGCAGAGATCCAAAGGGTAATTAGAGACTACTTTTAGAAACTTTATGCTACTAAACATGAGAACCTAGAAGAAATGGAAAAATTCTTGAACCCTTATATGTGAGGAGCCGGGAGAGTAGAACTCCCCCAGTGTTGCTATGCATTGCCTGCTTGCCTTCATGCCTGCCTGATTGTGAAGAATGGGAACCGAAACCAGAAAGTCTGCAAAGGACAGGCCAACAGGATATACGCAGCTCTAAAAAAAATATGTCAGGGACAAACAGTTCTTGCCAGTTCTCACTGTGATCAAGAAATCATGGCCATGAAAAAGGAAATAGTGTCATACAGGTTTATGAGTACCAGTAACAAAACCTTTTACATCAGTAGCATAAAGAACAACATGTTACTTAAGAATTTAACTGTTGGTCTCTGGTAATCTGTAACTGTCATCTGAAAATGTGTATGTGACATCCGTGATTTGTGGTTTTTTCACTCAGCCCCACTAACTTCACCCGGCTCTACTGAGGGCTGTGAGCAAAAGACTAATCTGGCGAAATATGATTGGTGATAGCCATGCCTTTCCCTACCCCCGCTTCCCCATCGCTGAAAAGTATATAATCACATCCTGCCTGAAATAAAGCTGCTCTTGATTTCTCTTTTGATCTCATGAGTCATTACTAACTTTTGCCTCCACAGGTACTCAGAAGAGCACGAACCCTATCACGTTGTGTGGCTCTCCACAGGTTTCCTCACTGCTGGCCAGTGTAGGATAGGGCCCCCGATATAGGGGTCCCCTCTGGGGAGCCACATCTGGCGCCAAACGTGGTTTTCCTGCTCTTCTCCCTCGTCGCCGGTCGTTCCCGGGAATTCTCCGCGTCTCCCTTTTCTTTCCGTGAAGGGTGAGTTTCCCTTGCGCAGACGCGTTAAGAATTTCATGCATGCATCCCTCAGGGTGACTCTTCGTCTCCCTCCCAGGCGACCCCCGCCTTCTGGCCTCTCGTCCGTTGGGACCCCATATATCTTTCCTCTCCCTCCTCTTTCTTTTCGCTATGGGCTCTACACTCAGTACCGAGGAAAAATTCGTTCAATCCCTTCAGGATGAACTTATATCCAGGAAGGTTCATGTTTCTAAGGCAGACCTTTATCAATTTTTTAACATCCTTCATAAAGCTTCCCCTTGGTTTGTGTTTACCGCCCCTAAGATCGCCCGTTCCACTTGGTTGAAAATTGGGCAGGATTTGACGGATTTTTGTAACACACAAAATGATTCTGCTTTTAAGGACTGCATTCTTCAATATTGGAAACTCCTCGATGGCCTTATTACTGCAGCTCCTATCTCTTCCTCCTGCGCCGCTATCATCAAAGAGGGACAGGCTATCCTTACTAATGCTTCACGTTCTCATACTCCCTCCTCTCCCATGTCCCCCTCGCCTGAGACCTTTCGGCCCCCGCCATACGCCCCTGTTCCTGCAGATTCCTCTGCCTCGTCCTCTTTCGTTGCCATTACTCAGGCTCCTTCTCCCGACCACCTCTCTCCTGAAGACGCAGCCACGCTTGACGCAGCGGCTGCTGCTTACACTGCCCGCTCCCCGTCTGACCCCCCTGCTCCCTCCCACAGCTTTTCTCCTCCCTCCACTGCCTCACAGCTCCAGCACACCATTGATAAACTCTGCTCTTCTCTCAATCAAGTTCTCTCTAAGCTACAGTCCCCTAGTCCTCCTCAGGTTTACCCTGCCCTCCTTAAGCCTAAGGAGCAGCCTCCTTCTCAGCACCCTATGATCACACGTTCCCGTGCTCGGCCCCGTTCCCGTAGAACTACCCCTGCGCGCCCTGCTGCGCAGGCGGATGGCGAGGCTGCTGACGACCCTGATGGAAACGTTATTGAGGCCGATGACGAAGCTGACGCAGATGAAAATCAATCTGCGGGCGAGGAGGAGGCTGCCGTCTCCGGCGATGCCTCTCCTCCTGATGCCGACGCTCCCACCCAACGAGCTACCGGCCGTATTTTTCAAGAGGACATTGAAATTAAGGAACTCGATCAGGGCTCCCTTAAGGAAGTCCGCAAGGCCGTCCTTGAGTACGGTCCCCAGGCTCCCTATACCCTTTCTTGCCTTGAATCTCTCTCCTATGGCGGCGCTCTTTTTCCTATAGAATGGCGCATAACTGTCCGCCGCTGCCTTAAGCCCCAGGATATTGTCCTCTGGGAGGCTGAATTTCAAAATAATTGCAAGGACCTTGCGGGACCCAGTAAAAAGGAGTATCTCCAACTTTCTGGCTCTGCGCCCTATGACACTATGCAGGCTCAGCGCCGCCTTCCCTATCACATTCTCAGTTTAACCTCTCAAGCTGCTCTTAAGGCATGGAAAGCTGTCGGCTCTTCCTCGGGCCCTGCTCTTCCTCTTGCAAAAATCTTGCAGGCAGATGATGAGCCTTATCACGCCTTCATCTCCCGTCTCCTTGAGGCTATTGATCGTACCACCGGAATCACTGATACCTCTAATCCTTTCATCAAGCAGCTTGCCTTTGAAAATGCTAATCCTGCCTGCCGCCAAATTCTTAAAGGTCCCAAGCTCTCCCGCTCCCTAGAGGACATGATCTCTCTTTGTAAAAATGCTCATTCTTTTGCTACCCAAGTGGCTGGTGCCCTTGTCGCTTTTCAAAACCAGTCTAAAGGTAAAATCTGTTATTCTTGTGGCCAGCCTGGTCACTTCGCGGGTCAGTGTCCCCAGCGCAGGCTGCCTGACATACAGGCAGGCTCCACATCTGAACGCCCTTCCCTTTGCCCCCGCTGTCGGCGCGGGCGCCACTGGAGATCCTCCTGTCGCGCTATCACTGACATTGAGGGAAATTTTCTGGGTGAAAACCCACTCCTGAAACAGCGCCCAGGCCAGTCAAAAAACTCCGGCAGGGGTCGCCCCCAGACCCCGCACCAACAGCCTCGTCACATTCCTTTTGTCCCAGCCACTGGGGGAACGACTGGGACTCCCTCTCGCCAAATCCAAGTTCACTATCAGCGCCTCCCCTCCCAAACCCAGAACTGCGACCCTCAACCTCCTCCCTCTTCCGGGCCACCCCCGGTTCAGCAGGACTTGACTTGTGTTCCGCCACCCCCCTCTTATTAACTCCTCAGGGTGGTGTCTACTCTATTCCTACCGGTGTTTATGGACCACCTCCTCCTGGTTATTTTTTCATGATCATTGGTCGCGCTTCCTCTACCATTGATGGTCTTATCATCTCTCCTTCTATCGTTGATGGTGATTACTCTGGTGAGATTTTTCTTAATGCTACCGCTCCTTTTAAATCAGTTCAGGTCGTCCCCGGCACTCGCATTGCCCAAGCTCTTCCCTTGCCCCTAGCGGTGGAGCTGCCTGCCCTGCCCCAACCGCGGGGCGCCACTCATCCCGGTTCTTCTGATGTTTATTGGATAAAAACCATCTGTCGCGAACGCCCCTCTTCTATCCTTTCCCTCACCATCCAGGGCCGCCTCTTCCATGGCCTCTTGGATACCGGGGCTGATACCACCTGCTTTTCTCCTTTGGATTGGCCTCCTGATTGGCCTCTTTGTCCCTCTCCTGACCCTATCTCTGGGGTCGCCGGTACCGCTAAAAAGGTTCAGCTCAGCGCCCACCGGTTAATCTGGCAGGATGAGGATGGTGATACTGGCTTTGTCCGCCCTTATGTCATTCCTGATCTGCCCATCAACCTATGGGGTCGAGATCTTATGGATCAAATGGGCCTCGTGCTGCTTAAATGCAGAAACAAGCATGTCCTTGACCAAATGCTTGCTCAAGGCTATGTTCCTTCTAAGGGTCTTGGCAAATATCTTCAGGGTGTCACCAAGCCAATTTCAGTTTCTCCCCGCTCTGGCCGTCAAGGTTTAGGGTTCCCCTCTGCCCCTAAACGGCCTTCTATCTATGCCCTTTTCAATCAACCTCCTGCCTCCTCCTCCCTTCCTTCAATTTCACCTGACCCTCGACCTTCCCTCCGCATCTCTTGGAAATCTGATGACCCTATTTGGGTCTCTCAATGGCCCCTTACATCCGAAAAACTTGCTGCCGCCATCTCCCTTGTTCAAGAACAACTTGCTGCCGGTCACATTGAACCTACCACTTCCCCCTGGAATACCCCCATCTTTGTTATCAAAAAGAAGTCTGGGTCTTGGAGGCTCCTTCACGACCTCAGACGCATCAACGCTTCCATGCATCCCATGGGGGCTACTCAGCCTGGATTACCTGTTCCCACAGCCTTTCCTGCTAATTCACATAAAATCATTCTCGATCTTAAGGATTGCTTTTTCTCTATCCCCCTTGATCCTCACGACTGTCCTAGATTCGCCTTTTCTCTCCCTCCGATTAATGCTACTGGTCCCGCTGCCCGTTACCATTGGCGGGTGCTTCCTCAAGGAATGGCTAACAGTCCAACACTCTGCCAGGTTTATGTTGCCTCCTATATTAATCCTTTTCGTTCCTTATATCCCTCTATCACCTTCTATCATTACATGGATGACATCCTCCTTCTAGGCCCCGATGAAGCTGCACTTCTTAAAGCGGCTCAACATCTTGTTGCCTCCCTTCAGGCCCATGGCTTCTCCATCTCCAAAAATAAAATTCAACTTCATCCTCCCCATCTTTTCTTAGGTTTTGAGCTCCTCCCTTCCTCTGTCCGTACTCAAAAGCTTCAGCTTCGTACCTCACATCTAAAAACCTACCATGACTTTCAACAGTTGTTAGGAGATATTACCTGGCTCCGTCCCTATCTTAAGCTTTCCACCGGGGACCTCAAACCACTCACTGATCTCCTCCAAGGAGACTCTGACCCTACTTCCCCTCGTAGCCTCACCCCAGCAGCAAAACAGGCTCTCACACTTGTTGAAAGGGCCATCCAGACACAGTCTCTCTCCTACTACAACCCTGATCAACCCCTTCAACTCATTATCCTTGCCACTACCTTTGCACCTACCGGCGTTTTCTATCAAACTGCACCACTCTTCTGGATTCATCTTCCCTCTACCCCCTCTAAGGTCCTAGCCACCTATCCTGATCTGGCCATTTCTCTCCTACAACATGGCCTCACACTTTCTGTTAAACTCTTTGGTCTTCATCCACACTCCATTACTTTACCTTACTCACCGCAAAATCTCTCCTATTTACAGCAAAACTCTGTGGATTGGGCCCTTTTTCTCTCTAATTATACCGGAAACATTCTCTCTCACTACCCTTCTGACAAGCTCATTCAGTTCCTCAATCGCCACCCTGTTGTCTTCCCATCTCTCTCTAAGCACTCCCCCATCCCAGATGCAACCCTTGTCTTCACAGACGGCAGTTCCTCAGGTACCGCAGCCATCTCTGTCAATGGCTCTCTCTCCACCTTTCCCTCTACTTTTTCCTCAGCTCAACATGTTGAACTTTATGCTGTTTTACAAGCCTTTACTCTAGTTTCTTCCCCTTTTAATCTTTACACAGATAGTGCCTACATCGCTCACTCTGTTCCCCTTTTAGAAACTGTTCCTTTTATCAAACCTACTACTACCGCTTTTCAACTTTTCGCCCAAATTCAGCAACTTATTCTTGCCCGATCTTCCCCCTTTTTCATTGGGCATATTCGAGCCCATTCCTCCCTGCCAGGCCCCCTGGCACTAGGTAACGCTTGCGTCGACGCAAGCACTAGACCCTCCACCGTCACTATTATGGCCTCCTTTGTCCTCTCTCCTTATGAAAGAGCCCAGCAGGCTCACTCTCTTCACCATCTTAATGCTCAAACTCTGCGCCTAAAATTTTCCATCACCCGAGAGCAGGCCAGAACTATTGTTAAACAGTGCTCGCAATGTGTTTCACTCCTCCCTGAACCTCACACGGGAGTTAACCCCCGCGGACTCACTCCCGGTGCCCTATGGCAAACCGATGTCACTCACTTCCCTTCATTTGGATCCCTTAAATTTGTACATGTCACCATAGACACTTTTAGTGGATTTCTGCTTGCCTCCCTCCATACTGGTGAGGCTGCCAAAGACGTTATTTCCCATTTCTCTCACTGTTTTTCTGTTATTGGTACCCCCAAAACCATCAAATCAGACAATGGCCCTGCATATGTTTCTTCAGCACTTAAATCCTTTCTAGCCAAGTTTGGCATTCTTCATAAATTCGGCATCCCCTTCAATCCCCAGGGCCAGGGTATTATTGAAAGAGCTCATTCCACCCTCAAAAACATGTTATATAAACTCTCATCCAAGGATCTTCTTTTTCAAGGCCATAAAGTTACCCCTCGGTTACTTCTTAACCATGCCCTTTTTGTCCTCAACTTCCTCACCCTCGACGCTGACGGAAAATCAGCAGCTGACAGGCTCTGGCATCCGGCCACAGCCTCCTCTTTTGCAACAGTTCTTTGGAAAGATGTGCGTACCGGTGCCTGGCTCGGACCACATCCTGTACTTATCTGGGGAAAAGGACATGCCTGTGTGCATAACCCCGAAACTGAGGAAACCAGATGGCTTCCTGAACGCCTCATCAAGCCGTTTACCCCGCCCAGGGACTCGGCCCCTGAGGCCCCTTTATCTGCTCTCTCCACAGATTCTGCTCCATCCTGCTCCTCGGATTCTACAGTCCCTGCTGCATCCTGCTCTTCTACATCTCCGGACATCACGCAACATGCCTCTGCTTTGGATCCCCTTGCCCCTCCTTTTAGCCCTCCTTCCACTTCTCCCTGATTCCTTTTGTGCCGCCCCGCCTTCGCCCTATACACTCTTTAACTATACTTGGCTCATTTTTAATGAAGCCGGTGACGTCGCCAATGCCTCCAGCATCCTCTCCACCTCTCCCTCCTGCGAACCCCTTTTCGTTGACCTCTGTGCCCTCGCTCTTGGAGCTAACTCGGTCTGGGGCACCCCCTCACATTTCTTACCCCAAGATTACCCCATCGATTCTGCCAACCAAGCCCAATTTGGCTGTGGCAATCGCGCCGCCCGTGAAAATCTCCGATCAGAACCCCTCTACGTCTGCCCCGGCGACCATCGCCCTCGTGATCTCTCCTTCACTTGCGGCGACTCTTCTCATTTCTTCTGCAAAGCATGGAACTGCGAAACATCCGGCGACGTTTCCTGGTACCCCTCATCCACTTGGGACTACATCACCGTTTTAAAAGCACCCTCCCCCAACCTCTGTCCTTATGGTTATTGGTGTAACCCCCTTGTCATTTCCTTTACCACTGCTGGCCGCAGTGAGCATCGCTGGCATTCCCCCCATCGCTGGGGCCTTCGCCTCTATACTTCCGGTACTGATCCCGGCCTCCTTTTCTCCATCCAACTCCGTAAGGAACTTCCCCACTCTTCCGGCCCTGTCCCTCTTGGCCCTAATATTGCCCAAGCACCCATTCTGCCCCCCCTTCTTTTCAAAGTAGTTCCTCCTTTACCCCTACCCCTCCTTCCCTTCAGCTTACTCTTCCCCCCAGCATTCCCTCTGATTCTGCCCGCCTACTTACTCTTATGAATGCCTCTGCCATGGCCATTCCTGACCCTGCCTTTACCCATTGTTGGATTTGTTTTTCCCCCCAACCTCCCTTTTATGAGGGTGTCGCCGTCACTGACCAACTCTGGTCCACCACTGATGAACATATGCTGCCTTGGGGGCTCGATAACGCCCATGCCATCACAGTTGCCCAAGTGGTTGGTTCCGGACTCTGTATCCACCCCAATGGTACCCGTCTGCCACCCCAACTTCGTGACACTTGCAACTCCTCTCACCTTGTCTACCCCCCACTTAAAACCACTGACCCCCCCCGTTACCTTGTTGCCCCCAACGGCACCTATTTTGCTTGTGCCTCTGGCCTCACTCCCCATATTATCGAGGGTCCTTTCCATGCCTCCACTGATTATTGTGTTCTTATTCTCCTTCTCCCCCGCCTCTCCGTGCATCGCACTGAGGACCTCCTTCTCAGCCGTCTCCCTGGTCCTGGCTTCAGCCGCCACCGCCGTGAGCCCATCTCTGCCCTCACGGTTGGCATCCTCCTCGCTGTTGGCGCCACTGGTGCGGGTACTGGCATCGCCTCCCTCGTTGAAACACGCGGCCAATTTGCCCACCTCGAAAACTTACAACGTGCCGTTGATGCTGACATTGCTGAACTCAAAAAAGGTCTCTCGCACCTCACTAACACTGTTAACTCTCTTGCAGAAATGGTCCTTCAAAACCGCCGTGGGCTTAACCTTGCCTTTCTAAAAGAAGGGGGGATGTGCGCCGCCTTAAAAGAGGAATGCTGTATATTTAAGGATGAAACTGGTCTGGTTAGAGATAGCATTAAAAGAGTTGAGGAAAGTCTTGAGGAGAGACGTAGGGAGCTTGATCAGAGTGAGAGCTGGTATAAGAACTGGTTTTCTACAACCCCATGGTTGACTACTTTACTCCCAGCTTTTCTGGGACCCTTTCTCGGCCTTATGCTGCTATTATCCTTTGGTCCGTGGGCCTTCCGCCGCATCACCAGCTTCGTGAAATCGCAGATTGATGAGGCTACAAAGAAGCATCCCACCGTTTTGTATCAACAACTTGCAACTGAAGAGGCTCCCTCCCCACCTCCTGCCTTGCTACAGTTTGAAGTCTTTGAGAAACTAAGCAAGAAGCGTCCTTCGCTAGGCTCTCGCTGTGCTAAAGCTTGGAGAAGCCTCAAGGAATGCTGTCCCTACAGGCGCTGAGCATCACGAGGGCAGCTCATCTTTCTTGCTTAGCAAAAAAAAAAAGGGGGGGAGATGTGAGGAGCCGGGAGAGTAGAACTCCCCCAGTGTTGCTATGCATTGCCTGCTTGCCTTCATGCCTGCCTGATTGTGAAGAATGGGAACCGAAACCAGAAAGTCTGCAAAGGACAGGCCAACAGGATATACGCAGCTCTAAAAAAAATATGTCAGGGACAAACAGTTCTTGCCAGTTCTCACTGTGATCAAGAAATCATGGCCATGAAAAAGGAAATAGTGTCATACAGGTTTATGAGTACCAGTAACAAAACCTTTTACATCAGTAGCATAAAGAACAACATGTTACTTAAGAATTTAACTGTTGGTCTCTGGTAATCTGTAACTGTCATCTGAAAATGTGTATGTGACATCCGTGATTTGTGGTTTTTTCACTCAGCCCCACTAACTTCACCCGGCTCTACTGAGGGCTGTGAGCAAAAGACTAATCTGGCGAAATATGATTGGTGATAGCCATGCCTTTCCCTACCCCCGCTTCCCCATCGCTGAAAAGTATATAATCACATCCTGCCTGAAATAAAGCTGCTCTTGATTTCTCTTTTGATCTCATGAGTCATTACTAACTTTTGCCTCCACAGGTACTCAGAAGAGCACGAACCCTATCACGTTGTGTGGCTCTCCACAGGTTTCCTCACTGCTGGCCAGTGTAGGATAGGGCCCCCGATATAGGGGTCCCCTCTGGGGAGCCACACTTATAACCTTCCACATTTAAGTAAGGAGGATGTAGCATATCTAAACACCCCCATCACTACTGAGGAAATTGAAAGTGTAATCAAACATCTGTCCAAAAAGAAAAGCCCAGGCCCAGATAGATTTCCTAATGATTTTTTTTCAAATCTTTCAAGAGGAGCTACTGCCAATCCTAGCCAATCCTTCCATGAAGTTGAAAAAACGGGAACACTCCCAAACAGCTTTTATGAAGCCAGCATCACCTTGATACCAAAACCAGACAGATACGTTGCCAAAAAGAAAATTACAGACCAATATTCCTAATGAATGCTGATGCAAAGATCTTCAACAAAATCCTGGCAAATAGGATCCAATGCATCATCAAGAAGATCATACACTACGACCAAGTAGGTTTCATCCCAGGAATGCAAGGATGGTTTAACATCCGTAAATCTATCAACATCATACACAACATCAACAACAAGAAAAATAAAAATCACATGATCATATCAATAGACGCAGAGAATGCATTTGGTAAGGTCCAACACCCATTCTTGATCAAAACTCTCAGCAAGATGGGAATGGAAGAAACCTTTCTCAATCTAGTTGAAGCCATCTACCACATAGTATTGGAAGTTCTTGCTATAGCGATCAGGCAAGAAAAAGATATCAATGGAATCCAGATAGGAAAGGAAGAAATCAAGCTCTCATTGTTTGCAGACGACATACTGCTCTACTTAGAATACCCTAAAGACTCTACCCAAAAGCTCCTAGAAACAGTAGATTCATATACCAAGGTGGCAGGCTACAAAATCAACCTACAGAAATCAAGGCCTTTTTATACACCAATAATGAATGGGAAGAGAAAGCAATACCATTCACAATAGTGCCACACAAACTCAAATATCTTGGAGTCAACTTGACCAAAGATGTGAAGGACCTATACAAAGAAAACTATAAATCCCTGCTCCAAGATATAAGAGAGGACACACGGAAATGGAAACACATACCGTGCTCATGGATTGGCAGGATTAACAGGATTAACATCATTAAAATGGCAATACTCCCCAAAGCATTGTACAGATTTAATGCGATCCCCTTAAAAATACCCATGACATTCTTCAAAGAAGTGGATCAAACACTTATGAAGTTCATCTGGAACAATAAACACCCTCGAATATCTAAAGCACTCCTAGGGAAAAGGAAAACGGGAGGCATTACTTTCCCCAACTTTAGACTGTACTACAAAGCAATAGTTATCAAAACAGCATGGTATTGGAATAAAGACAGACCCTCAGATAGTGGAATAGGCTTGAGTTCTCAGAGAATGTTCTCTCGACATACAATTACCTAATTTTTGACAAAGGAGCAAGAAATCCTAAATGGAGCAGGGAAAATCTCTTCAATAATTGGTGCTGGCAGAACTGGTTAGCCACTTGCAAAATAGCGAACATAGACTCCCAGATAACATAATGTATGAAGGTAATATCCAAATGGATTAAAGACCTTGATATCAGACCTGATACCATAAGGTATATAGAAGAACACGTTGGTAAAACGCTCCATGACATTGTGACTAAAGGCATCTTCAAGGAGGAAACTGCACTTCCCAAACAAGTGGAAGCAGAGATCAACAGATGGGAATACATTAAACTGAGAAGCTTCTGCACCTCACAAGAAATAGTGTCCAAGATACAAGAGTCACCCAAGAGTGGGAGAAAATATTCACCCAACACCCTTCAGATAAGAGGCTAATTTCCAAAATATACAGGGTACTGACAGAACTTTACAAGAAAAAAACATCTAATCCCATAAAAAATGGGGAGAAGAAATGAACAGACACTTTGATAACAAAGAAATACAAATGGCCAAAAGGCACATGAAAAAATGCTGCTCATCACTAATAATCAGGGAGATGCAAATCAAAACGATGAGATACCATCTCACACCGCAGAGATTGGCGCACATCACAAAGAATGAGAACAGTGGTGGTGGGGATGTGGGGAGACAGGATCTCTTATCCACTGCTGGTGGGAATGCCGTCTAGTCCAACCTCTATGGAAAGCGATATGGAGATTTCTCCAAAATCTGGAAATTGAGCTCCCATTCGACCCAGCTATTCCACTCCTAGGGATATACCCTAAGAACACAAGAATACAATATAAAAGCCTCTTCCTCACACCTATATTTATTGCAGCACTATTCACAATAGCCAGGCTCTAGAAACAACCAAGATGCCCTTCAACAGACGAATGTCTAAAGAAACTATGGTACATATACACAATGGAATATTATGCAGCCGTCAGGAGAGATGAAGTCATGAAATTTTCCTATACATGGATGTATATGGAATCTATCATGCTGAGTGAAATGAGTCAGAGGGAGAGAGAGAGTCGCAGAATAGTCTCACTCATCTATGGGTTTTTAAGAAAAATAAGTCATTTTTGTAACAATCCTCAGAGACAATGAGAGGAGGGCTGGAACACCAGCTCACTTCATGAAGCTCACCACAAAGAGTGGTGAATGCAGCTATAGAAATGACTACACAGAGAACTACCATAATCATGTGAATGAATGAGGGAACTGGAAAGCCTGTCGAGTACAGGTTGGGGTGGAGTGGGGTGGACGGAGATTTGGGACATTGGTGGTGGGAATGTTGCACTGGTGAAGGTGTTCTTTACATGACTGAAACCTAATCACAATCATTTATGTAATCAAGATGTTTAAATAAAAAAATGAAAAAAAAAACACTGCACCCCATCTAGCTGCTCTTGGAGGACCCCCTCGCCCTGTTGTCAGTGTCTCCCTCTAGCGGCCCTATTAAGCACTGCTCCCCAGCCAGCTGCTCTTGGAGGACACCCTCTCCCTGTTCTCAGTGTCCCCCTCTAGCGGTCTTATTAAGCACTGCACCCAGCCAGCTGCTCCTGAGGACCCCCTTTCCCTGTTCTCAGTGTCTCCCTCTAGCGGCCCTATTAAGCACTGCACCCCAGCCAGCTGCTCTTGGAGTACCCCCTTTTCCTTTTCTCAGTGTCCCCCTCTAGCGATTTTATTAAGCATTGCACCCAACAACTGTGCTGGGTGGGCCCACTCTCCCTGTTCTCAGTGTCTCCCTCTAGTGTTCCTATTAAGGAGTGCACCAAGCCAGCTGCTTTTGGAAGACTCCCTCTCTCTCTCCTCAATGATGTCTCCCTCTAGCGGTCTTACTAAGCACAGCACACCAGCCATCGGCTCTTGTAGGATCCCATCTCCCTGTTCTCAGTGTCTCCATCTAGCGGCTTTTAAATTCCAATTACCAAGTTAGTTAGGCTTTACAAGTGAGAGGTAGGTATTGTAACCATTCAAGCACTGCAGCATAAATTAAGTTATAAAAACCTTAGAGATAGTAAATAGGACGAAATTTACTCCAATTTTAAAAGGTCTGCACTTTATACAAATACTTAAAACTTGTATTTCTTTTATTGTTTCCAATTAGAAAACTAATTTCTAAAATTACTTTTATCTAACAGGACCAAGTTTTTCTTTTATTACACTTAGTAAAGACAATCTAGGCAATTTTATATTAACACCTTAAGACCACATTACATTTCATATTGTTATTTAGATTTAGTTATCTAACACTATTAAGCATTCCCAAGATTAACAATTTTATCAGAATGCTGACCACAAAAATTTAAAAAATGCTATCCATAACATTTTTACACAGTTTTGACCTCTTAAAATTAATATTCATTTTTAACAGAAATAGAAATATAAAGATTCGTATTATACCCACATTACAATGCTGTTGGAACCTTCTCTGAACTGATTGATAACTTCTAAGGGTGGGTTTAAATTCCTTAGGGTACATGTCATTTTTCAGTCTGTATTAGAACTCAATTTTATCAGAAAAGTTAATTACAATAATTTGCAAATAATTCATTCTAAGAAACCTTTAATTCAGAGGAATTTTTCCAAAAAATTTAAAGACCCAATTTTTCCTTCTGGAAAGATCCCCTTTCTTGATAAGCTCCAGTAAAGAATTTTTAACTGACCAATTTCTTAGCTTCCCAGCCAGAGGCAGAAAGATGACAGGTCTCAAGATTTTTCTGACTTTACCTTTTGGCTGGGTATTTAGTCATAGAGTTCAGACTCTCCAGGACAAATTTAAGCCCTGCTGGCCAGAATGGAGACAGAGTTTGTGACCACCACCTTGCCCTGTCCCTAATAGAGTCTGCCTTGAAATACAAAAACACACAAAACACAATTTAACAAAGAAGTATAGAAATTGCCACTCAACACCATTTTCTGCACCTCTTTGGGAAGTTTGCCAGCAAGAGACCTTTGCCTGTGCAGTCTGTGTCTGCTCCATGGCTGACTGAGAAAAGGCAATAGATAATAGAAACAGTCAAGAAATCAGTTATCAGGCCCGGAGAGATAGCACAGCAGCGTTTGCCTTGCAAACAGCTGATTCAGGACCAAAGGTGGTTGGTTCAAACCCCGGTGTCCCATGTGGTCCCCTGTGCCTGACAGGAGCTATTTCTGAGCAGACAGCCAGGAGTAACTCCTGAGCACTGCCGGGTCTGGCCCAAAAATGAAAAAAAATAAAGAAAAGAAAAAAATCAGTTATCACACAAATTCCCCACACATTCTGCCAAGCACTCCACCACTCACACTGACCGGTCTTCACTCTCCTTTAAACTTTCACAAATTCCTTTCACTCTCTTGGCCATGCCCAATGAGCTCCACACCTCTCCAGGACTGGGAGGGATTTCTCTCTCACTGAATAACTTGCATTTTGGAGAGAGAGAGACAGGAGAAAATAAATCAGAGAAGAAGAAAGCCAAAAAATAAAACCAAAACTAGAAAATTAGATCAAAATGAAATCAAACCAACCTGAAAGGATCTGCAAAGTGTTCACGCCCAATTTGGAGAGCCTAGCCGGGACTTGTGCTGATCCTTGGTGTTGTGTTAAATAATTAACGATGGTGGTGGATGGCGATGGATGGAGAGCTTCTTCTCTGCCATCCCAGGCCACGTGGCTCCGCAACCCCCATTCAGCCAGCGGGTTCCAGGTTAGGCGAATGGCGGAATCAGACTCATCCAGAGACAGGCATCAGGAAACATCAACTTTATTCATGCCCTATTCACCACATGTGTGTGGCCTCTCTCATAACCTTTCAAGCATTGCTATTCTTAGCCCTGCATCTTAACTCCTTTCAGCCATCTTCCTTTGACCTCCATCCTGCTCAAAGACCAAAAGAGGCAAAGACCGCCAAAGCCAGAGAGCCCAGCAGGGCAGGAGCCCCTAATCCCCTGGCTCAAAGGCTTATCTAACCTTCCAAGACCACTCCCAGGAATGGTACACCTAAATCCAGGGTGGAGTTACACTTGGAGCTCGGTGGAGTCTCCTTCGTTTGGAGCCAAGATTCCTGTTCCCTGCCGAGGAGGCTTTGCTCGACCTCTCCCTGATGAGAAGGGCCCCATTGGCCACTTCTCCCTAGGGCTCCTCAATAAAAGCAAGTCTCACAAGACAAGGAGAAACAACACAAAAAACAGTAACAGACAGACAAAGTCTGAACTAGGTCCTAATTCTTACAGATGTATACCACACTTACTTACAAAAGGATATACTTACAAAAGGGGGTTCCTCGGGATTGCCAAACCTCAATAAGGCATCCCTCAGATCTGTGACCTATGGCCCTCTAGACACATCTGTCAGCCGCCACCGAGAACCCTCATGAGCCCATACAGCAGTCACACTGCCCACACCAAGTGCAAATTTTACCTCCTAGGCGCCAGTGTCCTCAGAACGCCGAGGTGAGATGTTGATGTCCTTGAACAGGCGTGAATATCTCGGTGGAACCTCCAATGTTAAGTCCAGGAGAACGATGTGGATTTCAAAGACACCGAGACCCCAGTCTCATGCAAAAGCAAGGGGTTTATTGTTCAAGCATATATGCCTGGGCACCCAGCATGGCCATATGGCAAGAGGCTGAAAGCCCCGTTCACAAATCCAGCAGTTCTTTTATAACACTCCAGTACAATGGAAAATTTACAGAACACAGCATGAACGTTGATTTCAGGAAGTTGAGTGACTTCTACATTTCAGAGAACATTTGGAACATTTACCAAAGACACAGGTTAACAGGTTGTACAGGTTCATTAAATTTTCAGTTGTGGTCACCTTAATCTTTTGGGGGCTTTCTGGGCTTATGCAGAGACTTTTTAAACATTTTCCCTTTTCAGCATCACCATTCCCTTCTTTCACAGATAATTATATAATATGCTCTATGTTTACTACATGCACATCATTAGTATTGACATGTATAACAGGTGTTTTCTTGTATAGATTTGGTGGTGCAGGTCACAGGTTTGCAAGGAATTGAATTCAGGTTTCAGGTTATCAAGGTGTATGTTTGGGGGGGCTAGAGAGCTAGTACAGGGGTTTAAGTCTTTGTCTTTTATATGGCCTACCTTGATGGGTTCTCTGAGCACTGCCAACAGTGGACTCTCAGCACAGAGCTGGGAGAAAGACCTGAGCACTGGTGGATGTGCCCATCAAATACATACATACATACACACATAATACACACAAATTTAATATAATTTTTGTCTGGAGGGAGAGTTCAAAAGGCTACTGCAGGGTTTTCCCACAAGGTGCTCAAGTTCCATCCCCTCATTCCAAGGTCCTCCCAAGCACTGCCAGAGGTCATCATAAGCACCACCAGGCATGGCCCCAAAATCAAAATCAAATAAAGTAAAATAAATAGGTTGGAGCAGCAGTAGAGTGGACAAAGCATTTGGCTGCATGTGGCTAACCTGGGTTTGGTTCCTGGCAACACATATCATCCCCAAGTGCGGCCAGGTGTGATCCCTGAGCACAGAGGCAGAAGGAAGCCCTGAACACCACCAGATGTGGCCCGAAAACATTACAAATAACAGACAAGTGATTTACCAATTAGATGCACTTGTATGTGTGTTCCCATGTTTGCTTTTCTGGTGTCATCTGACATTCTCTACCTTTGATCATTTTCTGGTGCTGTTCCTGAGTCCACAGGTTGTCCTTGGTACCTATAGCACAGTTCTCCATGTGTCAGCAAGGTCAGCACTGATAGCATATATTTCTTACAGAGTCCAGGGGCCACCGAGGGAACCTAGGCCAGAAATGCTCCAGGCCCCTTGATGGCCCTTTTCCTTCTTTCCTGGAAACCAGCCCAGCCTGACGATTGGCTCTGGTCTGGAATGTTTCTAGCTTAACCCAAGCAGCTCCCCAGTTCTGTGTCTTTCTAGACCCTGAAATTTTGGAACTTCTCTGGCAGTTGTTTTGTTTCCTCAACAGCTCAAGAATGCCCCTCGGGTCTGGAGAGATATCATGGAGGTAAGGCATTTTTCTTTCATGCAGAAGGAAGTGGTTCGAATTCTGGCATTCCATATGGTCCCCTGTGCCTGCCAGGGGCGATTTCTGAGCATAGAGCCAGGAGTAACCCCTGAGCATAGCCGGGTGTGACCCAAAAAAACAAAACAAAAAAAATTAGAACAGGTTTAGATTTACAGGACTATTGTGAAGCTAATAGACAGCCAGCACACAGTACAAAGTCCCCCTTAATTTAATGGGGTGTATTTATCACAATGAATGAACCAGTGACGTTACAATTTAGTAAGTAAAGACAGTCTTCTATTCAGTCTTCTGCAGTCTTAATGTTTGTTTTTTTCTTCCTGTTCCAGGGTCCTGGCTCCTTTTAGTTGTGACAATTTTCTAGACTCCGTGTTCTTCTGATTTTGACAGCTGTGTGGATTACCAGTTAGGTATTTTGTAGGTTGACTCTCCTTCAAGAACTTTACTAGTTTTTTGCATTATTGAATGGGTGTGGGAGGATGTATTTGGGCAGGAAGCCACTCTCCTCCTGGCACACCCCAGCTCCATATGAATGATGAACATCACTGTTTTTCAGGAAACTGGGTTACTCTTGGTTCTGGAGACAGCGCAGTGAAGTGCTGATCATGAAAACAGAAGAGTTGAGTTTGTCTCTGGCATTGAAAGCAAAAACAAATAAGCAAAACTTGATCAGTGGCTTATGCAAGTTTACATTAATTTCTTATTTTCTGTCACACACACACTGATCTTTTCCTCCATTTTTCCTATTTGCCTCAGTCATACATTTTCTTAAATATCTGGCAGTGCATGTCCATTTCTAATTTATTTTTGTTTTGTGGACTACACACAGAAATGCTCAAGATTTATTCCTAGCTCTGCATTTAGGAATCAACCCTGGTGTGTCAGTGAACCATATGGGATGCTGGGGATTGAAACTGGTTGGCCTTATGCAAGGCAAATGCCCTACTCTGTATTATATCTCTGGCCCCTGACCATTTCTATTTATGAATGAAACGTTAAAATGGACTGAAAGTGCCATAAATATGAGTAACACTTAGTCTTGGGAGATTTGACTAATAAAGCACTAACTTTCCCATGAAGTTCTTTACAAAACTTTATTATTTACTTATCTGTATTTGAGCAATATTTGTTGTGCTCAGGGTTGAATTCTAGTTTTGTGCCCAGGGAACTCTACTGGTGGGGTTCAGAGGACTGTAAGTGGTGCCAATGATCAAACCAAGGTCAGCTGTATGCAAGGCAAGTGCCTTACTTTCAACTCTATTTACCCATCCCCCCAAGTTTTCAATTATGCCATTATGCTCTATAGTTTAATTGTTTTGGTTTTGGGCTACACATAGAAGTGCTGGGGTTGCTCCTGGTAGTGTATGGGTGGGGGAAGAAGGGGACCATGCAGTGAAGCCCTTTGAGCTATAATTTAAAAAAAGTTAGGCTTTCATTGTGATCTCTTTTGTGATTTCTGAACTACTTACACTTTTTTTCACTTAAATGAAAACAGACCACAAAAGGAGGGGAAACACTAGTAGGGCAGACAGATCATTCGCCCTGTACCCATCCGACCTGGAATAGATCCATGGACCCTCATTCCAGTCCCCTAGGTACTGCCAGGAGTGTTCCCTGAGCACAAAGTCAGGAGTAAGCCCTGAGCACCATTGGGTGTGGGCAAAAAAAGAAAAGATTGGGGAGCCACACCCATTGATGCTCAGGGGTTACTCCTGGCTATGCGCTCAGAAATCGCTCCTGGCTTGGGGGACCATATGGGACACTGGGGGATCCGTCCAAGGAGCTGCTTGCAAGGCAAATGCCTTACCACTGCACCAGCAATTCAGACCCCCCAAAATTTTTTAAAGAAAGAAAATGGTTAGGACTAGTGCTACATAATACTGTGCATGAGGCCTTGGATGTGACAGTCCAGAGTTAGATCCCCAGCATCCCATATGATCCCCAGAATCTGCCAGGAGTGATCTTGACCTGAGTATGATATGAAAGCAAACATAAATAAAAAGAATTGATAAAAGAAAGTGTATTTAGGGGAGGGAGAGATAGCATGGAGGTAGGGCATTTGCCTTGCAAGCAGAAGAACAGGGTTCAAATATCGGCATCCCATATGATCCCTGAGCCCGCCACGAGTGATTTCGGAGCATAGAGCCAGGAGTGTCCCCTGAGCGCTGCCGGGTGTGACCCCCAAGAAAACAAAAAACCAAAAACAAATAAAAAGAACAAAAAAGAACGTGTATTTGTAGGTAAGAAGATAAAGGACTAATGTGCATGTTTTGTACATTGTTTTCACTCTCACCCCTATATGCTGCTCAGAGCATTGCCAGGAACAGTCCCTGAGTACTTCCAGATGTGACACCAAAATATATATACATATATCAAAAATACATTTATATATATATGTATAAACTTATACATATGTAACAAAAATAGAGCTAGTACAGGGCGTAAAGTACTTTCCTTACATGGAAATCAACTACAATTTGATCTCTGGCCCAATAGAGTCTCCCAGGCATTGCCAATGCTGAGTGCAAAGCCAGAGATTAATTGTTATTGTTAAGATTTCAATTGTTAAGATATCAATTATTGGAGCCTGCGAGGTGGCGCTAGAGGTAAGGTGTCTGCCTTAAAAGCTCTAGCCAAGGAAGGACCACGGTTCGATCCCCTGGCGTCCCATATGGTCCCCCCAAGCCATGGGGCAATTTCTAGTGTTTAGCCGGGAGTTACCCCTGAGCAACGAACAGGTGTGGCCCTAAAAACCAAAAAAAAAAAAAAAAAAAAAAAAAAGAAAAGAAAAGAAAAAGAAAAAGATATCAATTCTTTCCAACTTGGCCTGTTGTTTCAACTTAATCTTAATCAAAAGCATAGCAAGGGGTGGGGCCAGACAGACAGCATGAAGGTAAGGCGTTTTCCTTGCATGCAGAAGGTTGGTGGTTCAAATCCTGGCATCCCATATGGTCCCCTGAGCCTGCCAGGAGCCATTTCTGAGCGTAGAGCCAGGAGTAGCCCCTGAGCACTGCTGGGTGTGACAAATAATAATAATAATATCAATAATAATAATAAGGGGCTGGAGATAGCACGGTGGTAGGGTGTTTGTTTGCCTTGTAAGTGCTGGCCCAGGTCCAATGGTGGTTTAAAAACCGGCATCACAAATGATCCCCTGTGTTTTCCAGGAGCGATTTATGAGCAGAGAGCCAGGAGTAACCCCTGAGTGCCACCGGTTTGGCCCAAAAGCCAAAGAGAAAAACAAACAAACAAAACAAAACAAAATATAGCAAGGGGCTGGAGAGGTGGTACAGGGGTTAGGCTGGTCCAGAATGCTGACTGGTCAGGGGTGCACGCACAGAAAGCCAAAATGGAATCTGGGCTAGGGTCAGCTGCGTCTCACTATGACCTAAGAAATTCACTTAAATCAAAATGGTCCCCCGTGCCTGCTAGGAGCTATTTCTGAGCAGCCAGCCAGGACCATATGTGATGGTGACAGAGATAGAACCCTGGTCAGCGTGTGTGTGTATGTGTGTGTGAGAGTGTGAATGTGTGTACGTGTGTGTGCCTTTCTTGCTGTACTATCATTCTGCCCCCACAAAACTGTATTCTTTTTCAAGTTCTTGGACCACATCCAGCAGTGCTGAGGGGGTGGATGTTACTACTGGTTCTGTGCCCTGCACTCAGAAATAACTCCTGGTAGGGCTAGAGATATGGCATGGAGGTAAGGCATTTGCCTTACCCCAGAATCAGGTACCACCCTAGGGTGGGAGCAGAATCAGGTACCACCCTAGTAAGGGAGCAAATGCCAGGTCACACCCTAGGGTAGGGCACATTTATTGATTAGGTTAGGATCAGTAACATAATAGCACCCTCAAGCTGCACTGCCCCTTGTTTGAGCAGAAGGCAGTGCTGCAGGCCTAGGCGGCGGACCTGGCCTTCTTCCCTGAGCACCTAGATCTGCCAGCACCACAATGACGAGGTGAGTCGAGGGTCCCCCAAGCCTTGCCCTCTGTGTGTCCCCCCTGGACGAAGTGGCGTGCGTGCTCCAGGCTCTCCAAACTCTCTAGACCCACAGGCTGGGCTGGGCTTGGGGACGGGCCCCGAGGCTTGGAGTGCTCTTGGCCCCGCTTTGTGTGTGTGTGCTTGGTTCCATGTGTCCGTGATAGATGTGCGTGCTTCCACTGCCCAGCACCCACAGGTGAGTGCACTTCTTGTCTGGCCCATTCGCCCCAAGAGCTGTATAGCCAGCTCATCTTCTCGCCACGCGGTGCCCTATTGTGCGCCTTTATGCAGCGACTCATCCGTGCCAAGTCTCCCCAGCAGGAGACAGGCTCCATGGGTCTGTGCTGATCACCGCTTGTGCATGGATTTGGGTTATTTTGGGGGGAAGGGGATATTTGCGTGGAGTCAAGGGACGGTATTTGGGGATGTGGGAGGTTGAGGTTGAAGGTTCGTCCTGTGTCTGCATGCGTGGCTCTTGAGGTTCCTTTTTTTGGGTCACCCCTGCTTGTTCTGGTTCTGATTCGGGCTTGGGAGCCCCAACAGTGTCCGGTTCCTGCATTCAATTCAAAGTGTTTTTCCAACCTCCCCCAGCTCCCCTCCCTTCGGGATGCGCACCCTAAGGGGTCAGCTACCCTTGGTGAAAAAGCTAACCCAGGTGCACGCAGATTTCGAACCAACCACCTTTGGTCCTGGATCGGCTGCTTGCAAGGCAAACGCCGCTGTGCTATCTCTCCGCTATTTGATCTCTTGATGCATTCCAGTTATTGCAAGTTTGGGGGGATCAAAGGGCCTGAGCCCAAGAGAGCGCTATGAGCAGGGCTGAATGAGGAGGGTGTTTGCCTTGCAAGCTGCCGAACCAGGGTTCGAGTTCAGACACCCTATATGGTCACTTATTGAGCCTGTGGTGCGGAGCCTAGATTAACCCCTGAGCGCCTGCTTGTGGGGCCCCCAAACCAATAAAAACAACAAACCAGTGACCCAAAGTTAGGGCTACAGGTGAGGTATACCTATTTTTATTTTATCCTTTAGTGAGAGACTGCCTGTGCTTTCTAAACCCAAGTGGGGTTGCTGGAAACAACTGGGGTATACCTGTTTTGGTTCTCAGATCTGCATCCTCACCCCTTGTTTTTTGCCTACCCCCAACCTGTTTGTTTTGGGGTAGCACTCATGGCCCAAAGCTACTTGGCTTCTTTCTCCCTTTGTAAGAAAAAAAGCCAAACAAAAGCTTTTAAATTCATATATATATATATATATATATATATATATATATATATATATATATATATATATATATATATATATATGATATATATATATATTGTTTTTTGGGTCACACCTGGCTCTATGCTCAGAAGTTGCTCCTGGCTCCTGGCAGGCTCAGGGGACCATATGGGATGCCGGGATTCGAACCACTGAACTTCTGCATGAGAGGCAAATGCCTTACCTCCATGCTATCTCTCTGGCCGGTAAATTCATATTTTCTTGGTGAGCACCTCTATTGCTAGATGGTAATTTCTAGCGAGAGGATTAGTTCATATTTTAGGTTTTAATGGTAATTGGAATTGTGAAAATTTTCATTTTGGGGGGGGGTCCTACCCTGTGACATCAGGGGTTCCTCCTGGCTCTGTGCTCAGACATCTGTCCTGGGTTGGGGGACCATATGGGATGCGGAAACCGAGCCAACCACCTTAGTCAACAACCTGGGTTTACTGTTTGGAAAGCAAACGTCCTACTGGAGAACCATTGTTTTTCGTTTGTTTTGTTTTTGTTTTTGTTTTTGGGCCACAGCACCAGCATACGGATTAAGGAGGAGGATGAAAAACAGGCGGAGGTGGTGACTCCAGTGTCCGAGGTGGCCACAGGGGTGTCGTCAGTAGTCCCATGGCCCCAAAGTCCGCAGCTCTACCCCAGGCCCCGCCGGCTGAAGACGGAGAAGGATCAGGCCACGGCCTATGGCCAACGAACCTCCCCCCATGAGAAAGGACGGTGAGTGATCAATGTTTGCGCCCAGTGAAACCCCAAAACAAACAAACCCAGAGTCTGCCCCAGCGGAGAAAGGGACAGAGCCCAGGCGGGAGGCCATGGGTACATTAGCCCCTGACTTGGGCCCAAGGAAATGTGTGTGGTGACAGGCACTTCCCTGAGTGTGAAGCGAAAGAGTTGGGTCGCAGGGTGGCTAGAGGTGCCTTACAGCAAACAGAAAGTTTTGTATCTAATTTTAATATACATTTGCGCAATTCTGGGAAATATACTTTGGAGTTTGGAAATCCTCAGTTATCCAGGTGCGTGTGCCCAACTGTAACCCCTCCCCACGTGAACTGATCCCACCTGAATGAATGATCAGAACTGCCCGCACCTGGGATGGGGGGGGGATTTAAAAGACAGAGAGTTGGAGGTCAGGCGATGCCTGGAGATGGAGGACAAGGGTACACGTCCTTGCCGTGGTCGTCCTCGTGGGTGAGCCTGCTGAAGAGCTGGAAGGGAGATAGGGCTGTGTAGGCCATGTGGGGAGACCTGCATGCTGGGGACTGAGGTGGGCTGGCTGCGTCCTGGAAAGGCCTCGACTGCTCTGTGCCCTCACCCTGCCACTTCGGGGTGGGCTCTCTGCTGAACCATAGGGGATTCTTGACGGGCTGGGCCCAGAGCGGCCTCCCCTCTGTTCTGCACACCAACACGGGGAAACATGGTTTCTGTTAAGGCAGCGGGGGCCGTCTGGGATGCGGGGTTCATCGCGGGATTCCTTAGTCAGCCACCTGGGTTGTCTGAGCAAAATAGTCTTTCTGATTTTGGGTTTTGGGCAGTGACAGGTGCTACCAGCAGCAGGACCCGTGGCGGCGCCTGGTGGGACAAGTCGCACAAGTCGTGTTGGAGGGGGTACAATCAGCATTGGCAGAATGGACAGCGGCCGAAATGAGAGCAGCGGTGGGAGCAGTTAGAGACCGCTCCCGTTCGCCTTTAAGGCAAAGGGCCGAAGGCGGTAAGCGGTCATTTGCTTTTGGGCCACTCGCGCGCGCTCAGGGGTTCCTCCTGGTCCCTCACAGGTCACCCCTGGCCTGCTGCGGGAGGGGGGGAAGGTCCCTATGGGATGGCGGATTCGAACACCGTCCTTCTGCATGCAAGGCAAGCGCCTTACCGCCAGGTTTCTCTCCGGACCGCACAACAATTTCATAGGAGAGAAAGCCCCCTGGGTCTGGGAAAGTTTCTTTGCTTACTAGACTAGCTTGTGTTCCTTGCAGGGCGTCGCGGCAGGGGAAGAGGGCGAGGGAGAGGCCGTGGAGGGGGCGCTTTGGCCTCAGCCTTGGTCCCAGCCTCAGACTCACCCCCAGCCTAGTGCATGAGCCCGCCAGCCCATGGACCAACGGGGTAAGTATGCTATCATTCCCTTCTGGGCAACGCCCAGCAACGCTAAGGGGTTACTCATGGTCTCCACTCAAAAATCGCCCCTGGCCTGCTGGGGAGGGGGAACCTAGGGATGCCTGGATTCGAACAACCTCCGTCTGCATGAAAGGAAAACTCCTGCCGCCATGCTCTCTCCCTAGATTTCCGAGAACAATTTTTTTTTTGGTTTTTGGGCCACACCCGGTAATGCTCAGGGGTTACTCCTGGCTATGTGCTCAGAAGTTGCTCCTGGCTTGGGGGACCATATGGGACACCGGGGGATCGAACCGCGGTCCGTCCAAGGCTAGCGCAGGCAAGGCAGGCACCTTACCTTTAGCGCCACCGCCCGGCCCGAGAACAATTTTTAATAGGAGAAAAACCCCCTTGGGTCTGGCAAGTCATGACTAGCTTGTGCTGCACACTCCAGCTGGGTTTAACTCGAGGCACTTTGGATCCCAGACCCATCCATCCCTGCACTGGGAAGCACCTCCTAAGCACTGGCAGGTGTGAAAGAAAAAAATCAGGGGCCCAAGAGATAGCACAGTGGGAAGGCATTTGCCTCACAAAAGCTGAGCAGGACCAAAGGTGGTTCAAATTCCCGCACCCCTTAGAGTCCCCCGTGCCATGGAGTAAGGACGTCTGCCATGCAAGCAGACCATCCAGAATGGACTGTAGTTCAATCCGGCATCCCATACTGTCCCTCAGCCTGCCAGGGGCGATTTCTGAGCCAAGAGACAAGAATAACCTGTGAGCCTGTGACAGACACTTGTTTTTTGTCTTCCAGGGCAGAGCAAGAACTTCTCCATCTGGAGTGTTTTTTATTATTTTAATTTAATATAATTGGAATTAGTTTTCATAACCTTGTGTCACCCTAGTCAAGGCCCTTATTGCTCTTTAACTAATAAAGATGCTCTCAATTCCACAATTGGCTACTGATTTTTTCTTTTCAACTTAAACTGCTGTATCAGAAACTTCCTCATTTCCAAATATGTCATCTGGAATGAATGATCACACGTAGGATCCCACAGAGCTGGGGGAGGTGGGAGTGTCTGGAGGTATCCTTTGTGGTGTTCTCTGTGGATGGCAGTTGGGGTGAAGATTGAACCACACGTGCAGAGGACAGCACTGTGATGGTAGCAAATTCTGGAGAAGGGGGCCAGATTGGGGGAGGGCAGGACTTGGCCAAAGCTGGGCTTCAGAGTTGCGGTTTTTGCTTTGTGGACCACACCCAGTGGCGCTCAGTGGTTCCTCCTGGCTCTGAGCTCAGATATCACTCCTGGAAGGCTTGGGGCAACATATGGGCTGCTGGGGATTGAACCCAGATCCATCCCCGTTTGGCAGGCTGCAAGGCAAACGCTCTACCGCTGTGCAATCTTTCGAACCCCTGGGTTTCAGAAAAAATGGAAGTCAGTCTTGGGTGTGGGTAGCTGGAAAATTGCAAGGTGATGTTGCACATCAGCCCTTGATAGGGTTGACTGATGGAGGTATGGAGGATGAGGTCTTTCCCCTTCAGCTCTAAGCACGCATCTGCTACCCTGTCTAGCCAATGGTTCTGAGGTGAAACGTCGGGTAAACAGCTCGCAGACAGTCAGGCTTGTGGAAATATTAGCTTTATTCGGTGGACAAGACTGAAGTCCAAAGCCTCAGCATCAGTTCCTGCCAAAAGCCTCTCGCCTTCCACAGACCCTTGTTTTTATCCCCCAGAATCAGGTCCCACCCAATGGTGGGATCAGATACCATCCAGGTCCCACCCAATGGTGGGATCAGATACCACCCAATGTGGAAGCAGAATTAGGTACTACCCTAGGGAGGGGGCAGAATGCCAGGTCACACCCTAGGGTCAGACACAATCACCGATCAGGGTAGGGTCAGTAACATAATAATCCCCTAAAATATTTACATACACAACAATTCCCCCCCGTTTGTTTTTAGTAAACAATATTGTCTACAATTATTAAAGGACACAACAATTCCCCCCATTTGTTTTAGTAAACAATATTGTCTACAATTATTAAAGGAGGGGCTGGAGAGATAGCATGGAGGTAAGGCATTTGCCTTTCATGCAGAAGGTCATCGGTTCGAATCCCAGCACCCATATGGTCCCCCGAGCCTGCCAGGAGTGATTTCTGAGCATAGAGAGCCAGGAGTAACCCCTGAGTGCTGCCGGGTGTGACCCAAAACCAAAAAAAAAAAAAAAAAAAAACAATTATTAAAGGAAAAACTAGTCAATAATAAAAGAGCGGCTGTTTGCATAAGCGCATCACAGGAAAATGTAAAGAAAACTTCTAACCTAAACACAGGATGTCTAAAACCAAAAACATGTATCAAGGAATCAACTACAAGCTCCTGAGAGGATAAATCAAAGTCTTACATAGATCCTTTGAAGAGACGCCAGAAAGGTTGTGTAGCAGGCAAAAAGAAGCATCTTTTCTTTACTTGTTGTTGTTGGTTTTTGGGTCACACCTGGCAGTGCTCAGGAGTTACTCCTGGCTCCACGCTAAGAAATCACTTTATGCAGATACTGGCATTCGAACCAATGACCTTCTGCATGAAAGGCAAGTGCCTTACCTCCATGCTATCTCTCCAGCCCCATTTTCATTCAAGCAAGGTAGACCAGAAAGCCCATCTTTGAGGTCATTGAATTAGGCCCTTATTTTGGAGGAAGAAGCATATACCCCCTGCACAGAGGGGGGCCACTGCAATGATGAACAATAGGCTTCTGAACTTAATCCAAGTTCTTAATCCAGGCTGAAGTCCATATGATGTCCGAAATTGATGCACCAATAAGGTCGATTTTTTTAATAGATGGAAACTTAAGTCACAAACCAAAACAAAAAGTTTAAGGCAGAGACCCTCCCTGTGTAAATAAACAACTTGAGGATCCATCCAAAATGAATGGAACCTCCTATAAACCTAGTATTTTGCCTGATGCGCCCACACAAAAAGCCCTGAGACCAGACAAATATATCATTTAGGAAATTATAGACAACAACATCTAACCCACTTAGTCAAGAAAGCAAAACCCTAATGTAATACAACATCAACTCCTAAGATTAAAAACTAAAATAGAAAAACATTAATTACAATAGTCAAAAGAAGTGTAGTACCAAATATAAATTCAAAGGATGACAATTATAAGAAAAATACAAAAGGTGAAATTTCTACAGAGTCCAATATCAATCTGTAAAGATGAGGGGTCTGGAACTCCAAAAAGACCAGCCAAAGACACTTGAAGGGTCTGGAAAAGTGGTTGAAGCCATCATGATTTGGTTGGGCTTCTGCGTTTTCTTTGGGATTGGTGCAATCTTGGGGTATCCATTGTAGAGATGGCCAACAATAGCACTGTGTATGTGGATGGAAAACCAGAGAGTCAGATAACACAGTTTAACTGGCATCTAGATTGTGGGGCTTATCCATGGATCTTTTTTCTGGGGTTTCATTGTGACACAAATTCCAGGTGGCTTCATTTTCAACAAGTTTGCAGCAAACGTGATACAAAACTCCAACAGTCACGGATTTCTTCCTTGGGCCGAGATCAGGAGGCTTGTAATTGTGGGTGAAGGAGATGAATTGCACATGTGAAGGGAATCCTGAGAATTAAATGTTAAGAACTAGGAAGAAGGATAAGGAAGACGAAATTGGGGAAGATAAAGTTAGGACGGAAGATAAAGTTAGGAAAAAGGGAACTATATACAAAATATGCAAAACAGACACTGAACAAGACATACAAATACAGACTTCACAAAAAATATGGCCATAGCACTCACTCATACTAAAAAATATTTGTTGGAAAGGATCCAAAATAGAGCAAAAGAAAAGAGAATTCAGCTGAATCAACTAAAAGCGTCTTAAAATGTAATAGCCGGCAACTGTTTAGATAAATCATTTCAAATTCAAAAAAAAATTTTTTATGTCAGAGCAGAGCAGATCTGAAAGAGAATTTCATACATAATAGAAACATGGAAAACTCTACTATAAGTGTATAACAGTATATATACAATGTTATTGTATAACAGTAACTATGATAATCCATCATAGGCAAGAAGCACTGTGAAGAAAGTCCACCTAAAAATTATCATTATGTCAGTGTCTCAAAACCTAAATTGAGGTAAATAAAGCAATGATGTTAAAATAAAAAGACTGAAAGTCGTTAAATGAGTATACCTAGAATGAAAAACAACATTAACATGATGAGAAGTTTCTTTCAGTTGAACCTTGACTAAATTAACTTGTAAAATTTCATGATTAACTGAGACCTAGAGCAATAATGAAATTAAGACATAAATCCATCATACAATAAAACACATTAGGAGTCCATGATTTTCAATCCATATTCATTGATCATGCCTGTGGAAAGCATTCTAGAGCATTAATAGCAACCGATAAAGAAGTGAAATGATTATCTGGTGTTCATTGTAGATCTTTAAGAAGTATAAAACAGGATGTATGCTGCTGTGGATTTCACCAATGTATTAGGGACTTATTTGATCTTCTTGTCATCAAAATTGATCCAGTGTTGTTTTGCAGCAATTTTACAGTATGAAGTACAGTGTCCATAGTGAACTTTACCATAATGGTTTGACACTGATGATAAGTTGTATTTCTTAGTCTTCCTTTTATTCTCTGAAGTGAATTCTCCTAAATTGAGGTCTTCTAAAGGAAAAATCTACATATGTATGCAATTTTTTTATTTGTTTGCCATCAAAAGCAAAAAGTTTCAAGTGTATTATAAGTACTGGTGGCAGTTTCCATAAGTACGTTTTCTTTGAAAAATCCCTTCTAGTTTTGCAGCTGTTGCACAGAACTTTGTTGTCCTCCCTTTACTCTTCTTCTTTAAAAAATTCAGAGAGGCATTCCTGCAATGTACATTTATCTGTAGATGTAACAGCCAGAGACAAATGAACAAATGTCTCATAAACCTCAGACTTTTGGTGGCATGTGAGACACTGTAGTATAGATTTGAACTGTCCTTGAAAGAGATCATAAAATAATAGATTTGTGAGCCTTTTGGTGTTCTGGACGAAATTTTCATAATTTTCATTTTCCATAAGATGTGTAGTTTTGTCTGTCATTAGATTTACAGTAAGCATGTCCTGATGTAGTCCCTCTATTAGGAACATCAGTAGTTCGTGTGGATCCTGCCTGCCAGGAGCTATTTCTGAGCAGATAGCTAGAAGTAGCCCCTGAGCACCGCCAGATGTGGCCCAAGAACCAAAAAAACGAAAAAAATAAAAGAAAATGTGTTCATCTATAACAATCTCAACCACTTCTCTTCATTATGTTCAAGTATGTTCAAGTAGTGAGAAACTGGAGAGATAGCTGAGTGGGTAGGGTGCTTAAATGCTGCTGACTGGGTATAATCCCAAATACACCAAATAGTAACCTAAGCCACCCAGGAATAATTCTTTTTTTTTTTTTTTTTGGTTTTTGGGCCACACCCAGTGACGCTCAGGGGTTACTCCTGGCTATGCGCTCAGAAGTTGCTCCTGGCTTGGGGGACCATATGGGACACCGGGGGATCAAACCGCGGTCCGTCCAAGGCTAGCGCAGGCAAGGCAGGCACCTTACCTTTAGCGCCACCGCCCGGCCCCAGGAATAATTCTTGAGTGAGAATAAGGAGTAATTCTTGAGTACACCAGGAGTGGCCCCAAAACTAAAAGAGAAAGAAATATACCATGAGAATAAGAGATGATGATCACTTCTCCAACTGGGAATAAAACTGTCAAAACTCCAACAAACTTATATATATATAAATACACCTAAAAGAAGATAAACTATAATATAAATAATAAATACACAGTCAAAAAACCTTTAGTAGGGTTGCTGGAGCAATAGTACATCAGGTAGGGCGTTTGCCATACATGCGGCCAACTTGGATTCGAACGCCAGCATTCCTTATAGTCCGCAAGCCTGTCAAGAGCAATTTCTGGGGTCGTACTGCTGACGTCATCCCTGGACGTGGTCTCTGGGGGGCCCTTGTGACAGCTTTGGGGGTGCATGCGGCCTTCCTCTAGACATGCTCAGGGATGGCACAATCACTGTGTGTTTATATGGGCCCGTGCGGAGCTTTGGGCTCCTGAAGCTCTTCAGCCTTCTCTAAATGGGCAATTTGTTCACCCAGGTGAAAGATTTTTTTGTGGCGCCTTTGGTCAGACAATAGTCTCTGGCAAAGATGGCGGCACTCTTCTTTGAACGGCTCCAGGGATACTGAGAGGTGCTCCAGGCCCCACGACCGCCACCACCTCCGCCCCGGATTCAACCCACAGGACGCAGCCGCTCTACAGCAGGGCAGAGGTGGCTCCTGCATTGGCCCCTACCCCGGATCCGGCCCCACCCATGGCGCAACCAAGGCAGGGCAAGAGGAAGCACTCTCATCTTTGCCTCCACTTGGATGGAGAGGAGACGGCCCCCCAGGGCCAAGAAGCCAAGACTCTCCTAGGTCCAGGCCTAGGTCTGCCCCAGATTCCACCACTCAAGAGATTTTGCTCCATCTGATCTCTACCTAATTCAACAGACAGGCCAGCAGAGGGACACCAGTCACTTAATTCTTTTAAATAAACGTGATTGTTCACAGAATGATTTACGGTACCTAGTGACAAGGAATGAGGGGCATTCCAAACACCAGTGTTGGCCTCCGCATCCCCAAGTTCCCAGGCCTGGCAACTAGTGCCCGGGGGGACATTGGGTGGGGAGAAAATCTTCCCCTATGCATACACAAACTGGGAAGGTTGGAGCTGTTCTCAGAAGATCCCAAATGCCAGGACTTCTCTTCCTCTTCCACTGGTATATCAGGGGCACTGGGCAGGACATCTAGCCACAGGCCCCCTGTGCTGACCACTTAGTGCAGGGGACTGAGATTTCCCCCACGCCAGACCACCATCCAGCTCCTCAATAAAGATGGGGATAAAACTGTCAAAACTTTAAAAAATGTATATATATGTACCTAAAATAATATAAACTATAATATAATGAATACACAGTCAAAAGCATTTAGTAGGGTTGCTGGAGCGATAGTATAGCAGGTAGGGTGTTTACCTTACACGCGGCCAACCTGGATTGGAATCCCAGCATCCCTTATAGTCCGCAAGCCTGTCAGGAGCAATTTCTGAGTGCAGAGCCAGGATAAACCCCGAGCACCGCTGGGTGTGACCCAACCCTCCCCAGCCAAATTGAGTAGGGACTGGAGAGTTAGTATAGTGTGTAAGATGTCTTAGATGTGGCAAGACCTCCTTTTAATCTCCAGAACCCCAGTTAGTCTCCTATGACCTGTCAAGAGTGATTCCTTGAGAGCAGAGAGAGGAATAAACCCTGACCACCAACTGATGTGGCTCCCAAACAAAATAACATCAACAGCTTTTTAGTTATATCAGATATAAACCTATGCCATCTAAGATTCATTTGTAAGCACCGGCTCCAAATATATTCAATGTACTTGGAAGTAGCAACATCGGAGAAAGTTGTTGTAGTGACAATTCAATATTCCTTATTTTCTTGAACAAAATATTTTTTATTTTCAAGAACAAAACTTCTTTTTTTTTTACAAAACTTCTTCTTGACTGTCTTGTGCAGAAAGCCCAGTCCTAGCTTAGCTTAGTGCGTGCCAGGCAGATGCCCTACTGTGCCACCGTGCCTGCCCCTAATTCTCTTAGCTTATAAACTTGTAAATGCTGACTGTACCTTCATCCTTCCCAAAGTGTCACAAAACCGTGTGATTGCCCAGGATGAACCTGGGTTCGATCCCAGGCATCCCATATGGTCCCTCAAGCCAGGAGCAATTTGTGAGCACATAACCAGGAGTAACACCTGAGCATCACCAGATATGGCTCCCAAAATAATAAACAACCACCACCACCACAACAACAAAAATCCGACAGCCAAGAAGACTCCATTGAACAAATCTCCAGGGCCCAAACCCTGAAAGGTCCCCATCCAAGAAGGTGGAGCTAGAGGAGCATGGCTGCTCAGCTTGGGTCTGTGGCAGGGGGCATCTTCTAACCCATGAACCCAGCACAGCACGTAGTCGAAACCACTCTGCAAGTGTTGCAATGGGGAAACAATGCAGGACAACACCACACATATAACTTCCTTGTTATTTTTTTGTTTAATTGTGTTTTGTGTGTTTTTGTATTTCAAGGCAGGCTCTATTAGGGACAGGGCAAGTTGTTGGTCACAAACTCTCCTTCATACTGGCCAGCAGGGCTTAAATTTTTCCTGGAGAGGTCGGACTTTATGACTAAACACCTCAGCCAAAAGGTAAAGTCAGAAAACTCTTGAGAGCTGTCGTCTTGCTGCTTCTGGCTGGGAAGAAAAGAAATTGGTCAGTTAAAATTTTTTATTGGAGCTTATCCAAGAAAGGGAAACTTACCCAACTCCCCACCAGGGTTTACATATCAAAGAAGAAATTTGAAGTGGCTGGGAGTACAAAAGGAAAAATTGGGTCTTTAAATCTCTCGGAAAAATTCCTCTGAATTAAAGGTTTCTTAGAATGAATAATTTGGTGGGAAATGTTAAAAATTATTGTAATTAAATTTTCTGATAAAATTGAGTTGTAAATACAGACTGAAAAATGACACCTGACCTAAGGAATTTCACCCACCCTAAAAATTATCAATCAATTCAGAGACAGGTTCCAACATCATGGTACTGTGGGTATAATATGAATCTTTATATTTCTATTTCTGTTAAAAATTAATATTAATTTTAAGAGGCCAAAACTGTATAAAATGTTGTTAGAATTTTGATAAAATTGTTAATCTTGTGAATGGTTAATAGTGTTGCAATTACTAAATCTAAATAATGATATGAAATTTAATGTGGTTTTAAGGTCTTAACATAAAAATGCCTGGATAGTCTTAACTAAGTGTAATAAAAGAAAAACTTGGTCCTATTGGATGAAAGTAATTCTAGCAATTTGTTTTCTAATTTGACAAATAAAGAAATAAAAGTTTTAAGTATTTGTATAAAGTGCAAACATTTTACAATTGGAGTAAAGTTCATCGTATTTACTATCTCTAAGGTTTTTATAACTTAAGTTATGTTGCAGTGCTTGAATGGTTACAATACCTACCTCTCATTTGCTGAAGTTGCATCTTGTAAAGCCTAACTTGGTAATCAGAATTTAAGGGGCGCTAAGAGAAACACTTAGAACAGGGAGATGGGATCCTACAAGAGCCGATGGTTGGTGTGCAGTGCTTAGTAAGACCGCTAGAGAGAGACAGCATTGAGAACAGAGAGAGTGGGTCTTCCAAGAGCAGGTAGCTAGGTGCACTGCTTAGTAGTAACACTAGAGGGAGACACTGAGAACAGGGAGTGTGGGTTCGCCCAGTGCCGTTGGCTGGGTGCAGTGCTTAATAAGACCGCTAGAGAGAGACACTGAGAACAGGTAGACGGGGGTCCTCAAGAGCCGCTGGGTGCAGAGCTTAATAGGGCCGGTAGAGGGAGACACTGAGAACAGGGAGCTAGGACCCTAAAAGAGCTGATGGTTGGTGTGCAATGCTTAGTAAGACCGCTAGAGGGAGACACCATTGAGAACAGAGAGAGGGGGTCTTCCAAGAGCAGGTAGCTAGGTGCACTGCTTAATAGGAACACTAGAGGGAGCCACTGAGAACAGGGAGTGGGGGTCCTCCAAGTGTAATGGTTGGGTGCAGCGCTTAATAGGGCCACTAGAGTGAGACCTGAGAACTGAGTGAGGGGTTCCTTCAAGAGCTGCTGGCTGGATGCCGTACTTAATAGTGCCGCTAGTGGAGACACTGAGAACAGGGGGAGGGGTCCTCCAAGAGCTGCTGCCTGGGTGCAGTGCTTAATAAGGCCGTTAGAGGGAGACACTGAGAACACGGAGAGGTGATCCTCCAAGAGCAGTTGGCTGGGTGCAGTTCTTCATAGGACCGCTAGATGGAGACACTGAGAACAGGGAGTGGGAGCTCCTCCAATGTGCCCCAGTAAAGGATTCAGTGGCTGAAGTATGACTATAGTTCGATATTTTGCACTAGCTGAAGTTAAGGCGAGCACCCCTTTCTAGAGGGAGCAATGATGAAGGGTGCCTGAGAGCAGCTTCAGCAAAATGCTTAGAAATATCATGAATAAAACAAGAATATAGTTTGGGTTGCCCCTATATGAGACTGTGCTTTTTCCTAACAATGTTGCTAGAATTCACATGAGGCAAAACGAACAAAGAAAAAAAAAAACCAACGAAAATAAAATAAAATAGGCCACCGCTCACATGAAAAAATCCCACTAAATTAAACTCTCTGGGTTCCAGATTCTAATTCTCTTTCAGTAGTCGAGACACCCCCAGATGCTCCCATTGGCTAGGGTGAAAAAACAGGCAGAGGAAGAGGAGGTCCATAGAGTTGCTCCTTTGCACCCTGCATCATTCCTGCCATGAGCAAGGCAGGTGAACGACAGTGCTTTCTCCTGGGATGGAGCACAGGGCCAGTACCAACAGTACCAACAGAAGACAGGGACTCTTTAAAGGGAAGCTGGCCACTGGGGGTCTAACTTGCCGTACCTTGCAAGGAAAAGCAGGGGTTGATGGCAGGAAGAAGAACATAAAGAAAGACCCCCTAGGGGCCGGAGAGATGGCATGGAGGTAAGGCGTTTACCTTTCATGCAGAAGGTCATCGGTTCAAATCCCGGTGTCCCATATTGTCCCCCCGTGCCTGCCAGGAGCAGTTTCTGAGCACAGAGCCAGGAAAAACCCCTGAGCACTGCCGGGTGTGACCCAAAAACCACAAAAAAAAGACCCCCTAAAGCTCTTTGCTGGGAGGCGTGTTGCTGGGTTCTTTGGCAGTTCTGGGTTTAAGCCAACAGAAGCAAGAGAGACACGTGTGTGGAGTCTCCTTGGGCCACCACTTTCAGGGTTGTGTTTTAGATGATACTGTGCTGAGCAAATCCGATGAGTTTACCAGCATTAGTAATATCTGAACCTTCCACACCGGATGCCTGAGGAGAAAACAAAATGAAAAGCTCTAAGTATTTATTGGGAGAAATATAGCCATTAAGACTATTGTGGAGACACATGGGAAGGAAAGTAGTGGGCAACAGGGCCTTGGGACACTAACAGGAGTTAGATGAGTCTCTTCCCAAAAACAGGGCTCAGGTTTAAAGTAGCATCACACTAATGGCTAACATTCTCTATGAATTCCAACAGTCACGAGGCCAGGATAGCTGGTTTCCTTGGGGAGAGAAAGGGAGAGTCAGCCCAGGATCTTGAGAGAGGTCAATGAACTCAATCCACAATGTGTTTAACTTTCTTATCGCTCAAGGAATGGCTATCAGAGGAGGCTGGTGTGTAAAAAGTAAGATGATTTAATGAGGGGAAGGGATGATACCAGCTTGAATGTGACAGATTGATTTGACTGAGGTTCTTCCACAATTTTCTGCAAATTAGCTGTCACTGTAATCACAGAAACAGAGTGGTATATTTTACACACACACACACACACACACATATAGAAGCACAAAAGGAATACTGTGTAGCTTTAAAAATGATGATATGCAGTTGGCAGCAAGCTGAATGGAACCCGGAGGATCAAGTGTTTGTGGGTTACATGACAGCCCTGCTGAGTTTCGGATTCTGGAGTCACGTGATGGGTTGGCCAGTCATGGGACAGACTTGCACGTCATGTGGCTGCTCAATGACTTTCAGGTTTGCAGACTTCTTGGTTTGGGGTCACGTGACGGATTAGCATGTCAGGTGACCACACCAGGGACTTCCGGGTTTTGAGGTCAAGTGATGGATTTGCGGGTCACGTGACCTCCCAGGAACTTTCTGGATTGGGGGGTCACATTACAGGTTTCCGAGTCATATGATTGGTTTATGGGCATCATGTGACTCGCAAGACTGTCACGTGATCCATAAACATTGTACATGACTCCCAAACCTGTCATGTGGCATACAAACCCAGAAGTCCCTGTGAGGATCAGGTGACAGGCAAACCTATCACATGATCAGCAAACCTGAAAGGCCGGCGGTGATCACGTGACTTGCAATCTTGTCACGTGACTCGCAGACTCATCATGGTCTATCCCTGTCATATGGTTTCCCAAACCTGAGTCCTCTCAGGAGGATATCTGTGTAAGCCCTGAGTAGAACTGGGTGTGGCATAAACACCAAACATTTTTAATTAAAATAATAATCGCCCCTTGTCCATGAATAAAGCCAATTTGTCTGTAAAAATAATATTGCATGACATAATATATATTTCATAGACTCAAAATTATAGATTGAGAGCTCAATATACTCATAAAATTGCAACACCACATTTTATATCAAATTTTTTTTTATTTTGGTATTTTGGGCCACACCTGTGATGCTCAGAGGTTACTCCTGGCTCTTTGCTCAGAAATTGCTCCTGGCAGGCTCGGGGGACCATAGTAGATGCCAGAGATCAAATCAGGGTCCATCCCAGCTTGGCTGCATGCAAGGCAAACACCCAACCGCTGTGATATTGCTCAAGTCCCATTAATATATGTGCTCTACGGTTATTCCAGGTTCTGTGCACAGGGATTATGTCTGCATCTGTTCTCTGGCCCCAGACTTGGTGACTTACCCACTTCCTCCAGGGAAGCTGGCCGTTTCCATGGCAGTAGACACACCTGGACCATGCCTGCCCTCTGGTTTGACAGGCATGGTGCTGACAGCTCAGATGTGGAAACAGGCTTCTCAGCCAGGGGAGGGAAACTACCAGAAACAATCTGCCTCTCTGAGATGGAATTATTTTGGGGGATGGTGTCAGAACCGGCAGTGTTCAATGGTTAGTCTGTGCTCAGGAATTATTCCTCGTTGGATTAAGGAACCATGTGATGGTGATGGAGATAGAACCCTGGTCAGCATGTGTGTGTGTGTGCCGTTCTTGCTGTACTATCATTCTGCCCCCACAAAATGGAATTCTTTATTGGGGGGGACTGCACCCAGCAGCGCTCAGGGGTTCTGCTACCTGCATTCAGAAATCGCTCCTGGCAGGCTCAGGGGACCATACAGGATGCTGCCAGGAATTGAACCCTGGTACATCCCAGGTTGGCCTTGTGCAAGGCAAACGCCCTACCACCACTGTGCTATCTCTACAGCCCCATACAAATTGGAATTTATTTTGGATCTAGGGTTACACCGGCAGCACTCAGGGGTCTCTCCTGGCTCAATGCTCAGAAATTGCTCCTGGAACACTTGACGGGACCATATGGGGTGCTAGGATTTGAACCACCATCTTTTTGCATGCAAGGCAAATGCCCTAACTCCATGCTATCTCTCCGGCCCACAAATTGGAATTCTTGAGGGATGATGGGGAGATTGTCTAGAAATACTCCAAAAGAGAGCAGAGAGAAACCAACATGTCGGGTGCTGGAACCTAGGCTTGACAACGGCATCCCATAAGGTCCTCTGAGCCCCTCTGAGTCGTCCCTAAGTCCAAAGCCAGGAATAAGTCCTGAGCTTCACTGTGGTCGCAAACCAAAACAGAATTAAAAAATAATAATGAAGGGAGCCGTCTGTCGTGGGAGAAAGCTCAGTGAGCACAGAGCTGGGCACAACAGTCAATGTATAAACCCCACAGCTGAACCACACTGCAGCTGTGAGAGCTGAGGGTCACCTGGGAGCTCAGAGTGGAGGAAAGGAAGTGTGAGATGCTACCTAAGAGCAGAGGACCTCACCCCTAGGAAAGGGGAGAGGGGAGTGGAGCAGGGTTGTGCAAGGTGTTTGCTTCACTCTGAGCCTGGAAGCTTCCAGGTAAGTCCACCCTTCCCATGAGGGAGGTCAGGGGCCACCCAGGAAAGGAAAGCAAATTGGTGGCATCCTATGGGCTTTGGGAATGGAGCTGAAGGAAGCTGCCTTGCTGCTGTCTGGAGGGTCTCTGGACTACGGGACACTGGGACGTAGAAATTAAGTCACTTTCTGGAGTTGGAACTAGGGCAGAGAGGCACCACAGCAGGCCCAACTTCCTTTGTTTAGGGTGAAACCAAATGGTAAATTGTGAACCAATACAAGACAACAGGGACTGTTCCAGGAATGGTTCGTGCCTGCACACAGATCACGAGGCCACAGAACTTTTTCAATGGCAGTTGAGTTGGCCAAGTGCAAGGCAAACGAAAAAAAACAAACAAAACCTCTCAAATTTATAAAACAATAGGTTTTATAGATTTATTAGTTTTCCATTTATTATTTGTCTCTTTCCGTTGGTTATTTAGTTTTTGGGCCACACTCAGTGACACTGAGTGGTTACTCCTGACTGCACTCAGACATCGCTCCTGGCTTGGGGAACCACATGGGATGCTGGGAATCGAACAGGGGTCTGTCAGGGCTTGGCGTGTGCAGTGCAAATGCCCTACCACTGTGCTATTGCTCTAGCCCCAAAACTCATGGCTTATTATCTGCTTCTCATCTAAATTCTTAGCAAATCATATCTGTTCTATTGTGTGTGTGTTTGTGTGTGTGTCTGTGCTACAAACTGGAGGTACAAGGCTTAGGAATCACTCCTGACAGGGCTCAGGGGACTATCTGAGGTGTGGGAGTGAAACTGGTCAGCCATGTTTAAGGCAAACACCTTGCTCACTCTATCTCTCTGGCCCCTCGTTCTCCCTTTTTTGTTTTTTTGTTTGGGGGGAGTCACACCCAGCAGAGCTCAGTGGTTACTTCTGGCTCTATGCTCAGAAATCGCCCCTGGCAGGCTCGGGGGACCATATGGGACACCAGGATTCAAACCAACCACCTTAGGTCCTGGATAGACTGCTTGCAAGGAAAACACCACTGTGCTATCTCTCAGGCTATTATTTGTTTTTTGTTTGTTTTTGGGTCACACCCGGGAGTGCTCAGGGATTACTCCTGGCTTTATCTCAGAAATCGCCCGTGGCAGGCAGGCACTGGGGAACATATGGGATGCTGAGATTCTAACCACCTTCCTTCTGCATGAAAGGCAAACGCCTAACCTCCATGCTATCTCTCTGGCCCCCTTTATTTCTATTTTTATTCTGGTTTTTAAACCACACCCTGCAATGCTTGGGGTACCATATAGAATGTCAGGGTTTGAATTGGAGATTGAATCTGATTCAACCCATGCAACCCACTACACGACCTCATGGACCATACACACTGAGCTTTCTAATGGCATTTGGGATGTCCCAGAGCAAGCTTCCTTCTGAGCTGAGTCCAGTGGGGTTGAGGAGATCAGGCACCCTAACTGGCCTTTGATGGCAGCCCATTAGAGTCGCCTAACAGGTACACTTCCACATTTTTTTTGGTTTTTGGTTCACACCCTATTGTGCTCAGGGGTTACTGCTGGCTCTACACTCAGAAATCGCTCCTGGCACGCTCAGGTGACCATATGTTATGCCGAGATTCGAACTTCCATCCTTCTGCATGCAAGGCAAACGCCTTACCTCCATGCGATCTCTCTGGCCTGCACTTCCACATTTCTGAAACGAAAATGAGAATGCCTTGGTTTCAGGGGGAGACACCACATCTAGTTTAGAAAGAAAGTGTGGGACACAGATGATATGGAATTTGCCTTGCATATGGCTGATCTGGTTTCAATTCCTGGCACCCTATGTTGTCACCCGAGCATGGCCAAGAGTAACCCTGAGTATCACAGGATGTAGCCCCAAAACAAAACCGCCATCACCAAAAAATAATAAAGAAAGAAATGTGCAGAATCCCTAGGTTTGTTCATGCACTGCAAATGCCTCCCCCCCCCACTATTTCATGGGAGACAGTAGCAGCTCTGGCACTGTTGAGTATGGGTCCCTTCCTCCACCAAAAGTCAAACAAAGGGGGCCTGAGACATCGCATGGAGGTAAGGCATTTGCCTTGCATGCAGAAGGCCGGTGGTTCAAATCCTGACATTCCATGTGGTTCCCCGAGCTTGCCAGGAGGTATTTCTGAGCTCAGAGCCAGGAGTAACCCCTGAGCACCGCCAGGTGTGGCCCAAAAATCAAAAAAAATTTTTTTTATTATGAGGGGCTGAAGAAATAATACAGCCAGTACAGCATTTGATTTATATGTGACTGGCCCAGATTCATCTCCAGCATCTCACATAAGCACAGCCAGAGTTTTCCTAAAAACAGAGTCAGGAGTAACCTCTGAGTATTGCTGGTTGTGGCCCCAGACAAAAGAAAAGAATTTCTGTAGACACACACCAAAAGGACAAGCCAAAGAATAATTTGGTTAACACACGGTCCCCTGAGCACCGCCAGGGGTCACTCCTGAGTACAGAGCCAAGAACAGCTAGAATACTGCTGGTTGACATCTTAGAAAGAAACAAATAAAATAGATAAACTGACATTGAAGTGTAGAATTCATTCAAAGATAATGCAAACACAAGCTAGCTTCAGGTTAGGGAAGAAAAATGGCAAAGAATATCTGGATAAAATATTTGTATTCAAACTATATAAAGAATTCCCACAAGCTAATTAATACTCTTCAATGATTTGGGGGATTAAAAACACCTGGCAATGCTTAGGGGTTACAGGGGACCATACTGGGTGCTAGAAATAAAACTGGAGAGGCCACTAGCAAGGCAACCCTATTCTATGTCCTTTAAGAATTGTTGTTGGAGGAGCCAGAGAGATATCATGGAGGTAAGGCATTTGCCTTGCGTGCAGAAGGACGGTGTTTGTAATCCCGGCATCCCATACGGTCCCCTGAGCCTGCCAGGAGCGACTTCTGAGCATAGAACCAGGAGTAACCCTCAGCACTGCTGGGTGTGACCCAAAAACCAAATAAAATTATTGTTGGGGGGGCTGAAGTGATAAAACAGCAGTAGTGTGCTTGTTTTGCAGGGGTTCAACCAGGACATATCTGGGTTCGATTCCCGACATACCATATGGTGCCGAGCCTTCCAGGAGCAGTTTTTTCTTTTTTGGGGGGAGGGGACACACCCAGTGATGCCCAGGTGTTGCTCCTGGCTATGCACTCAGAAATTATTCCTGGCAGGTTCGGGGGACTAAATGGTATGCCGGGGATCGAATCCCAGTCCTTTCCTGGTAGATTGAATGCAAGGAAAATGCCCTACCACTGTACTATTGCTCTGGCCCCACAGGAGTGATTTCTAAGCCCAGTCAGGAGTAACCTGAGTGTTACTCTGCCTCCTGTTCCTATCATCTTTATTAAAGTACCAGTGTACTTTTTTTCACTTGTCAAAGAAATCTTTTCTTGGTGGGGTGTGTTGTGTGTGGAAGCTTTTGGGCCACACCCAGCAATGACACTGGAGTTACTCCTGGCTCTACCCTCCAGAATTACCCTTCGCCATAATCTGTGGCACCTAAGGGGATGTGCAGTTGCCTTGCAAGGCAAATGTCCTTACTGGCCATGCTAGTCAAGCCCCATCTCTGCTCTGGCCTTACTTGGTTTTCCCTGCGTAAATGCCAGCTATGCTGGAAGTTGGTTCAGGTGCTGAGGTTCCTGCCCCTGAGTATACCAGGCTCCACTTGGTCCACACGCATGCTGGCCTGAAAGGTGTTACTGCAGATCAGGAGGCTGCAGGACATTTGTCCAATGAGGTTGATCTCGGAGGCCTTGAATTCTGGTAAGCAAAAACAATCACAGGCGCATCAAGGATGTTTATGTAGTGGGTATTTTGTATTTTTGTTCCCATCTTAATGATCCAGCAGGCTGGTGACAAAGCAGGGATACCAACATATCCCCTCCCCCCCTTTTAAAATTAAGATCTAATTTACAGTGAAATTTGGCACTGCTCTTAGACTAAGTCAGAATTATAGGTTCTGACAAATGTATTTCTCTCGTTCCTTCCCAGTCGAACCCAGCAGGGGACATTTCTGAGTGCGGAGCTAACCCTAAGTTCCCCTGAGTGTAACCTAAAAACAAAGCAAAAGTATCTAATCCTTGGCACCACATGGTCTCCCTAGCACAAAGGCAGAATAGCTGTTTACTTAGCTGGCAGTTGACTCTGGCATATGGTCCCACTAGCCTGTCAGGAGTTATTCCTCAGAAGTAACCCCTGAGCACTGCCAGGTGTGGCCCCAAAACAGAACAAAATGAAAACAGAATAACCCCAGTAGTGCCACAAACACACACGCACCATATATACATACAAGGTGAAGCTGGAGAGATAGCATGAAGGTAAGGAGTTTTCCTTTCATGCAGAAGGACGGTGGTTCGAATCCCAGCATCCCATATGGTCCCCCAAGCCTGCCAGGAGCAATTTCTGAGTGTAGAGCCAGGAGAAACCCGAGTTCTGCTGGGTGGGACTCAAAATAAACAAACAAACAAATATATATATATACAAGGCTTTCAAGGACACTGGGATGAAGATAGTCCTTGTTGTTCCCAGTGTCCTCCTTTCCCTTTGTGTCTCACACTGTGTCTCTAAGAACTTGACTTGGGACTGATTGCTGACCTCCATCAAAAAGCCATCTGTGAGGTTTGGAGATGGCTCAGTAGCATAAACTTGCTGGGGTCAGGCTGCTGCGGATTTCATGCCCAGAGCTACTCACAACAACTCAACCTGTGACTGCCACTCTGGGCCACCGAGATACAACTGTGGTAGGTAGTGGCACATACTGAGCGTTTGCATACTCTGCAGATTCTTAAGCACAGTGCCCCACCAGCATCACCCAGGCAACTCCCGTCTTCTGTTTTTTATTTTTTTAGCCAAACCCAGCGGTGCTCAGAGGTTACTCCTGGCTCTGTGCTCTGAAATCACGCCTGTCAGGTTCGGGAGAACCTGATATGGGATGCTGGAGATCAAACCTGGGTCCATCCTGGGTCAGCCGCAGGCAAGGCAAACACCCTGCCTCTGATATATCACTCCAGTCCCATCAGGAGTGATGGGACTAAGCACTGAAGAATGTGGCCCCCAAAACCAAAAAGAGAACAGAGAGATAGAGAGAAAGAAACTCTGGCAATTCTTCTTTGTTTTATTTTGTTTTGGTCATACTCAGTGGCTCTTAGAAGTTAGTCTTGGTTCTACACTCAGAAATCACTCCTGGCAGGCTTGGGGAGGAACATATAGGATGCTGGGGATCAAAACTGGGTCAGCCAAGTATGTGCAAGGCAAAATCCCTACCTGCTGTGCTATTGGTCTAGCCCCTATTGCAGCAATTCCTGTGGCATAGACAAGAAGAATCAGGTCAGATTTTTTGGCTCTTGCGGGGAGGGCAGGAAGGGTTGAGCCATACCCAAAGTGCTCTGAGTTTATTCCAGGTTCTGTGCTCAGGGATTATGTCTGCATCTATTCTCTGGCCCTAGACTTGGTGACTTACCCACTTCCTTCAGGGAAGCTGGCTCTTTCCATGGCAGTGGACACACCTGGACCATGCCTCCCTCTTGTTTGACATTCATGGCCCTGATAGCTCAGATGTGGGAACAGGCTTCTGAGCCGGCAGAGAGAAACTGCTAGAAATAAGCTGCCTTCCTGAGATGAGATTTTTTCTTTGGGTCCGCAGAGATAGCATGGAGGTAAGGCCTCCATTCTGCCTCGCATGCAGAATGTTGGTGGTTCAAATCCCGGCATCCCATATGGTCCCCTGAACCTACCAGGAGCAATTTCTGAGCACAGAGCTAGGAGTATCCCCTGAGCACTGCCGGGTGTGATACAAAAAGCAAAACAATTTTTTTCTCTTGGGGAGGCCACACCCGTCAGAGTTCAAGGAATTACTCCTGGCTGGCTTGGGGATCATATATGATGGTGACAGCGATAGAATCCTGGTCAGCGCATGCACTGTTGTGTGTGTGTGCGCACGTACGCCTTTCTTGCTGTACTATCATTTTGCCCCCACAAAATGAAATTCTTTTTTTAGTGTTTGGACCACACCCAGCAGTGCTTGGTGGGTGTTACTATTGGTTCTGTGCTCTATACTCAGAAATCACTCCTGGTGGGGTTGGAGAGATGACGTGAAGGTAAGGCATTTGCCTTACCCCAGAATCAGGTACCACCCTAGGGTGGGAGCACAATACCAGGTCACACCCTAAGGTAGGGCCCAATGCTTGATTAGGGTCGGATCAGTAACATAAAAACACCCTCAAGCTACACTGCCCCTTGTGTGAGCAGAAGGCTGTCCTGCAGGTCTAGGCGGCCGGGCCTGGCTGTTTTCCCTGAGCGCCTCAAATTCTGCCAGCACCACAAGGATGAGGTGAGTTGGGGGCCCTCAAGCCTTGCCCTCTGTGTGTCCCCCCTGGCCTATGTGACATGCCCGCTCCAGGCTCTCCAAGTTCTCTAGGCCCACTGGCCGGGAGTGAGAATGGACCCCAAGGTTTGGAGCGCTCCTGGCCCAGCTTTCTGTGTGTGTGGTTCCTGTGTCCACGATCGATATGCGTGCTTTTCCGGCCCACCACCCACGGGTGCATGTGCCTTCGTTCTGGCCCATGCCCCCAAGAGATGGCCAGCCCGCCCGTCCGCTCACCACGCCGGTGCCCTATCGTGCGCCTTTACTGAGAACGAATGAAGACAAACTCCCCTAGCCCTGGGAGCCAGCTCGGATGTCTTGAAAAGGCATTTTTTCCCGTGCCCCGTTTTTCCATGCCAGTGGTTGGAGCTGGCTGACAGTTAACTTGTCCTTAAAACACGAAACCCAGGCTGTTGAGGCAAACTTTTCCTTCTCCTAAATTGTACTTTGAAAAAAAATGAAGTGTGATTTGGACTTTAATATAAAGTAGAGAAAGTTAGATGATGATGATGATGATGATGATGGTGATGATTTAAGCTAGGACATAAATGATTATTTCAGGATCTTCCCTGGGGAGAAAGTGCTCTTTGGCTGGTTTTTTCCCAGAAGCATTTTGCTCACTGGTTTCACCCCGGGTGATACTGGGGTTGGGGTGAAGGACCAGAGGGAATGCCTGGGGACCCTGCTAGTTTCAAATGCAGGTCTGTTGTGTGCAGGACAAGCACTTTTCCTGATGTCCCATGATCTCTCCAGCCCAGCCTGGGAAGTGTGTTCAGAATAAAGTCATTGCTTGCAAAAAAAAAAGGCCTCGCTTGTGGGAAGGAGCCGGAGGACTCTTGGAGGAAGTTGCTTGCCGGTCTGTCCTCCCTTATGGCTTCACTACTATGTGCTGCGAGACCTGCATCAATTGTTTTTCTTATTTTGGGGTCCTACCCGGTGACGCTCAGGGGTTCCTCCTGGCTATGAGCTCAGCAATCGCTCCTGGTTTGGGGGACCATATGGGATGCAGGATTCGAGCCAACCACCTTAGGGTAGGCTGCTTGGAAGGAAGCACCCTACCCAGAACAATTGTTTTTCTTTTTTTCTTTTTTTTTTGGTTTTTGGGCCACAGCAAGGGTAGACAGATGAAGGAGGAGGACGATAAACAGGTGGAGGTGGCGACTGCTGTGGTGGCAAGCCCCGGCCCCCTGAAGACTGAGAAGGAAAAGGCCACGGCCCATGCTCGAGGCACCTACCCCCGTGAGAAAGGAGGGTGAGTGTCCATTGTTTGTGCCCAGTTAAACCCCAAAACAAACAAACCCAGAGCCTGCTCAAGGGGAGAAAGAGACAGCCCAGGTGGGAGGCCAAGGGTAAATTAGCCCCTGACTTGGGCCCAAGGGGATGTGTGTGGTGACAGGCGATTGTCCTGGAGGATTTGGGGAGTTGGCCGAGTGTACCCGAGGGCCCCAGCCGCCCCTAACCCGGTCCCCCAATTCAGGCTACATAGGATCGTGTTAGATGTCAAAATGGGCCTTTGGGGAAAGGTTCAAAGACAAGTTGTAAGCTGTAATCTCTGGGGAGCAACTTGTGTTGTCCAGGCTGGCCTGTGGGCGTTTTGCAATGCCAGGCCAAGAGCACTCCCCTGAGTGTGAAGCGAAAGAGTTGGGTCGCAGGGTTGCGACAGGTGCCTTCCTGCAAACAGAAAATTCTGGGGAAATATACTTTGGAGTTCGGAAGTCCTCAGTTATCCAGGTGCGTGTGCCCAAGTGTCTGCCTCTTCTATCGCTGTAACCCCTCCCCACCTGAACTGATCCCACCTGAATGAATGATCAGAACTGCCCACACCTGGGAAGGGGAGGTTTAAAAGATGGAGAGTTGGAAGGCAGGCAAAGCCTGGAGATGGAGATTGAGGAGAACGGTGGACGTCCACGCCGCCGTGGGTAAGCCTGCTGAAGAGCTGGAAGGAACATAGGGCTGTGTAGGCCATGTGGGGAGACCTGCATGCTGGGGACTGAGGTGGGCTGGCTGCATCCTGGAAATGCCTCGACTGCTCTGTGCATCTCTGCGCTCACCCTGCCACTTTGGGGTGAGCTCTCTGCCGGACCATACGGGCTTCAGGACGGGCTGGGCCCAGAGCGGCCTCCCGTCTGTTCTGACCACCAACACGGGGAAACATGGTTTCTGTTAAGGCAGTGGGGGTCTTCTGGGATGCGGGGTTCTGCGCGGGATTCCTTAGTCAACCACCAGGGTCGGCTGAGCAAAGTAGTCTTTCTGATTTTGGGTTTGGGGCCGCTTCTCCCGCAGTAACAGGCGCCACCAGGAGCAGGACCGCTGTAGATTGATGATGGCAGCGAGCTGTCAAATAGAGGCCTATTTCGACCAGTGGGTGGCTGCGGTCCCATGCAATACGGAGGAGATGGTAAAATCTCAAGCACTGGCCATCGCTGAAGCGGCAAGAATGGCTTCACAATTCGCTGGCTTCAGGCATCAGCATCGACACTGGCGGGAGGCGACGGGAGCACCCAGAGACCATTCCTCTTTGAGGCCCGAAGCCCTGCTAAGGGCCCCAAGGGGTAAGCGGTCATTTGCTTTTGGGCCACTCGCGGCACGCTCAGTGGTTCCTCCTGGTCCCTCACAGGTCGCCCCTGGCCTGCTGCGGGGGGGGGAGTTCCCTATGGGATGGTGGGATTTGAACACCGTCCTTCTGCATGCAAGGCAAACGCCTTACCGCCAGGCTTTCTCTCTGGACCGCACAACAATTTTATAGGAGAGAAAGCCCCCTGGGTCTGGGAAAGTTACTTTGCTTACTAGACTAGCTTGTCTTCCTTCCAGGGAATTGCGGCAGGGGACGAGGGCGAGGGCGAGGGAGAGGCCGTGGACGTGGCGCCTTGGCCCCAGCGCCTTTGGACCCCACTCCTCCCTTGGATCCCGAAGCCCCTTTGGATCCTGCTCCCCCCTTGGACCCCGAAGCTCCTTTGGATCCCGCTCCCCCCTTGAACCCCGCATCACCCCAAACTCCCCTGCAGTGAAGAGCATGAGCCCGCCAGCCCTCTGCAACAACGGGGTAAGTAGCGGCCATTCCCTATTGGGCCACACCTGAGGACCCTCAGGGGTTCCACCTGGTCTCTGCGCACAAATCGCAACTGGCTTTCTGGGGGGGAACCTATGAGATGCCGGGATTCAAACAACGTCCTTCTGCATGCAAGGCAAACGCCTGCCACCCGCTCTCTCTGGTTTTCTGAGGACAAGTTTTTTTTTTGTTTTTTTGGGCCACACCAGGCAGTGTTCAGCAGTTACTCCTGGCTGTATGCTCAGAAATAGCTCCTGACAGGTACGGGGGACCATATGGGACACCGGGATTCGAACCAACCACCTTTGGTCCTGGATCGGCTGCTTGCAAGTCTAACGCCGCTGTGCTATCTCTCCGGGCCCCGAGAACAATTTTCAATAGGAGAAAAGCCCCTTGGGTCTGGTGAGTCGTGACTAGCTTGTGCTGCACGCTCCAGCTGGGTTTAACTCGAGACAGTTTGGATCCCAGAGCCATCCATCCCTGCACTGGGAAGCACCCCCTAAGCACTGCCAGGTGTGATGAATAGAAAAGATCAGGGCCCCGAGAGAGACCACAGTGGGAAGACATTTGCATCAAAAGCAGCTTCCTGAGCACTGGGCTAGGAGTTAAGCTGTACACACAGCTGACTGTGTTTTCAAAACCAATAACTCATTGATTGCTTTTACCCCTTATGATGATGAAGATGATGAAGCCAGTGCCAAAGAAAAAGAGCCAAGTAGTGATGACAGTGACGATGCCTGATTAGACACACACACACAAACACAAACACACACACGAACACAACATGGAGGCCTCCTAGTACCTACCCTTGGGATGGTGAAGCTGATGAGGCAAATGGCAGAGAAGAGAAACCAAGTAAGGATGACAGCGACAACTCTTGATATAATAGACACTCTGTCTCTCACTCAGTCTCACTCACACACTCTCTTACTGTCACTCAGTCCTCCCAGTCCCTTTCAGTGCCAGTTCATAGTCTGTGTCCTTGTATTCGCGGCTACTAGCTGTCCTTCTCTTTTCAAAGGAAGCATCTTATTTTGGTGTTACTGAGGGTTTGTATTAAATCATGTGAAGTGCTGTGTACTTCTCCCTTTCTTAGGAGAAATGACTTATACTGTCCTTATCATGGGGTATCATTTCGATTTAAGTGAATGTCTTAGGTCATAGTGAGATGCAACTGACCCTGGCCCAGATTCTATTTTGGCTTTCCCTCAGTCACCCATTACCAGTCAGCATTCTGGACCTGCAAGCTAATTGCTAGTTTTGAAATTCTGCTTTCTTTCTTCTAAATTTAGATTTATGCTGTACTAGTTTCACAAATAAATCATTTGAAGCTCTAGCTATTTCTTGTTGTTTTATTTTTCCCTTTAAATTGCCTCATTATTCTAGTTTTAAATGACATTGATTTGTGATTTATGCCAAGAAATTAAGAGACTGGTGCTCATACATAAGTTCTGCTATGAAAGGTCTATTTAGGGCCGGAGAAATAGCATGGAGGTAAGGCCTTTGCCTTGCATGCAGAAGGTTGGTGATTCAAATCCCGGCATCTCATATGGTCCCTGAGCCTGCCAGGAGCGATTTCTGAGCGTAGAGCCAGGAATGACCCCCGAGTGCTGCTGGGCGTGACCCAAAAACCAAAAAATGGGGGGCTTTTATAATAATTATTGGGGGCTAGAGTTATAGTACAGTGGATAGCGTGCACACAGCCAACACAGGTTTGATCCCCAGTTTCCAGTACAGACCTCTGTGTACCACCAGGAGTGCAAGCAAGAAGTAAACCCTGAACAGTGCTGGTTTAGCCCAGAAACAAAAAAATTATATTGGGCCAGAGCAATAAACAGGTATGGCACTTGCCTCGCATGTGCCTGACCTGGATTTGATCCCAGGCATGCCATATGTTCCCAGACGCCATCGGGAGTAAGTATGGACAACCCCCCACACACACACCTCTCAATTTTTTTTGTTTGGGGCCCACACCCTTTTGTTTGGGGGCTATTCCTGCTTCTCATCAGTTGAGGAATGTGTTGTTCTTGGAGGTGCCAAGGGACCATCAGTACTAGGGATCAAAACTCAGGGCTGGACAATACATATTGCACTTGGTTTGCATGCAGCCAGTCCAGTTCCGAGCACTGGTGCCAAAGCTCACTGCCAGGTACGCATGACTCTGACAAAGAAAGGTTTTTCCAGAGGTCAAGTTTAATAGGGAAAAGACAAAGTAGAGAAGCCACAAGTCTTACAGCCAACCCCTTGGCCAGGGGAGGGAGGGAGGGAGGGAGGAGAGAGAGAGAAGGGAGAGGGAGAGAGAGTGAGAGAGAGGGAGAGAAGAAGAGGGAGAGATGGAGAGAGGGAGAGGGAGAGACGGAGAGAGGGAGAGAGGGAGAGGGAGAGACGGAGAGAGGGAGAGAAGGAGAGGGGAGAGAGGGAGAGAGGGAAAGGGGAGAGGGAGAGGGAGGGGAGAGAGGGAGGGAGGGGGAGAGAGGGGGAATACGGGGAGAGAGGAGAGAAGAGAGAGAGAGAGTGGAGGATAAGACAAAGTGGGGGGTGGGGGGCAGTCAGAGAGGACCAGAGGAAAGGGAAAGGCAGGAAGAACAACAGGGCAGCCAACCATTTTTCCAGTACTCTGGCAGCCAGCTTTCAGGAGTTTTAGGGGTTACTCTTGGCTCTGAACTCAGAATTGCTATAGGCTAGGGGGACCATCAGCAGGTGTGTCCCAAAAAAACAAAAAGAAAAAAAGAAAAGCTGGCAGGACAGAATAGTGATTCCAAATAGCTTCTGAGATTCCCTGGTTGGTGCTTAGAACCGTGGCTAAGACTAAGAATATAGTCCGAGGACTCAGAGTGGATAGCACAGTGGGAGGGAGGAAAGGAAGAAAGGATGGGAGGATGGAGGGAGCGAGAAGCACGGAAGCAAGGAAGAAAAGGAGGGAGAAAGGAAAATCAGGCCAGGGTTGTACATAAAATGCCAGGACTGAATTTCAACTAACTGTGGATAAGGGGGCGCCCGATAAGAGGTGGCTCACTGACCCCAAGGTTCTGCTCTAGAAGTTCCCACCCACCTCTAGAGGACAAAGCCTCAGCTGTCTAAGTTCTAGTGGCCCCCAGTGGGAGACCTCTGTTTCTCTGGCTAACACTGCATCCAAGGCCCCACCCCTTGCAGGCTGGAGGGAGGACAGCTGGAAGGACCTTCCCCTTGAATGTCCCTAGCCTGGATTGATTCCTGACACCCCAGATAGTCTCCCAAGCACCGAGTCGGGCAATGTGTAATTCCCCAAAATGAAAACGTGACGAACACGTTTGATCCCCAGCACTGATTTTTGGGGTTTTTTTTGGGTCACACCCTGCATTGCTCAGGGATTACTCTTAGCTCTCCACTCAGAAATGGCTCCCACAGGCTCAGGGGACCATATGGGTGCCGAGGTTCGAACCACTATCCTTTTGCATGCAAGACAAATGCCCTACCTCCATCCTATCTCTCCAGCCCCTATTTACTCATTTTAATAGTCACACTGGTCCCAAAGAAATGTACCCTTTTGCAGACAGGTCCTGGGGAAGTGGTCAAAATAATAAAAATAAAAAATTTTAAGGCACTTGTAGTTATTCAGAACTGAACTTGAGACATGCAGTGTTCCAGCATCGATCATATCACTAAGTGTGAACTTTCACTAGTGTTCCCAGGTTCCATCCCCTCCCCCTCTATTGGTTGCATATTTCTTTTCTTTTCTTGGTGGGGGGTTTGGGGTCACACCCTGCAGCACTCAAGGGTTACTCCCGGTTCTAGGCTCAGAAATCACTCCTGGTGGGCTCAGGGGGCCATATGGGATGCTGGGGTTCAATGCATTCAAGGCAACTGCTTTATGTCCAAGTTATCTCTCTGGCCCTGGTTGTATATTTCTAAATGGCATACTTAGTAAAATCATATTTGATTTCTTGAATTTATCCTTGTTTATACTTTTTTAAATGGGGACTGGAGGGGCCTTTTCAGCTGGTGCTAAAGCAGAGGTGTTTTGCTCGTTCTTGGAGACTATGAGGTTACAGGGATCAAGCCAGGACCCTGTGCATGGCAGGTCTGCAATCCAGCCTGCCAGCTACTTCTCACCCCTATTTTCGGCTTTCCCAGTTTCAAGTTAGAAAAACAAAGCCAAGGGCCAGAAAGATAGTACAGCAGTAGCAGGGCCTTTGTCTAGAATGCAGCCACCCAGGATGAAACTGGGTTTGATTCCCTGCATCCCATCGCGTCCGCAGAGCCTGCCAGGAGCGAATTCTGAGTGCAGAGTCAGGAGTAACCCCTGAGTGCCACCCAAAGTGTGCGAGAAAATAACAAATGAAAAAAAGAAAAAGGAAAACAAAGCCTCAATCAGTCTATTCATGACAAGAGAATCTTAAATACAGCAATCAAGTGGTTTACATGTAGTTCTCACCTAGGGTGATTTTTGCCCTCCAGGAAAAAGCAATGTTCTTTTTTTTTTTTTTTTTTTTTTTTTTTTTTTTTTTTGGTTTTTGGGCCACACCCGGCAACGCTCAGGGATTACTCCTGGCTATGTGCTCAGAAGTTGCTCCTGGCTTGGGGGACCATATGGGACACCAGGGGATCGAACCGCAGTCCGTCCAAGGCTAGCGCAGGCAAGGCAGGCACCTTACCTTTAGTGCCACCGCCCGGCCCCCGAAAGAGCAATATTCTGACCTTGGAGATATTTTCTTTTCTTTTCTTTTTTTTGGGGGGGATGGTTCACACCCGGCAGTGCTCAGGGGTTACTCCTGGCTCCATGCTCAGAAATTGCCCCTGGCAGGCTCAGGAGACCATATGGAATGCAGGATTCAAACCATGGTCCTTCTGCATGAACGGCACATGCCTTACCTCCATGCTATCACTCTGGCCCCAAGATATTTTCTTTTTCTTTTGTTTTTGGATTTTGGGTCACACCCAGCAGCCCTCAGGGATTACTCCTGGCTCCATGCTCAGAAATCCTTATATCATTTCCCTGGAGTTGAACTGTCTCAGTTAAGATACAAAGAAAACCCAGTAACCTCTTCTAACTCAGAAGAACAGCAGAGATTATTGCCTTCCAGAGTTAAAAAAAAAAAGACAGCCTTTGCTTAGTTGACTAATGAGCCTAGTAGCTGGATGAGAGCTGTCCATGGTTACCAGGCTAGCATCACCGTGCATCTTTCTTTGGAGTTTACTTGTTTTGGGGAAAAATAAGACAAACTTTGCAAGTGGAAATTTAATCCAGTGCACTCTTCATTTCACTTATAACCTAGCTAGAATTCTGAGGCCGTTCCTTTTATGAGTGAGTGCACTCAAAGAGAAACAGAGAGAATGAACTAAAAATGAACTAAGAATGAACTAAAAGGGCCATTTCCAAAGCTTTCACTACATATCCTGTCTAGTGGGAACCTCAAAGCTGTTTAAACAGATTTTAGTCGGTGCAGCTAAGTACTCTTGGAATCCTTCCATAAAGCTTTTCTCTGACTGGGCTACTCATTCAGATACATAAAGCATTTTATTAGTCTCCTCAGTATTTTCTCAGAGGGAATAAGGCCTTTTTTCCCTTTTGCTTCCTTACCTTTGTGATGAATTTTTACCTTTAGATGATTTTCCTACTATACAAGCAGAATAAAAGGGAAAGGAGGGGAAGGTTTTCGAAAAATGCTGAGAAGAATCAAACATGTTTATGTGGGGTAAGCAGGAAGAAAAGAATACTTAGGTTATCTTTAAGAGTGATTGCCCTGATGAAATGAAGGTTCCCAAAGTTTCTTTTGAATCGACAGCACTTGAGAATGAATAACAATTGTTCATGTCAAAGAGAAACAATATTTTTCTCTGACACACAGCTAGGAAGAGGCATGAAGAACAGGAGTGAGAGGTTAAACGAGATGGAAGGGGGGAGAGAAAAAGAATGAGCGAGAAGGAAGAGAGAACTTAGCTTAAGACTAGGAAGGACTTAGATTTCCCCAAAGTGGATCCATCCTGATATATGTAATTGATCATCAGGAGACATCATGACTGCCCTGATTTCTGGAAGTCTGGATCTTGTAGGCTAAAAGTAAGTGAGTTTAATCCTAAAAGCTGGGCGGTACCTTGAGCTCCTGTTAGTGAAGAGCTCCATCTCCTGTTCTCTATTAGTATGTTCTCAAAATAATTTCTACCAGCGAGGCACACCAGAGCAAAGGAGAACATTTTAACCAGTCTATGACCTTGTGTTATGTCGATTTTTTTCTTCACTGAGTGTTTTCCAAATTGCAACGACGTTGCTTGTATTGCGATGGATACTGCGAGCTCAGGATATAAAGTTTACATGTTCAGCTCATGGGAAAGAAAAAAAGTTGCTACCGATTTTAGAGAGTTTCTTCAAATAATGTTAACTTTTCACTTAGAAAATTCAAATTTGTACCTGAGGGAAAGCAGTAAGAAAACTATTGTTCTAGTTCTATAATATAAATTACCAATAAAACTATATAAATACAAAAAAACTATATAAATACACACCCAGTTCTAGTTGGTAAAGAAATTTCTGCTTTCTAAATTGAAATATGTTTATTTTGTTAGAATCTGAACGATGCTTTCAATATTTATTTTAACTTTTCTACTATTTCTTGGTTCTCTTTCTTTCACCACCAAAGGAACTGAAAGAAGTTGAAAATGAAAGTGGTACTTATGATATGAATACTTAGACTTATGATATATGGATTCAATACATATGAATGGTAGACTCAAGAATGCATGTTGCTAGATAATATCACATTTCCCTTTTTTGTTTTGTGCTGAATACAATGTTAGGGGGCAGCAAATCAATGCAAGTTTTTGTTTTTTTTGATTTTTCCTTTATTGGGAAAGACAATTGAATCAATAAAAGGACCATTTTCCCTATAATTACAATTTGAGGTTGAATATTTTAGAGTAAAATGCATTGAATTGCAATGAAAAAAAATAAAGCAGAATTGTATTAAATTTCTAGTGTATATGGACATTTAACTGGTACCAAAAAAAGCTCTCTAGTCTTGAGTTTATTTCTGTGTTAAGAAGAGGTTGACTGGGCCGGGCGGTGGTGCTAAAGGTAAGGCGCCTGCCTTGCCTGTGCTAGTCTTGGATGGACCGTGGTTCGATCCCTTGGTGTCCCATATGGTCCCCCAATCCAGGAGCAACTTCTGAGCACATAGCCAGGAGTAACCCCTGAGCATTATCGGGTGTGGCCCAAAAACCAAAAAAAAAAAAAAAAAAAAAAAAGAAGAGGTTGACTTAAATAATACTTTTGTTTTATAGGCAAAGATATTATTGGGGCCGGGAAGGTGGCGCTAGAGGTAAGTTGTCTGCCTTGCAAGCGCTAGCATATGACGGACCGCGGTTCGATCCCCCGGTGTCCCATATGGTTCCCCAAGCCAGGGGCGATTTCTGAGCACATAGCCAGGAGTAACCCCTGAGCGTCAAATGGGTGTAGCCCAAAAACCAAATTAAGATATTCTGTCATGCACCAATATCATGTAAACCTTAGAAAAATATTTGCTATTATGTAAACAAGGTTGGATTTTATATTTGCATATTTTCTTAACTAAGACAATATTGACATACAGCATATTGGTTTTAGACATACAGCATAACGATATGGTATTTTTTTTGTCACACCCAGCAGCTCTCAGAATTTACTCCTGGCTCAGAAATTGTTGGTTTTTTTGTGATAGGAACTTTTTAGATTTCTCTTAGTAGCATTCAAATACAAATCACAGAATAACTAGATATCACTTTTTTTTGTTTTTGGTTTGTTTTTATTGGGTCACATCTGGCCATGCTCAGTGGTTACTCCTGGCTCTATGCTCATAAGTTGCTCCTGGCAAACTCAGGGGACCATATGGGATGCTCGGATTTGAACCACCGACCTGCTGCATGCAAGGCAAACGCTTTACCTCCATGCTATCTCTCTGGCCCCATAAATATCACATTTTATAGTCCAAGATTTATTTATTTTATAAGTGGATTTTGTACCTTTTGATTTTCCTTATCTATTTTTCCAATCTCCTTCCTTCCTCCTTTAGTAACCACCCACCAGTTTTCTGGATCTCTGAAATTATTATTATTATTATTATTATTATTATTATTATTATTATTATTATTATTATTATTATTTTGGTTTTTTGGCCACACCTGGCGGTGCTCAGGGGTTACTCCTGGCTGTCTGCTCAGAAATAGCTCCTGGCAGGCACAGGGGATCATATAGGACACCGGGATTCCAACCAACCATCTTTGGTCTTGGATCGGCTGCTTGCAAGGCAAACGCCGCTGTGCTATCTATCCGGGCCCTATTATTATTATTATTATTATTATTATTATTTTGCTGTTGTCACTCTTTTAAGCTCCACACCCAAGTAAGACATAAGATATTTCTTTTTCTGTCAGACTTCTTTCACTTCATGCCCTAGAAGTCTAACCATGACATAAAGGGATGAATTCATTTGTTTTTAATGCATAAATATTATTACATGTGAATAAGATCAGGAATATACATACACATAACTACAAATATATGTGCGTATGTAGATGGAGCACCATCTCTGCCCATTTATTCATTGAACAGTTACATTTTCCTTTTCTTTGTTTGTTTGGGGCCACATCCAGGGGTGCTCAGGGTGGATTTTAGATTGGTGCTCAGGGAGCATTTCTGGCAGGCTCGGGATATTATGAGATGCCAGCAGCATGAAAACCAAATATCCTGCTAGCTGTTCAATCACTCTTGCCCCTACTTCTTGACAATTGTAAATAAAGCTTCAATGAATTGGGGAAGGGTATACATACTTTTTTGAGTGAGTAATTTTGTTGTCTTTGGATATGTATCCAGAAATAGTATTGTTGAATCATATGATGTCTTTTTTATTTTGAGAAACTTCTGTACTATTTTTTCACTGTGGTAGCATCAGTTGCTTACAAAGACTCTCTTTTCTCCATTCTTTTTTTTTGTTTTGTTTTTTGTTTTTGGGCCACACCCGGTGGTGCTCAGGGGTTATTCCTGGCTGTGTGCTCAGAAATAGCTCCTGGCAGGCACGGGGGACCATATGAGACACCGGGATTCGAACCAACCACCTTTGGTCCTGGATTGGCTGCTTGCAAGGCAAACGCCGCTGTGCTATCTCTCCGGGCCCTCTTTTCTCCATTCTTAACTTATTATTTTGTCCTTTTGAAAATGGCTTCTGTGACAAAGGTTACATGTTATCTCATTATGATTTTGATTAGTACATATTTACATGATTGTTAGGATACTAAACATTATTTAATTTTTCTGTTGGCTATATGTATGCCTCTTTTTTGTTTTTGGGCCACACCCCAAAACAGGGGCTACTCCTGGCTATGTGCTCAGAAATTGCTCCTGGCTTGGGGGGACCATATGGGACGCTGGGGGATCGAACTGCAGTCCGTCCTACGCTAGCGCTTGCAAGGCAGACACCTTACCTCTAGCGCCACTTTCCCGGCCCCGTATGTATGCCTTTTTTGGGAAATTTTCTGTTAGGCACTTCTGATCATTTTGAAATTAAATATTATATATTTACTTATTTGGATATATACGTCACAATCTATATATGATTTACAAATGTTTTCTTCCATTTGGTAAGCTGTCTTTTCATTTATTGGTAATTTTCCTTTACTTCAGCCTTGCAAAACTAGTGTTTGTCTTGGTTCTATTGTTCTAACTATTGGTATTAGGTCAAAAATTGCATTACCAAAACCTATGCCAAGAACTTTATGTCTATGTTTTTAGCTTGTTTTCTTTGAGAGTATTTCCTAACTATTTCTCAAATGTTTTCTATTATGTTTATGTTTATAAGAATTACTTCTATATCTGGATATTTTTGTTTGCTTTGTTTTGGTGGTCAGACAGAGGTAGATCAGTAACTTTTCTCCATTAGCCCTTAAGGATAGGTCCCAGTGGTGCTCTGGGAACAGATTTCTGGAATTGAGCCTGTGCCTCTTTCATGTAAACTTTTTTTTTTTTTTTTTTTTTTGGTTTTTGGGCCACACCCGGTAACGCGCAGGGGTTACTCCTGGCTATGCAATTTTTTGGGGGGACCATATGGGACGCCGGGGGATCGAACCGCGGGTCCTTTTTAGGTTTTGATGTCATAGTGTCTTACATATTGTTGACAATAACATTTTAGGTACATATTTACATAAAATCAGGGGGGATTCCCATCACCAATTTGTCCTCCCTACACCTCCGTTTTTGTCCTACCTCCCATTTCCTCTTCCCTCACCCCCAGGGCGGCTAGAATATGTGATCCCCTCTGTATCCAACCCACTACTTAGTAGTCTTGCCCCTGTTTTGTCTTGATGCCTCCCTTATCTCCCCCTCTAACTGTAGGTAGGACTAGCTAGTTCAAGTTGCATGATTTTGCCTGAAAAAGAGAAGATAAATAAACTGGGGTAAGAGTCTAATACTCCAAAAATGGATGGAATCCTTCTAGAGGCTCTCATCATCGATTTGGGAGATGAAGGAGAAAAAGAAGGTGAAACACTCCACCAGTACCAAGAAAAGAGTCAATTATCCAGTGAGGACTCCAGCTATATCGATAAGCACCACAAAAAACAGATGAATAACAAAACAAAACAAACAAACAAAAACCAAACAAACAAACCAAAAACACGCCACGGTCTTGAAATAAGAAACATGGCATAGCACATAACGGAAGAAGAGAAAAGAAGAGAAAAAAATAAGTATAATTGGGGACCACGATTTCAGTAGTCACACCAGAACAGAGAAATCGACCAAAATAGATAGGTAAATAAAAATAATAATAACAATAATAAATGAAGGGAAAAATATATAAATGTATATATATAAAATAACCAAGGTTTTGTGCTTTTTGTATTTTTGTTTTTTTCCTCCTGCCCTGGTACAGTAAATATTGGGGTCATTCAAAAAGAAATTCACTTGGCCTAAGAAATATGGGGTTTCTCCCTCCTTGGAGTAAGTATATAAGACCACAAAGGTAAGGATCATAAGAAGTACCCTTTCAGATCACTATGCAACAGAGGTTAAAATTGATGTCAAGAAGAAGCAATGGAGAAAAACTAATACCTGGAGATTAAACAACATGCTGCTCAACAACAGCTGGATCAAAGAACAACTCAAGGAAGAAATAAAAAGATTCCTTGAGACAAATGACAATGAAGAGACAACATGTCAAAATTTATGGGACACAGCAAAAGCAGTAATTAGGGGGAAACTCATAGCAATACAGGCCTATGTCAAGAAACAGGAAAATAACAAAACCAACAGTTTAAAAGATCACCTCAAAGAACTAGAACCTCAGCAACAGAGAAATCCAACCACAACCAGAAGGCAAGAAATAATAAAAACCAGAGCAGAAATAAACAACATCGAAACCAAGAAAACAATACAAAAAATCAATGAGACCAGGAGTTGGTTTTTCGAAAAAATAAACAAGATAGACAAACCACTGGCAAAACTCACCAAAAAAAAGAGGGAAAACACCCAAATCAGTAGGATCACAAATGAAAGGGGAGAGATTACAACAGAACCCCAAGAAATACAACATATCATGAGATCATATTATGAACAACTATACTCAACTAAGTTAGAGAACCCAGTAGAAATCGACAGATTCTTGGACAAACACCCTCTTCCAAGACTGGAAAAGGAAGATCTAGAAAGACTAAACCGACCAATCACCTCAGAGGAAATTGAAGATGTAATTAAAAAACTCCCTAAGAACAAAAGCCCAGGCCCAGATGGATTTACAGGTGAATTCTATTAAACATTTCAAGAAGACTTACTACCACTTTTCCATAGGCTTTTCCAAACCATAGAAAAAACAGGAATCCTCCCCAACTCCTTTTATGAGGCTAATATCACACTCATTCCCAAAGAAGGCAAAGACACCACCAAAAAAGAAAACTACAGACCAATCTCACTAATGAACATAGATGCAAAGATACTTAACAAAATCTTAGCAAACCGAATCCAACACTTCATCAAAAAGATCATACATCACGACCAAGTGGGATTCATACCAGGAATGCAAGGTTGGTTCAACATACGCAAATCAATCAATCTGATACATCACATCAACAACATGAAAGTTCAAAACCATGTAAACTTTTATTTCAAGACCACTGAACAATTTCTATGACCTTTTTTGTATGAAAAGTTTGAATGGATGTAGTAAAGTAATTTTAATATAGAAAAGATTTGACAATATAAGCCCATTATTTCTTTACAATTTTAAGTGACTTATGGTCTTCCAGGGACCCCGACCAGCGGGTAAAGCTGGGGACCACGTCAGTAATTCGCAATTCTTGAAGAAGAACCCGGCCTGAAATAGAAGAGGGGCTGGGAAATAATGAGACTCGAGACGAAGGTCTGATCAGGAGTCCGTTTAATAAAAGAAAAATTAGACCTTTTATAGACAATGAAAAACAGAGAGAGTAGGGGCGGGGAACAGTAGGAATTGCTGTAATTTTACACGGGAACATCTTGATTTTCCAAGGTTAATAAGATTACCATCAGTCAAGAGATTTACATTATTTTTGAGCAACAAAGTACAAAATCTAATCTCAGCTTGGGCCTTTTGACCCCTGTCTTTACAAGGACATCTTGAAGCCTAGTAACTCCCTAACTCTAGGCTATTTCTATTTCTTTGGATCCAAGGGCAAGGAAGGCCACATGCAGTTTGTAAGCAGTTTGGCTAAGACTTTTAGAAACTTCATTTTGATTAGTGAGAGGGCTTTTTAATTATTCCAAACAGTCTCCAACAAATTCCCCCTTTTTTATTAATTCAAAGATGGGTGGAAACCCTGTCTTAGGCTGTCTGGTGGGCCCCCAGTGTCAGAACCCCAAAAGTAGTGGCTCGGGGAGCACGCAAGAAGGTTCTTGCATCAGTGCATGTAGGCTGGAGTGCCCTACCCCTAAGAGCCTCAAAAGTAGCAGTTCGGGGAGCACGCAAGAAGGTTCTTGCATCAGTGCATGTAGGCTGGAATGCCCTACCACTAAGAGCCTGCACAAGGTTAAAGAATGGGGTGTGCTCCTGACTACTGGCACCAGGCTAATCCCATCAAAGGCATTTCCACAGCCGTGTGAGGAAGGATTTCTTACACTTAGCGAGCCGTTCCAGTTCCTCAAAATCCAGTTCTTCAGGGGCGCTCTCTTTGCCCTCAGCAGTATCAGCAACGGGGGGCTCATGAGGCCGGAGCTGCTGGTAGTAAATGCCCACAGATTTTTTTGTAGCCTCATTAATCTGGGTTTTTATAAAGCCGGTTAGGCGGCGAAATGCCCATGGACCAAAAGAAACGAGCAGAATGAACCCAATGAATGGGCCAAGCAGCGTGGATATAAGGGTGGATAACCAGGGAGATATGGAAAACCAATTTTTATACCAGCTTTCCTCCCGGTCCAAGGTTTTCTTGGTTTCAGCTAGACTTTCTTCAACCTTTTTTATGCTATCCTTAACAAGGCCTAACTTATCTTTAAAAAAGCAACATTCTTCTTTTAAGGCAACACATATTCCTCCCTCCTTTAAAAACGCAAGGTCAAGGGCTCGGCGATTTTGCAATACCATTTCAGCCAAGGAGCCAACAGTTTGTTGTAAATAATCGAGACCCTTTTTAAGCTCCTCCATATCCTTAACAGCAGTGTTTGTTAGAAAGCCTATAGACCCCTCAGTGCGGATGAGGGAATAGATACCTGTACCTGCACCAGCGGCGCCAAGGCCAACAAGGACGGCCAGGGTGATGGCTGTTACAGGTTCGCGTTTAGCACGAGAGAGACCAGGGGAGGTACCAGAGTGAGGCAATAAGTCCGAATAGAGTTGAACAGTGAGTTTGGACATAAGAATTGCCAAAACACAATAATCACAGTGAGCAAGAAAAACATTAACAATAATATGAGGAGTCAATCCGGTGGAGCAAACAAAAAAGGTGAAATTTGGGGCAATAAGAAAAAGAGCTTGTTCATGAACATGAAATGTTTGATTGCAGGTTTCTATCAAGGGAATGGGAGGAATCATTTGGGGGCCAAGGAGACAGAGTCCATACCCCACGACTTGTCCCACTGTCAGTCCCTGTCGTTGAGGCTGTGTACCCCAGCGAAGGAGACCAGAGTCATTGGTGTAGAGGGGGGTTCCGAAGGCTGCTATGCCTTCATAGAACGGTGGGACCAGCGAGTAGCAAATCCAGCAGCGTTCGTAGGGGATTATGAAGAGAGCTTGGGCAGATGCATTAACCATTTGCAGGATGAGGTCAGCTGTGGAGACAGGTCCCGCAGGGATAGTAGGCTGGAACTTAGTAACAGCAGCGGCTGCAGCATCTGGCTTGGCTGTGAAGGAGCGGGGCAGAGGAGGGGGCAACGCCTTGGGCGGTGCCTGGGGTAAGAAGGGGCCACCACCGGAGGGGTGCAAAAGAGGATTGGGGCCAACAGCTATGGTGCGAGAAAAGGGGATTTCTTTAAGAAGTTTTATGGAGGGGCCAGGCGGTGGCGCTAAAGGTAAGGTGCCTGCCTTACCTGCGCTAGCCTAGGAGACGGACCGCGGTTCGATCCCCCGGCGTCCCATATGGTCCCCCAAGCCAGGAGCGACTTCTGAGCGCATAGCCAGGAGTAACCCCTGAGCATCACCGGGTGTGGCCCAAAAACCAAAAAAAAAAAAAAAAAAAGAAGTTTTATGGAAAAGGTAAAGCCCTTGTTATAGCCAGTACAGTAAAGGCATAGGCCCCAAGTGAGAGTTTAGTTCCAAGAGTATTTTTTGCCGGCTGTGGTAAATTGGATATGCAACGAGTTGCACCATCCTTTGTAGCAGGGATGTTATCTGACCTCTGTCTGACTTAAGCATAAAAAAAATTATAATTAACAATTGCCAATTTTTCAAAAAGAACTTTTAAAGTGAACCTAAATGATTTTTTTAAACTTCTTAATTATTATTTAAAAGCTAGATGCTATTTTCTAGCCACAAATTTATATTCTTTAGGCCTTAACTTACACATAGCAGGATAGCTGGGTGATTGCAAAGTCCAGAAATTCTCCAGGGAAAAGTTATCCCCGATGGCCATTGAGAAATCTGGGGTTTACCATCCCCTACACTTTCTGCCATGCTGTGAGGACAAAGCTAGCTTAACACATGATTTTTAGCAGGATGTTACAGTCTGTTAGATGACCAGACTAAAACAAGTTGAAAAAAAATTAATTAAAATTTTAAAAATGGATAAGGCTTTAAAAATTGTATTTGTTATGAAATGTAGAAATAACAAATAAACAGACAAAACAGAACAACACTAAACACAACATTGTGGCCACTTTCACTTATCACAACACACACATGAACAGACAAAAGGATTGAATCAAAACTTGCATTAGAAAAAATGGACAAGCGCTTTTAAATATTTAGCCGGCATGTTTGTAAGAAAAAAAATTTTGTAGAAAAACTTTTAGTTTTTTAAAGTACTTAATGTAGCTGGAGTGGAACTTTGCTGAAAATAAATTTTAAGGTTTAGATTTAACACAAAACATTTTTAAAACAATTCTAATTTGAATTTAAAACATGAATTAAAATGTAAGCAGTTAAAAATTTGTTAAGTAAAATGGTTAATAAGCACTGTAGAAGGAGTCTCCACTCTGAAGTGTGATATCATTTGCTGTAAATGAACAGGTTTTCTTTAGATTAGTTTAACAGGAAAACAGTAAGGCAGCTGCAATAAAGTGTTAAATTTTTTAACAAACAACTGTTTCTACTTTGAAGACTTTAAGCGAATAATTTGTAAAAATTATATACCAAATTAACAAGATGTTTAGACATTATAAAATATAGTTAAAGACATTTGATGCATTTTTACACCTAGAACTTAAGACCAAAATTATATTTGATACTAGTTAATTTGCTTTTATAATATTACTCATAAAATTAAATATATATTTTTTTCATCAATACTAGATTTCTTTACTTTGACACAAATGTACAGATTTGTATAATGTGCTGACCTTTTGAATACACTTAAAAGGATAGGTGTTGTAATGCAAAGGTAAAGAACAACCATTGCTGTAGCACAAAATTTAAAAAGACTAATCACATTATTTTCCACATAATTTTTTAAATACCTTAAAATCAAAATAAATTTTTAATAGAAATATAGAAGACTACCTTAAAAATCAAAATAAATTTTAATAGAAATATAGAAGACTTAAATTTTAATACTTGTGTGTCCATTTAAATTTTTTTTTTTTTGGTTTTTGGGTCACACCCGGCGGTGCTCAGGGGTTACTCCTGGCCGTCTGCTCAGAAATAGCTCCTGGTAGGCACGGGGGACCATATGGGACACCGGGATTCGAACCAACCACCTTTGGTCCTGGATCGGCTGCTTTCAAGGCAAACACCACTGTGCTATCTCTCCGGGCCGTCCATTTAAATTTTACAACACCAATAGGTTTTTCTTTTACCAATAATTTGTTATTACAAGTGACAAAATTATGACCTTGCTCTAAAATTTTTGAGAGGCATGAAAAAAGGGAGTTTATTGCTGTCATCTTTTTTTTTTTTTTTTTTTGGTTTTTGGGCCACACCCGTTTGACGCTAAGGGGTTACTCCTGGCTATGTGCTCAGAAATCGCCCCTGGCTTGGGGGGACCATATGGGACGCCGGGGGATCGAACCGCGGTCCATTCCTTGGCTAGCGCTTGTAAGGCAGACACCTTACCTCTAGCGCCACCTTCCCGGCCCATTGCTGTCATCTTTCTGTTGATTTTTTTTCTAGAGTATTTTTAACCCTTACAGACCTGATTTTAGAAGGTTTTCTAATTTCCAACGTTTTAATAATTACTTTACAACACCCAATGCACAAAACTTAATTACACAAATGCTTTTAGAAAAGGCACACTTACGCCACATAATTTAATTCACAAACTTTGCATTTGAGGCATTTTATGAGATGCAACAAATTCTGACAAAAATTCTTACTTTATATTTTACATGAACAGTTTCTGAATTTTTTTTAATTCTACCCCCGCCACTTTCTGCCACAAACACTACCTCTACATAGATTAAAGGGCTTATTATAACATTTTTGAACACTTTTAAAACCTTATAGTTTTACCAACAGTGGTTTTTATCTTAGAAAAACATTTTAGGGCTGCATTCCTACCCTAAGGAATGGGGGGGGGGTGTTGGCTAGCTTATTAGGATTTTACAGAAAAAAAGACCTTGAGTGAGTTGGGGGTATATGGCCTTTTCCTAGAGTGGGGCCAGGACTTTATCTTTCTGTTTGTGCTGATCTGAGGTTTTGATATTCAAAATGAGAACTTTTAAGACCTGGAGGTAAGGAGTACCTTGTTGTCACTGGCTTGCGACTTTTTTTTCTCTTCACATGCATCTTTTGAAAAACTGTATAAACTTATTTGCTGGATAATGAATATTAATTTTTCCTTAAAGGAGGCACATGTCAAAGGCCAATTATTTGTATTTTGCATCAGCCAATTAATATGCTGTTTTATTTTAAGGTTGAATAGGATAATTAGGTTTATTTTTAAAATATTTTTTACAAAATTTGTTACCTGTGCTACACATATTTGACAAGGTGAAGCAGAAACTTGCACTGATAATGCGGGGAGGGGCCAGCACAGTTAATAGCAGAGAGGCTAGAGGTAAATTTTTTACTGAAATTTGGGCTGGCCCAAGCAAAATGTACTGACTAAAGGGCGCATTAGACCCAGAAGTTTTAACAGCAAAGTGCAGATATCACAAGGTTTTATGGCTTAGCAGCTGACCTGGCTCAGTCTGGTCAGAAATAGCTTTTGGCAGGCACGGGGGAACATATGGAATGCCAGGATTTGAACCAATGACCTTATGCATGAAAGGCAAATGCCTTACCTCCAGGCTATTTCTCCAGCCCCTTAAGGTTTTTCTTTGGAGGTTGTTTCTTAAAATATTTTTGCAGGTTTTATTAGCATTTTCGTAAGCAAGGTGCTTGAAAGGGGATTATTATAATTTGCCGAGCCTATAATCCTTTCTACCATTTTCAGGAGTTTGCTAATGAATTTATTGTAGGGCTTTTGGGGGCATTGCACTGTATGAGCCAGCAGAATGGTAGCTTGTGCACTTTTAGGCGTGGCTCTTCAAGCCTGGAGGGCAGCAGCATTGGTTTGAGCTAAACAAGCAGGGGAAAGCCTCTGTAGCCGTTCCCTAAGGGAGGCAAAGGTTCCCGTGCAGGTAAGCTGTTCATAGATCTGATCTGGGAGGGTAAAACCTCCCTCGCCCGGGTTGGCCTGTTGCCTGCATCGGGCCAAAAAATTTGTTTCCCAAAGTATATAGTCAGAGCATGGCAAGGTTGTGCTAGCAATTTCCTTCCATTCAGCAGGACCTAGCTGAAGCCTGAGCTCTCTGGGCAGCCTGGGCTCTATCTAGGCTGTGGCTGCGAGTGACAGCACCCGTGCCCCTTTGTTGGGAACTCGCTCAGGCTGTTGATTAAAAAATACAGGGAACTGATATGAGTCATCAGAGGCTTGAAGCCGGGCAATATGTTCCTCCAGACTTTTTATCTCCTTAAGTTCTCTTAATTGTGTCTTTAGATCGGCCTTACATTTTTTGAAGTTAGAGGGGGCAGTCTCCCGTGCTAGAACCTGGGGTGGATTAACTATTCGGGGTCTAGTGACTACAAACCATGGAAAAATATCATGGACACATATAAAAAATTTAATTAAGTCTTTTTTCTTTACTTTAACGTTTCTTTCACCCAGCTCTTTCTTAAGATCTTTAATAAAAACCTCTTCTTTAGATAAAGTAGCCCCCATTTTTCTGGGGCAATAGTCCCCAATCTCTGGGACGATAAAGTAGCCCCCATTTTTCTGGGGCGATAGTCCCTAATCTTTGGGACGATAAAGTAGCCCCCATTTTTCCGGGGCGATAGTCCCTAATCTTTGGGACGATAAAGTAGCCCCCATTTTCCCAGGGCGATAGTCCCCAATTTCTGGGGTGATAGTCCCCAAATTCTGGGGCAATTGAACGGCGGTGTTAGTGATCACTTAGTCTAACCTTCCTGCACCCTGCCCGTAATAGGGACTTACCGGCGACTTGTGGACAGCCTCCCGGGACTCGCGCCTTTGTCATTCGGCCGGGTGTTCTGTTCTTCGAGCCTCGTGCTGGGCGCCACTTATGGTCTTCCAGGGACCCCGACCAGCGGGTAAAGCTGGGGACCACGTCAGTAATTCGCAATTCTCGAAGAAGAATCCGGCCTGAAATAGAAGAGGGGCTGGGAAATGAGACTCGAGACGAAGGTCCGATCAGGAGTCCGTTTAATAAAAGAAAAATTAGCCCTTTTATAGACAATGAAAAACAGAGAGAGTAGGGGCGGGGAACAGTAGGAATTGCTGTAATTTTACACGGGAACATCTTGATTTTCCAAGGTTAATAAGATTACCATCAGTCAAGAGATTTACATTATTTTTGAGCAACAAAGTACAAAATCTAATCTCAGCTTGGGCCTTTTGACCCCTGTCTTTACAAGGACATCTTGAAGCCTAGTAACTCCCTAACTCTAGGCTATTTCTATTTCTTTGGATCCAAGGGCAAGGAAGGCCACATGCAGTTTGTAAGCAGTTTGGCTAAGACTTTTAGAAACTTCATTTTGATTAGTGAGAGGGCTTTTTAATTATTCCAAAAAGTCTCCAACAGTGACTTATTGAAAAAATAAGAAATCCAGACCAAATCTTTGTTTTCTTCATTAGCTGGCACAATAGTTACTGCAGTCAGCAATAGAATGGCTAAAATAATTTGAGTCTCATAGTTACAAAATAACGGAATTACCACAAGAAAACTACCAAATCAATATTATTTCATTACTGAATGAAATCATGACCAATATCCTGATATATTATTTGTAATTTACAGACAGCTGAATGTTTTGTTTTATTCCTTTGCAAAAATCCCTAGATCATGACATTTTCTCCTCTCCTTCCCCCTTTGAGCTCAGTGAAGCTTACTCCTGGGTCTGCACTCCGAAATCAATCTGGGTAGGCGCCTGGGACCATATGCAATGCCAGGGATCAAACACAGGCAGCCACATACAAGGCAAACTGTGCTATTATCGCTCTGGCCCCAGGTTACTTGCTCTTTGATACCTTAAACTGATGGTCAAAAGAATTATGAATTAGTGTCCCTAGTACTATTAGAGACAAAACCCTGTATTTCACTCCTCTTATGGCATGTTCTTTGTGATTCTTTCAGTTCTCTCTATCCCAACTGCCCAATTTTGATATGGTATATGGAAACCATACATAGCAAATTGTATCCCATTGCCTCTTTCTATGAGGATGATGATAATCCTTAGTAGTCCTAAAGAAAGGGGCCGGAGAGATAGCACAGAGGTAAGCATTTGCCTTTCATGCAGAAGGTCATCACTTCAAATCTTGGCATCCCATATGGTCCCTCGAGACTGCCAGGAGGGATTTCCGAGCATGAAGCCTGGAGTAACCCCTGAACGCTGCCTGGTGTGATCCTAAAGAAATTAAAATCGGGGGCCGGGAAGGTGGCGCTAGAGGTAAGGTGTCTGCCTTGCAAGCGCTAGCGTAGGACGGACAGCGGTTCGATCCCCCGGCGTCCCATATGGTCCCCCCAAGCCAGGGGCAATTTCTGAGTGCATAGCCAGGAATAACCCCTGAGCGTCAAACGGGTGTGGCCCAAAAACCAAAAAAAAGAAAAAAAGAAAAGAAATTAAAATCAGTGACCTCAAAAATCAGAATTTTGTTCCCTGTATTTAAAATTTAAGATAGCTGTGGCTATAAACTGTGTGCTTCGTTCCAGGAACCAGTTTGAACCCCCAATTTGAGAGTAGAGGGAATTCTCTTCTGTTTTGTTTCTAATCGATTTCTCGGGATTAATGACGACAGAGGCCATTTTATTTATATCTATTTTGTGGTCATTGACACCACCTCCTGAGAATAAACCAAAGGGGGAAATAGAATCAAAAGGAAGGATGAGCTTTAGAAATTCAGTCCAATGAAGAAATTGGATCCAGTTTGATTCCCATGGTTTCTATCCATGGCCTGGGCCGGCGGTGGTAGAGACAGCGACCGCGACCTACCGCGTCTGGGCTGCACGGCTGCCCCAGCTTCAGTCCTCCATCGGGCGCACTTGGGGCGTCCTCGCTCTCCTCTGGAGGAGGCTGGTCCGGACCAGATGAGCCGCCCCCGGGATCCTGGGGAAGTCCCAACCGAGCCCTTCTTTGCTCAGCCCACTCGGTTGGCAAGCATGTCATCTCAATTTGTCCCACAAACCATGCCTCACAGAAATTGATGATCAGTTACTCGTACACACCCACTTCTTTCTGGTATCTTTTCTTTCTCTCACTTTATTTTTCCTTATTCTGTTTTTTTCTCTGTGCCTTTTGCCATAATATATCTCCCAAAACTTAATTGTCATTCTCATTAAAACTTCTTTATCATGGCAAAAAACACAAGCTAATAACGCTGAAAGAAGGAAAATAGAACATAAAAATGCATCACCCAAAGAAAATCCTTGTTAATTCTCTTATTACATGGCTACTCATATCAGCAAATTCTGATTCATTTATTCCAGATGAAATATTTGGAAATGAGTCAGTTTGATACAGCAGTTTGAGTTGAAAAGAGAAAATCAGTAGCCAATTATATATTTGTAAACTTTTATTAAAAGTAAAAGAAAAACTGAAGGGAAAAACAATCTTCAAGCTTTAGTTTTTCCCTGAAAGATAAAAAAAGAGTGGTCTGTCAATTTAAGCCAATTGTGATTTGTTTTTTGTTTTGGCTTTTGGGCCACACCCGTTTGACGCTCAGTGCTTACTCCTGGTATTGTGCTCCCACCCTAGGGTGGTACCTGATTCTGGGGTAAGGCAAACGCCTTACCTCCATGCCATCTCTCCCGCCTGCCAGGAGTGATTTCTGAGTGCAGAGCACAGAACCAGTAGTAACACCCCCAGCACTGCTGGGTGTGGTCCAAAAACTAAAAAAAGAATTCCATTTTGTGGGGGCAGAATGATAGTACAGCAAGAAAGGTGCACGCACGCACACACAGACACACACACACACACACACACATGCATGCACGCCTGCGTGCTGACCAGGGTTCTATCTCCGTCATCATCATATATGGTCCCCAAGCCAGCCCGGAGGAATTCCTGAGCACAGAATAACCCTTGAACTCTGCCAGGTGTGACCCCCCCCCCAAGAGAAAAATATTTGTTTTGCTTTTTGGGTCACACCCGGCACTGCTCAGGGGTTACTTCTGGCTCTATGCTCAGAAATCGCTCCTGGCAGGGACCATATGGGATGCCGGGATTTGAACCAATGACATTCTGCATGAGATGCAGAATGGAGGCCTTACCTCCATGCTATCTCTCCGGTCCCTCCAACAACAATTTTTAAAGGACATAGAGTTGCCTTGCTAGTGGCCACTCCAGTTTGATTTCTGGCACCCAGTATGGTTCCCTGTGACCCCTAAGCATTGCCAGGTGTGCTTAATCCCCCAAATTATTGAAGAGTATTTATTAGCTTGTGGGAATTCTTTATATAGTTTGAATATAAATATTTTAATATAATTTTTATTTTGATCATAGTGGCTTACATATTGTTGACAATGATATTTTAGGTACATATTTACATAAAATCAGGGGGGATTCCCATCACCAAATTGTCCTCCCTATTCCTCCGTTTTTGTTTTCCCTCCCATTTCTTCTTCCCTCACCCCCAGTGCGGCTAGAGTATGTGGTCCCCTCTGTATCTAAGCTACTACTTAGTAGTCTTGGACCTGTTTGGTCTTGATGCCTCCCTTATTTCCCCCTCTAACTGGAGGCAGTACTAGCTATTTCAAGTTGCGTGGTTATGCCTGAAAAAGAGAAAAGTAATAAATTGGGGTAAGAGTCCGAAAATGGGCGGAATCCTTCTAGAGGCTCTCATCATCGATTTGGGAGATGAAGGAGAAAGAGAAGGTGAAACACTCCACCAGTACCAAAAGAAGTGTCAAATATCTAGTGAGGACTCCAGCTATATCGATAAGCACCACAAAAAAACAAACAAAAAAACAAAAAACAAACAAAAACAAACAAACAAACAAATAACACGCCATGGTCTTGAAATAAGAAACATGGCATAGCACATAATGAAAGAAAAGAAAGGGAGAGAAAAAATAAGTATAACTGGGGACAACAATTTCAATAATCACACCTAAACAGAGAAATCGACCAAAATAGATAGGTAAATAAAAATAATAATAATAATAAATGAAAGTAATATATATATATATATATATATATATATATATATAACCAAGGTTTTGTGCTTTTTGTATTTTTGTTTTTTTCCTCCTGCCCTGGCACAGTAAATATTGGGGTCATTCAAAAAGGAATTCACTCGGCCTAAGAAATATGGGGTTTCTCCCTCCTTGGAGTATACTGTCATGGGATCAACTCTCGGCTTTGCTCAGGATCATTTACTCTCCCGGTGGTGTTTTTGTGGTGTTTGGAAGACTTCTGCTCTGTCCAGGGTGATACACTCAGAGCTCTGTGTTTAGAGGTCTCAGTATCTGCACAAATCCTGAGATGGAATTTATGATGAAATCAGTCTTTGTGGATCTAGACGTTCTGTTCCCTCAGTGTCATTTTAATCCATCTTCTGTGGTTGGTGATCTTGGTCTTTGCACTGAGCCTAGGATGGCACCTAGGATAGCGTCTTTCTTTGTGCTTCCATAAGCCCCATTCCGTTACAATTGTCTCTGCAGGACCTTTGGGACTGGGGATCATGATTATTGTGCAGGTCATAGTTCAAACCCTAAACTAGGGCTTTTTTATTGGTCCCAAGATGTATACAGTCTGGTCGTGGTTCTATCAGCCAGTCATCTGTAAATTGCGATCTTGGCTTTTGGACCTACCAAAGGGTGCCAAGTCTTCTGGTTTTGTCTTGTCGTTAGCTGGTAGGGTAGGCTAATCTGCTCTAAGGTCAAGTTGTTCACATTTTTCTCGTTGTCAGGATATCATGTTAGAGCTGGCCCTTGTTGTTGACCCCGCAGTATTAAGGCTGTCCTGGATGGGATTTGTTTCCTGCAGCTGTTGTGAAGAACTGTGCCGTTTCTATGTCTGAGATTCAGGGTTCAAGGCTGGATGAATGGTATCTAATCACCTGAGGTCTAAGTTGATTCCACATGACATATTTTCCAGGCAGGAAATATCCCTGTATTGTAAACAACTATGAGTTCCTATCTCTAGTAGATAAGAGCTCTTTTTCTTATATGTAAGATTTCCCCTTTATTTAGTGTGCCTTTGCAGGGAGAAATGGTGCTACATTATATTGTCAGTGTATTTGGGAGAATAACAGAAACAGGTCCCATACCCAAAAACGATAAAAAAGAGGGAATAAAAAAGTATGTGCTCGCAAATGTATATATAGGACAGACATTTAAAAAATAAATTAAAAAAATAAATAAAAGAAAAAGAAATAAAATGAGTTAGCGAAGTTTTTAAAGGACCAAAGTGGTGCAAAAGACTACCTTACATTTGGGGGAAAAGCAGGTAAAGAGGTGGTGTATTACAGGTCTTATGCCTATGTTGGAAGTACAGTTTTTCCCATTGTCTTTTGGTTTTTTCTTGTGGTGTGTGGGTTCCCAGGCATCTTTCTATCACACCCCCTGACCTTCTTCAGATTGGTAAAAATTTGCAGCAGGGAGGTCTTGAAAGAGTTCTTGCATTGGGGATACTTTTGGGCCAAGGTCCGGTTTCAAGAAACAGTCCACGTTAGGGGGAGTTGGTAGAGAGGTCTGCGCAGCATGAGTCCACAGGGAGGTTGGCTGTCTTTTCTTGCAGGAGACAAGGTGTGGGTTTGACTGGGTGTCCCCTCGCCTGGGTGCTGGGTACTGGTTCGTTGGGTAGGAGGTCGATCTTGATGCCAATAGACTAAGGACTGAGGGTGAAGAGTTTTAATATGGTGGGAGATCTGGATGGGATTGAGGGGTGAAGGGATAGTTGGATTTGTGGAGGGGAGCAAGGGGAAGGTATATGAGAGGGGTATGAAGGGAGAGAAAAGAGAAAATACCTTAGAAAGAAAGGGAGAAGAGAAAGGGAAAAAAGTAAAGAGAAGAATAGAAAAGAGAAAAATGAAGAAAAAAAAGAAAAAAAAGAAAGTAGTGAGAAGAGAGGAGAGAATAGCAAGGGAATGCTGGTTTGGTTGAATGTGTTCGATGAATAGAGCCTGTAGTTTAAGACTGTACATCACAGTTACTGCTTCGGTGGTCTGACTGGTCACGTGCTTCAATTCCTAAAAGAAGGTATAACCTAGAGATAAAGTGTATGTTAAAGATTTTTCTCGTGGCCATCTCGTAGTGCAAGCAAAGTGTGGTTTCTCGTGTGGTATCCTGAGTTGCCATCTTAGTTTGTCCGCCTTTTGTATCCAAGGGTGCCTGTGGACATAGAAGCTGAGAGGTTATTTAAAATATAGTAAGTTAAAGGCATTAAAACATAGTGTTATGGTATGTTTCCATTGCAGTCAGTGATTTCCCGTGGTGTTCTATACTTGTGTTCCTGTATACGATCTCTAAGGGATTATTGCGGGCCTTTTTTGTAGAAGTCTGATTTGAATATAAATATTTTTATCCAAATATGCTTTGCCAATTTTCTTCCCTAACCTGAAGCTATCTTGTGTTTGCATTATCTTTGAATGAATTCTACACTTCAATGCCAGTTTATCTATTTTGTTTGTTTCTTTCTTAGGTGTCAACCAGCAGTATTCTAGCTGTTCGTGGCTCTGTACTTTTGATGGAGGTCAGCGATCAGTCCCAAGTCAAGTTCTTAGAGACACAGTGTGAGACACAAAGGGAAAGGAGGACACTGGGAACAACAAGGACTCTTCATCCCAGTGTCCTTGAATGCCTTGTATGTATATATATATATATTTTTGTTTGTTTGTTTGTTTTGTTTTGTTTTTTGGCTCACACCCAGCAGTTCTCAGGGGTTACTCCTGGCTCTACGCTAAGAAATTGCTCCTGGCAGGCTTGGGGGACCACAAAAAAACCTCCAAGATCAACCTCATTGGACAAATGTCCTGCAGCCTCCTGACCCACAGCAACACCTTTCCGGCCAGCATGCAAGTGGACCAAGTGGAGCCTGGTATCCTCAGGGGCAGAAACCTCAGCACATGAACCCACTTCCAGCATAGCCGGCATTTATTCAAGGAAAACCAAGCAGAGATGGGGCTTGAGCTAGCATGGCCAATAAGCACATTTGCCTTACAAGGCAACCCCACGTCCCCTTAGGTGCCACCTAGTATAGCCAAGGGTAATTCTGGAGGGTAGATCCAGGAGTAATTCCAGTGTTATTGCTGGGTGTGGCCCAAAAGCTTCTGCACACAATATACCCACCAAGAAAAGATTCCTTTGACAAGTGAAAAAAGCACAGTTTACTTTAATAAAGATGATAGGAACAGAGAGAGGGCAGAACGATAGCACAGGGCGTTTGCCTTACAAGCAACCAACCCGGGAAGTACCTGGGTTCGATCACCGGCATCCCATTTGATCCCCTGAGTCTGCCACGAGTGATTTCTGAACAAAGAGCCAGGAGTAATCCCTGAGTGACACCGAGTGTTGCCCTAAAACCAAACTAAAAAAAAAAGAGGATTTTCTCATGCTGCCATGCTTGCCAGTATATTTCTTTCATAATTTGAGAGCCAGCTTCCCTGGAGGAAGTGGGTAAGTCACCAAGTCTGGGCCAGAAAATAGATGCAGACATAATCCCTGAGCACAGAACCTGGAATAAACTGAGAGCACTTTGGGTATGGCTCAACCCTTCCTGCCCTCCCCGCAAGAGCCACAAAATCTGACCTGGGCCTCTGGTTCTTCTTGTCTAAGAGCCACTGAGTATGACCAAAACAAAATAAAACAAAAAAGAATTGCCAGAGTTTCTTTCTCTCTATCTCTCTGTTCTCTTTTTGGTTTTGGGGGCCGCATTCTTCAGTGCTTAGGTGTTACTCATAACTCTGTACTGAGGAATTACTCCTGGTGGGTTCAGGGAATCTTATCAGATAGCTGGGATGAAACCTGGGTAGGCCATGTGCAAGGCATGCTCACTCTCGTGTTCTCTCTTTCTCCCTCTCTTCCATTCTTTGTTGGGGGGGAATGGGGCCACATTCGGCAGCACTCAGGGGTTACTCCTGAGCTTTGAAATCACTCCTGATCGGACTGGAGTGATATATCAGAGCAAGGCATTTGCCTTGCCTGCGGCTGACCCAGAATGCACCCAGGTTTGATCTCCAGCATCCCATATCAGGTTCTCCCGAACCTGACAGGAGTGATTTCAGAGCACAGAGCCAGGAATAACCTCTGAACACCGCTGGGTGTGGCTAAAAAAAATAAAAAACAGAAGACGGGAGTTGCCTGGGTGATGCTGGTGGGGCACTGTGCTTAAGAAGCTGCGGAGTATGCAAACGCTCAGTATGTGCCACTACCTACCGCAGTTGTATCTCGGTGGCCCAGAGTGGCAGTCACAGGTTGAGTTGATGTGAATAGCTCTGGGCATCAAATCCGCAGCAGCCTGACCCCAGCAAGTTTATGCTACTGAGCCATCTCCAAACCTCACAGATGGCTTTTTGATGGAGGTCAGCGATCAGTCCCAAGTCAAGTTCTTAGAGACACAGTGTGAGACACAAAGGGAAAGGAGGATACTGGGAACAACAAGGACTATCTTCATCCCAGTGTCCTTGAAAGCCTTGTATGTATATATATATATATATATATATATATATATATATATATATATATATATATTGTTTGTTTGTTTGTTTTGGGTCCCACCCAGCAGAACTCGGGTTTCTCCTGGCTCTACACCCAGAAATTGCTCCGGGCTGGTTTGGGGGACCATATGGGATGCTGGGATTCAAACCACCGTCCTTCTGCATGAAAGGCAAACCCCTAACCTTCATGCTATCTCTCCAGCTTCACCTTGTATGTATATATCGTGTGTGTGTGTGGTTGTGGCACTACTGGGGTTATTCTGTTTTCATTTTGTTCAGTTTTGGGGCCACGCCTGGCAGTGCTCAGGGGTTACTTCTGAGGAATAACTCCTGACAAGCTAGTGGGACCATATGCCAGAGTCAACTGCCAGCTAAGCAAACAGCCTGCTGCTGTGCTATTCTCCAGGCCTTGGGGCTATTTTGGATTTGTGCTAGGGAGACCATGTGGTGCCAAGTATTAGGTACTTTTGGTTTGTTTTTAGGGTTACACTCAGGGGCACTTAGGGTTAGCTCCGAACTCAGAAATGTCCCCTGCTGGGTTCAACTGGGAAGGAACGAGAGAAATACATTTGTCAGAACCTGTAAGTCTGACTTAGTTTAAGAGCAGTGCCAAATTTCACTGCAAATTAAATCTTAATTTTAAAAGGGGGGAAGGGGATAAGTTGGTATCCCTGCTTTGTCACCAGCCCGCTGGATCATTAAGATGGGAACAAAAAAAAGACAAAACACCCACTACATAAACATCCTTGACGCGCCTGTGATTGTTTTTGCTTACCAGAAATCAAGGCCTCGGAGATCAACCTCATTGGACAAATGTCCTGGAGCCTCCTCTTCTGCAGTAACACCTTTCAGGCCAGCATGCATGTGGACCAAGTGGAGCCTGGTATCCTCAGGGGCAGGAACCTCAGCACCTGAACTCACTTCCAGCATAGCTGGCATTTACTCAGGGAAAACCAAGTAAGACCAGAGAAGAGATGGGCTTTGACTAGCATGGCCAGTAAGGACCCTGATTAGCCCCACCCACCAGCCTCGAAAAAGGCTTAGGGGAAGAAATGACTGCAGGGTTGGGGGAAGCAGCTGACTTGGCCCATCTTCGGGTGCTGAGACTCAAATATCTGGACAGAGGATGACAGCGGGAACTTCATGGAAGAGCAGAAAGAGGAATCGCACTTGACAGTTTTCTGAAGACAATTTCACAGAATAAACCAAAAAGAGGGGTCGGAGAGATAGCATGGAGGTAAGGCGTTTGCCTTTCGTGCAGAAGGACGGTAGTTTGAATCCGGGCACCCCATATATTCCCCCGTGCCTGCCAGGGGCAATTTCTCAGCATAAAGCTAGGAGTAACCCCTGAGCACTGCCGGGTGTGACGCAAAAACCAAAAAACCAAAAAAAAAAAAAAAACAAAAAAAACAAAAAAAAAAAAAACACAAAAAAGCCAAAGAGAAAACAGAGGAGGGGGGTGGGATGGTTTGGGTTTCTCTTCTGAAAGCTGCTTCCCTTTCTGGAGTTGCCAGGAAAACAGATTAGCAGTGTAAATGGTTAAAAGAGCACGTTCCGAATTTACTATTGGTAGGGAGAAAGGGAATCTTCTAAAATAACTAGCTCCAGTTGCAGAGACTACTGTGAAAAACATTTTAATAGGATGTGTTGATAACAAATTAGGCTAACATGTTCATAAAGCCGCTGACTAGCCATGAAATGAGAGCTACTGTTGAGATGAAAGACCAAGGACTGTTCCTCTCTCCTGGCTATAACTTAGTATTACATTTTCCATTGCCATCCTAACTCATAAACAACTTCTTTAGCAAGAGAGGACCCCACTTCATTCCACCTTGGTCTCCCTGAGTGAGCACTGAGTCGTCGAAACTTTTCCAAATCCTATAAATGACCCACTTGTTTTTCTTCGTAACTTTTATTAAAAACAACCAAAAAAAACCCTGGGGTCCCAGCAACAGGACAATGGGTAGCTTTGCCTTGCACATGGCCGACTTGAATTGTTGAATGCTCCTGGCAGGCTCAGGGGAACATATAGGATGTCGGGTTTCGAACCTCCATCCTTCTGCATGCAAGGTAATAGCTTTACCTTCATGCCATCTCTCTAGCCCCTGGACTGGAAAACTTTCAATAAAGAAACCAACTCGGGGCTGGAGAGAGCACAGCGGTAGGGTGTTTGCCTTGTATACAGTCAACCCAAGACGGACCTGGGTTCAATCCCTGGCATTTCATATGGTTTCCAAGCCTGCCAGGAGCAACTTCTGAGCACAGAGCCAGCAGTGACCCCTGAGCACCACCGGGTGTGAACCAAAAGCCTCAAAAAATAAATAAATGGGACCAGAGAGATAGCACAGTGGCAGGGCTTTTGCTTTGCACACAGCCCATCCAGAATGGAACCATGGTTGAATCCTGGCATGCCATATGGTCCCCTGTGCCTGCCAGGAGGAATCTCTGAGCACAGAGCCAGGAGTAACCCAAGTGCTGCCAGGTGTGACACAAAAACCAAATAAAAAACCAAAAAGGTCTTATGATTTGATGGCTATAGATTTTAGATTTCTCTTTTGGACTATGTGGAAGTTACTCCCATCTCTGTGTTCAGGGATCCATGTAGTGACAGGCATGGAACTAAGCCCTCCTCTATGCAAACTGTATCTTGGATCATTGAGCCTATCTCTGGTTCTATTGAATTCTATGGTTTTGGTTTTGTTTGTTTGTTTTTTTGGTTTTGATCACACTCCGCAATGCTCAGAAGTTACTCCTGGTTCTATGCTCAGAAATCACTTCTGGCAGGCTCAGGGGACCATATGTGTTGCTGGGATTTGAACTACTGACCTTCTGATTGCAAGGCAAACGCCTTACCTCCATGCTATCTCTCCAGCCCCTGAATACTATGTTATTAAAGCTGATTTCCACCCCCTTAGTTTTCTGACATCCTTCTGAATTTTGTTTATATGGGGGTTTTCTTGTTGTTGTTGTTGTTGTTATTGTTGTTGTTCTTGGGTCACAGCTAGTGGTACTCGGTTACTCCTTGCTGAATACTCAGAAATTGCTCCTGGCAGGCTCAGGGGGCCTTATGAAATACCGTCCTGGGTATGCCTCATGCAAGGCAAATACCCTACTGCTCTGGCTCCTTGACTTTTGTTTCTTTAAAACATACCATGCCTACCAGTGCTGAGTATGGTACGATTCAAAATTCAGTGCTCAGAAGTCACATGCTCAGTGCTCAAATGTCAGGCTGCTCTGGGGATCCAGACTGGGCTTTCTCCATGCAGAACATGCCTTCCAGTCCATTGAAACATTTCTCCAGCTCTTAGCATTGTTTTTGTTTGGTTTGGCTTGAGGTCTACACCTAACAGTAGTCCGGGGACATGCCTTGCTCAGGGCGCCAAAAATGGTGCTAGAAGGGGAAGAAACATGCAAGTGCTTTACCTACTCTGCTGTCTCTATGATCCCATGTAATTCTGTATGTGTGTTCGGGGTTAGACCACCATGCTAGTCAATGATCCTGAGCCCCAATAATATATTTTGTGGGACTATACCCAGTAGCACTCAAGGGTTACACCTGACTGGGCTTAGAAATCACTCTTGTGGGACCAGAGCAATAGCACAGTGGTAGGGCATTTTCCTTGCACTCAACCTACCAGGAAACGACTGGGGTTTGATCTCCAGCATACCACATAGTCCCCCGAACCTGCCAAGAATGATTTGTTCCCTAACCTGAAGCTAGCTTGTGTTTGCATTATCTTTGAATGAATTCTACACTTCAATGTCAGTTGATCTATTTTGTTTGTTTCTTTCTTAGGTGTCAACCAGCAGTATTCTAGCTGTTCTTGGCTCTGTACTCAGGAGTGACCCCCTGGCGGTTCTCAGGGGACCGTGTGTTAACCAAATTATTCTTTGGCTTGTTCTTTACGTGTGTGTCTACATAAATTCTTTAGTTTTGTTCTGGGGCCACAACCGGCAATACTCAGAGGTTACTCCTGACTCTGTTTTTAGGAAAACACTGACTGTGCTCATGTGAGATGCTGGAGATGAATCTGGGCCAGCCACATAGAAGTCAAGTGCTGTGCTGGTTGTACTATCTCATCAGCCCCTCATAATAAAATTTTTTTTTGGTTTTTGGGTCACACCTGGCGTTGATCAGCGGTTACTCCTGGCTCTGCACTCAGAAATTGCTCCTGAAAGGCTTGGGGAACCATATGGAATGCTGGGATTCGAATCACTGGCCTTCTGCATGCAAGGCAAATGCCTTACCTCCACGCGATGTCTCAGGCCCCCTTTCTTTGTCTTGTGATGAGGGAGGGGACCCATACTCAACAGTGCCAGAGCTATTACTGGCTGCTATGGAATACCTGGGGGCATTTGCAGTGCATGAACAAACCTAGGGCTTCTGCACATTTATGTTATTATTATTTTTGGTGGTGCTGGTTTTGTTTCGGGGCTACATCTTGTGATACTCAGGGTTACTCTTAGCTATGCTCAGGTGACAATATAGGGTGCCAGGAATTGAAACCAGATCAGCCATATGCAAGGAGAATTCCATACCCTCTGCTTCCCACACATTCTTAATAAACTAGATGTGGTGTCTCCCCTGAAACCGAGGGATTCTCTTTTCCGTTTCAGAAATGTGGAAGTGGGGGCTGGAGAGATAGCATGGAGGTAAGGCATTTGCCTTGCATGAAGAGGGTCAGAGGTTCGAATCTCGGTATCCTATATGGCCCTCTGAGTGTGCCAGGAGCGATTTCTGAGCGTAGAGCCAGGAGTAACCCCTGAGCGCTTTAGTGTGACCCCCCCAAAATCGAAAGAAGAAATGTGCAAGTGAACTTGTCAGGCGACACTCATGGGCTGCCATAAAAGGCCATTTAGGGTGCTTGATTGCCTCAGCCACACTGGACTCAGCTAAGAAGGAAGCTTGCTCTGGGACATCTCAAATGCCATTGGAAAGCTCTGTGTGTGTGGTCCATGAGGTAGTGTAGCGGGTAAGGTGTTTGCCTTGCATGGGGTTGATTCATATTCAATCCCCAATTCGAACCCTGACATTCTATATGGTACTCCAAGCATTGCAGGGTGTGGTTCAAAAACCAAAATAAAAATAGAAATAAAATCCAACATGGGGGACTGAACATAGAGTAGTCATATGACGAACACCAGTTTGATCCCCAGCACTGAATATGATCCCCACGTCCCACCAGGAAAGATATCTGAGCTCAAAACCAGGAATAAGTCCTGATCACTTCCAGGTATTGCCACAACCTCAAAACAAACAAACAGACAAATTAATAAATAGAGTTGGGACTATGTCTCAAAGGATTGGAGCACTTGATTATTATGGAACTGATGCTTGGTCCCTCATGGTTCTCAAGCCAATGCCAGGAGCACCTTCCAGCCCCTGCTGTAGGAATAAAAATCCTGCACTCATTATACTGTGTATGGTCCCAAACCCAAAAAGGGGGGAAAGAAGACATAAGGAGAATGGGGGGGGGCAGAGAGATAGCACAGCGGTAAGGCATTTTCCTTAGACACAGAAGGATGGTGGTTTGAGTCCCGGCATCCCATATTGTCCCCTGAGCCTGCCAATGGTGATTTCTGAGCATAGAGCCAGGAGTAAACCTTGAGTGCTGCTGGGTTTTTTGGGTGACCCAAATACAAAAACAAAAATGAAAAATAAGGAGAACGAGGGGCCAGAGAAATAGCACTGAGCAGGGTGTTTTCCTTAAACATGGATGCATGACTGACTAGTTTCAATCCCACACCGCAGTAGTCCCCTGAGCCCTGTCAGGACTGATCCTTAAGCCTTGTATCTCCAGTTTGTACCACACACACACACAAAGTAGAACAGATAAGATTTGCTAAGAGTTTAGATGAGAAGTAGCTAAGAAGTCATGAGTTTGGGGGCGAGAGCAATACCACAGGGGTAGGGCATTTGCCTTGCAAACCCATAATGCCCCGTTGGTCACATGACTGGCCAACCTGTCATGTGAACCACAAACCCAGAAATCCTAGGCACCATGTATACGTAAACCCGTCACGTGACACGCAAACCCAGAAGTTCGAATGTGGTCACGTGGCACACTAGGCTGTCACGTGACCTTACAACCTGTCATGTGACCCCCAAACCAGAAAGTCCCCTGGGCGGTCATGTGATGCACAAGCCTGTCACGTGACTGGCCAACCTGTCATGTGAACCCCAAACACGAAAGTCCCCAGGCAGTCATGTGACATGCTAGCCTACCCGTCATGTGACATGCAAACCTGAAAGTCTGCTGAGCAGTCACGTGACTTGTCAACCCGTCACGTGACCTACAAACAGTAAATTCCCTGGGCAGTCACTTGACCTGCAAACCTGTTATGTGACCCGGAATCCAGAATTTACCCAGTGGTCTCGTGATGTGCCAACACACCACTTGATCACCAAACCCGGAAATCTCCAGGGCCCTTATGTGACCCATAATTTTGTCATGTGACCCGCAAAACCAGAAGTCCCTGGGGTCACGTGACGTGCAAACTTGTCACGTGACTGGCAAATCCATCACTAGACCTTGGAACTCGGAAGTATACTGGGCGGTCATGAGAACACCCAGGGTGGTCACGTGACGTGTTGCAGACCCGTCACATGACTGACCAACCCACCATGTGAACCCAAACCCGGAAGTCCCTGGGGTAATCAAGTGATGAGCCAAACTCTCAGGTGACCCAGCAACCCATCAGGTTTCCCAGAAACACTGAATACTGCAGGGCTGTCATATGACCAGTAATCCAGTCACGTGACATGTTAGCATGTCACGTGAACCACAAACACAGAAGTCATTGGGGAGCCACATGAGGGGCAAATCTGTCATATGACTGGCCAATGTGACCCCCCCCAATCCCAGAAGTATCTGGATGGTCACGTGACCCGTAAAACCGTCATGTGACTCCTCACCCGGAAGTCCCTGGGCAGCCACATGACCCACAAATTCGTCACGTGACCTGTAAACCAGGAAGTCACCAGTGCGGTCACGTGACATGCTAACCAGTCACGCAAACCCAAAGCTTTGAAATCTGCAGGGCTGTCATGTGACCCGCAACCTCGTCACATGACTCATCAGCCTATAGGTGGGCTCAAATCCGGAAGTACCTGGGGAGTCATGTGATCCGCAAACAGGAAGTCAGCGGGTGGCCAGGGGACATGCAAGTCTGCCACATGACAGGCCAACCTGTCACGTGACCCCAGAACCCAGTAGCCGCAGTTTTCTCACGTGACCTGCAAACAATCATGCAACACACAAAACCCTGTGGGCGTCACGTGATTCGCAAGACTGATTCCCAAACCCATCATCAGCTATCGGGGGTGCAGTGCCTAATAGGGCCGCGAGAGGCAGACACTAAGAACAGTGTGAGGACTCCTCCAAGAGAAGCTGGCTGGGGTGCAGTGCTCAAATAAGTCCGCTAGAGGGAGACGCTCAGAACAGGGAGAGGGGGCTCCTCCAATGTGCACCTGTAAAGGATCCAGTGGCTGAAGTATGACTATCGTCCGATATTTTCCACCAGGTAAAGTTAAGGCGAGCACCCCTTTCTAGAGGGAGCAATGACAAGGGGTGCCTGAGAGCAGTTTCAACAAAACGCTTAGAAATATCATGAATAAAACAAGAATATAGTTTGGGTTGCCCCATATGGGGTTGTGCTTTTTCCGAACAATGTTGCTAGAATTCACATGAGGCAAAACAAACAAACAAAAAACACCCCACGAAAATAAAATAAAATTAAATAAATCACCGCCCGCATGAAAGAAATTGCACTGAATTTAACTCTCTGGGTCCCAGATTCTAATTGCTCTTTCAGCGGTCGAGAGACCCCCAGATGCTCCCATTGGCTAGGGTGGGAAAACAGGCAGGAGGAAGAGGAGGTCCATAGACTTGCTCCTTTACCCTGCATCATCCCTGCCATGAGCAAGGCAGACGAACGACAGTGCTTTCTCCTGGGATGGAGCACAGGGCCAGTACCAACAGAGGAAGACAGGGGATACATGATTTACTAACGGAACTCATTAAAGGAAGCTGGCCACTGGGGGTCCAACTTGCCGTTCCTTGCAGGAAAATGCAGGGGTTGATGGCAGGAAGAAGAACATAAAGAAAGACCCCCTAAAGCTCTTTGATGGGAGGCATGTTGCTGGGTTCTTTGGCAGTTGTGGGTTTAAGCCAACAGAAGCAAGAGAGAGACATGTGTGCGGAGTCTCCTTGGGCCACCACTTTCAGGGTTGTGTTTTAGATGATACTGTGTTGAGCAAATCCGATGAGTTTACCATCATTAAAAATATCTGAACCTTCCACACCAGATGCTTGAGGAGAAAACAAAAGGAAAAGCTCTAAGTATTTATTGGCAGAAATATAGCCATTAAGACTATTGTGGAGACCCATGGGAAGGAGGGTAATGGGCAACAGGGCCTTGGGACACTAACAGGAGTTAGATGAGTCTCTTCCCAAAAAACAGGGCTCAGGTTAAAGGTAGCATCAAACAAATGGCAGTGTCTCCCCAAAAGCAAAAAGTGAGCCTTTGAGTAAACTCCCAGCTCAGGGCTGTTCTTGGTTTTGGGCAACACGAGTGCTGCTCAGGGGTTACTCCTGGCTCTGCACTCACTGCACTCAGGGATCACTCCTGGTGGTGCTCAGGACCATAAAGCTTCAGTGAATTGGGGGAGGGTATACATACTTTTTTGAGTGAGTGATTTTGTTGTCTTTGGATATGTATCCAGAAATAGTATTGTTGAATCATATGATGTCTCAGGAGAGATTCCTGAGCTCAGACTCAGGAATAAGTGCTGAGCATAGCTAGGTATGACTCCAAAATCATACTTCAATTTTTCTCTCATTTACACCTGAAAAAATTTACTTGTATTGGAGATGGTGAAAGTGTTGTAGCCACATTGATTTGATTGATTCTGCTAGGAAAGAGTGTGTCACTAGGGGGATTGTGCTGTGCTGGGGATAGGACTAGAATTGAACTCAGGCAAGGGAACTGCCTTCATCCCTATGCACCTTTTATTCCTGCAACAGCTGCTGACCAACAGTACTGAACTGCTGTCAATTCAGTCTCTGCTTTTGGGGCTATTCAACCTGGTACTCCTACAGATACAGAAAAATGAGCCAGAGGTTTCAACATCCATGCTAAGAGACCAACCAGGGTCAGTAGGTCCCAAGGAGACTGGTAGTTTGTGCCAGACGATCCCAGAAGTGAAGGATATTACCTTAGTGATATTGGCTGCATTAGTGAAGTACGGTGACGGCTTCTGTTATCTAGTGTATAATACATTTTCCCTTTGTAGATTTTGGAAAGGAAAGATAACACACGATGAAACCATTAGAGGAGTTAGAAAAGAAGGTAAGTGTAAAGCCTTATAAAGACAAGTGTAAAGTCATAATAGGACCCGTTAGAAACCAGACACCATATCTATAGCCCTCCAAGTAAACGGGGGTGTGACCAAAGTCACACAATTGCACCTTCTCGATAAAAGACCAGTTGACCTGGAAAATGCTCCAAAACATAACTGAGACAATGAGGCAAAAAAGAAAAAGCTCGTTTTCTCTACACACTCTGTATTTCTGTCAGTTGCATGCTTCCAATGGGCAGATCAACATCATAAAAGGTTGAAAATTCTATCTCATTCCTATGATTCATCCACTCAGGATTATATCATTAATATTCTTGAAATTTCCATCTAGATATGTGCATAGAGCTATGTACTAAATCAACCAGATCTGTAAAACAGGAATCTCTTCTAGATGATCAGTCTGGAGCAGAAACTCCTTATTTGGCTGGTGACTTGCTTGTCTTAGGAAGTGCAAGGGGATGTTATCATGGGCAGCCTAGTCAGGATATAATGCATGGTATGATTTTTTTTATTTAAACACCTTGATTACATACATGATTGTGTTTGGGTTTCAGTCATTTAAATAACACCCCCCATCACCAGTGCAACATTCCCATCACCAATGTCCCAAGTTTCATTCCTCCCCACCCGACCCCCGCCTGTATTCTAAACAGGCTCTCCATTTCCCTCATACATTCTCATTATTAGGACAGTTCAAAATGTAGTTATTTCTCTAACTAAACTCATCACTCTTTGTGGTGAGCTTCCTGAGGTGAGCGGGAACTTCCAGCTCTTTTCTCTTTTGTGTCTGAAAATTATTATTGCAAGAATGTCTTTCATTTTTCTTAAAACCCATAGATGAGTGAGACCATTCTGTGTTTTTCTCTCTCTCTCTGCTTATTTCACTCAGCATAATAGATTCCGTGTACATCCATGTATAGGAAAATTTCATAACTTCATCTCTCCTGACAGCTGCATAATATTCCATTGTGCATATGTACCACAGTTTCTTTAGCCATTCATCTGTTGAAGGGCATCTTGGTTGTTTCCATAGTCTTGCTATGGTAAATAGTGCTGCAATGAATATAGGTGTAATGAAGGGGATTTTGTATTGTATTTTTATGTTCCTAGGGTATATTCCTAGGAGTGGTATAGCTGGATCGTATGGGAGCTCGATTTCCAGTTTTTGGAGGAATCTCCATATTGCTTTCCATAAAGGTTGAACTAGACGGCATTCCCACCAGCAGTGGATAAGAGTTTCTTTCTCTCCACATCCCCGCCAACACTGTTTATTCTCATTCTTTGTGATGTGTGCCATTCTCTGGGGTGTGAGGTGGTATCTCATCGTTGTTTTGATTTGCATCTCCCTGATGGTTAGTGATGTGGAGCACTTTTTCATGTGTCTTTTGGCCATTTGTATTTCTTCTTTGTCAAAGTGTCTGTTCATTTCTTCTCCCCATTTTTTGATGGGATTAGATGTTTTTTTCTTGTAAAGTTCTGTCAGTGCCTTGTATATTTTGGAGATTAGCACCTTATCTGATGGGTATTGGGTGAATAGTTTCTCCCACTCAGTGGGTGGCTCTTGTTTCCTTTGAGGTGCAGAAGCTTCTCAGTTTAATATATTCCCATCTGTTAATCTCTGCTTTCACTTGCTTGGAGAGTGCAGTTTCCTCCTTGAAGATGCCTGTAGTCTCAATGTCCTGGAGTGTTTTTCCTATGTGTTGTTTAATATATCTTATGGTTTTGGGTCTGATATCGAGGTCTTTAATCCATTTGGATTTTACCTTCGTACATGATGTTAGCTGGGGTTCTAATTCAATTTTTTGCAAGTGGCTATCCAGTTGTGCCAACACCCCTTGTTGAAGAGGCTTTCCCTGCTGCATTTAGTATTTCCTGCTCCTTTATCGAAAATTAGGTGATTGTATGTCTGGGGAACATTTTCTGAATATTCAAGCCTATTCCACTGATCTGAGGACCTGTCCTTATTCCAATACCAATGTTTTGATAACTATTGCTTTGTAGTAAAGTTTAAAGTTGGGGAAAGTTATTCCTCCCATATTCTTTTTCCCATTGATTGCTTTAGCTATTCTAGGGTGTTTATTGTTCCAAACGAATTTCAAAAGTGCCTGATCCACTTCTTTGAAGAATGTCATGGGTATCTTTAGAGGGATAGCATTAAATCTGTATAATGCCTTGGGGAGTATTGCCATTTTGATTATGTTAATCCTGCCAATCCATGAGCAGGGTATGCGTTTCCATTTCCGTGTGTCCTCTCTTATTTTTTGGAGCAGAGTTTTATAGTTTTCTTTGTATAGGTCCTTCACATTTTTAGTCAAGTTGATTCCAAGATATTTGAGTTTGTGTGGCACTATTGTGAATGGGGTTGTTTTCTTAATGTCCATTTCTTCCTTATTACTATTGGTGTATAGAAAGGCCATTGATTTTTGTGTGTTAATTTTGTAGCCTGCCACCTTGCTATATGAGTCTATTGTTTCTAGAAGCTTTTTGGTAGAGTCTTTAGGGTTTTCTAAGTAGAGTATCATGTCATCTGCAAACAGTGAGAGCTTGACTTCTTCCTTTCCTATCTGGATTCATTTGATATCTTTTTCTTGCCTAATCGCTATAGCAAGTACTTCCAGTGCTATGTTGAATAGGAGTGGTGAGAGAGGACAGCCTTGTCTTGTGCCAGAATTTAGAGGGAAGGCTTTTAGTTTTTCTCCATGGAGGATAATGTTTGCCACTGGCTTATGGTAGATGGCCTTAACTATATTGAGAAAGGTTCCCTCCATTCCCATCTTGCTGAGAGTTTTGATCAAGAATGGGTGTTGGACCTTATCAAATGCTTTCTCTGCATCTTTTGATATGATCATGTGGTTTTTATTTTTCTTGTTGTTTATGTTGTGTATTATATTGATAGATATACGGATGTTAAACCATCCTTGCATTCCTGGGATGAAACCTACTTGATCGTAGTGGATGATCTTCTTAATGAGGCATTGAATCCTATTTGCCAGGATTTTGTTGAGGATCTTTGCATCAGCATTCATCAGCGATATTGGTCTGTAATTTTCTTTTTTTGTAGCATCTCTGTTTGGTTTAGGTATCAAGGTGATGTTGGCTTCATAAAAGCTATTTGGAAGTGTTTCTGTTTGTTCAATTTCATGAAAGAGTCTTGCCAGGATTGGTAGTAGTTCCTCTTGAAAAGTTTGAAAGAATTCATTAGTGAATCCATCTGGGCCTGGGCTTTTGTTTTTGGGCAGACTTTTGATTACCGTTTTAATTTCATCAATGGAGATGGGTGTGTTTAGATATGCTACATACTCTTCCTTCAACTGTGGAAGATTATAAGAGTCCAAGAATTTATCCATTTCTTCCAGGTTCTCATTTTTAATGGAGTAGAGTTTCTCAAAGTAGTTTCTGATTACCCTTTGAATCTCTGTCATATCAGTAGTGATCTCTTCTTTTTCATTCCTAATACGAGTTATCAAGTTTCTCTCTCTTTTTCTTTGTTAGGTTTGCCAGTGATCTATCAATCTTCTTTAGTTTTTCAAAGAACCAACTTCTGCTTTCATTGGTCTTTCGGATTGTTTTTTGGGTTTCCACTTTGTTGATTTCTGCTCTCAGCTTTGTTATTTCCTTCTGTCTCCCTATTTTTGGGTCCTTTTGTTGAGCATTTTCTAATTCTATTAGCTGTGTCATTAAGCTACTCAGGTAAGCTCCTTCTTCCTTCCTGATGTGTGCTTGCAAAGCTATAAATTTTCCTCTCAGTACTGCTTTTGCTGTGTCCCATAAGTTCTGATAGTTTGTGTCTTTATTGTCATTTGTTTCCAGGAACCTTTTGATTTCCTCCTTGATTTCATCTCGGACCCACTGGTTATTCAGTATGAGGCTGTTTAACTTCCAGGTGTTAAAGTTTTTCTTTTGAGTCCCTTTGGAATTCACAAATAATTTCAGAGCCTTGTGGTCAGCGAAGGTAGTCTGCAGAATTTCTATCCTCTTGATATTATGGAGGTATGTTTTATGTGCCCGCATGTAGTCTATCCTGGAGAATGTCCCATGTACATTGGAGAAGAATGTGTACCCAGGTTTCTGGGGATGGAGTGTCCTATATATATCCACTAGGCCTCTTTCTTCCATTTCTCTCTTCAGGTCTAGTATATTCTTGTTGGGTTTCAGTCTGGTTGACCTATCCAGTGTTGACAAAGCCGTGTTGAGGTCCCCCACGATGATTGTGTTGTTATTGATATTATTTTTCAGATTTGTCAACAGTTGTATTAAATATTTTGCTGGCCCCTCATTCGGTGCATATATGTTTAGGAGAGTTATTTCTTCCTGCTCTACATACCCCTTGATTAATATAAAATGTCCATATTTGTCCCTTACCACCTTCCTGAGTATAAAGTTTGCATTATCTGATATTAATATGGCCACTCCAGCTTTTTTATGGGTGTTGTTTGCTTGGATAATTTTTCTCCAGCCTTTTATTTTGAGTCTATGTTTGTTCTGACTATTCAGGTGTGTTTCTTGTAGGCAGCAGAAGGTTGGATTGAGTTTTTTGATCCATTTAGCCACTCTGTGTCTCTTGACTGGTGCATTTAGTCCATTCACGTTGAGAGAAAGAATTGTCCTGGGATTTAATGCCATCTTTATATCGAAATTTGGTGTGTCTTTTGGTTAGTCTTGTCTTAAATTAGGTCTTTCAGTTTTTCTCTTAACACTGGTGTTCTTTTTCGCTCGCTCGCTGGGTAGCTTCAGAATGCAGTTTTTTGGGGGTTCACTTCCCAGGGCTTTGAGGAGAGCCGCTCGCTGGGTAGCTTCCGAATGCAGTTTTTGGGGGCTTTCTTCCCAGGGCTCTGAGAAGAGTTTCATGAGTCAGAAAAGACAGAGAAGGACAGACAGGGCTCTCTTCAGGTCCTCAGTTTCCTCAGAAGAAGCACTGCTAGGCAGGGACTCCACAAGTGAGTCAATCAGCACTTCACCTGGCAGTCCCCGAGGTCAGCCACCTCTTACTCACCCACTCGCTGGGTAGCTTCCGAATGCCACATGGTATGATGTTAATGGAAAAGTAAACTTGCTTCCTCTGAAGCTCGCTCCCTCATTGGCCATGATAGCCTACTCTTGCCTATTGGATGATGTCCAGAAAAATTCTTTTCATGTTCATTTTCCTCAAATTGCCCTTATTTCTCCTAGAAATCACCCTCCTCAGCCACAGAAAATACCCCATTCTCTTTCTTCTCTACTTTCTTCCCTCAGATCCTAGTCATTTCCTTTTTACTAATTCTATAGGCTGTGCTAGCAATGACAGAGAATAAAATTGGGTTTTCTCCACACACACACTTAAGTTTTTTTAGTGTTGGCTTCCAAAGGGCAGATGAAAATTTTATAAAAATTTGTTTTTTGTAAGTTTTTCTATGAATTGCATGCTCCCAAATGGCAGGTGAACATATGGAAAGTTTGAAAATTTCATCTAATACTTATAACTCCTCCACTCAGGATTATATTACTATTGTTCCATCTAGAGATGTGCAGAGAGCAACCAGGGTCTAACCCTGCATCCGAGGCCACTGGTGCCTCCTCGCGGGATTCCAGTCTAATCCTCCTCCTGGTCCTCCTCCTCGTGGTCTTCAACGGAGGCTGCCTCCTCCTCCTCCTGAAATCCAACCGAGGCCACTTCCTCGGAGACATCACTAGATGTCTCCGGATCTCCTAGCCTCTGAATTACCGCCTGAAATACTTTCCCCATAAAAATTAGGTTAAAAGAAAGAGTCCTTCTGAGCCACTGTGCCTCTCTCCTTTTGTCCCCCTAGAAAAAGTTCCACGACCACCACTTTCCTGTCACCCTACAAAATTTTTTTTACAAAAAAATACTCGGGGGCCGGAGAGATAGCATGGAGGTAAGGCATTTGCCTTTCATGCAGGAGGTCATCCGTTCGAATCCCGGCGCCCCATATGGTCCCCTATGCCTGCCAGGAGCAATTTCTGAGCCTGGAGCCAGGAATAACCCCTGAGTACTGCCGGGTATGACCCCCCCCCAAAAAAAAAACTCGGGGTCATCCTGGACCACTTTGCACCTTGCACCTTGATAGGGGCATCCTTGCACCTTGATAGGGGCATTTATTATTTGGGTTGTTAATTTGGATCTCTTTTTTTAGTGTTGATGCTGTCATTTCGATATTCAAATGAACGACTCCTTTAAATAACTGATGTATTCTGATCCCCTTGAACTCTGATTCCCATTGTTCCATCTATCACTTCTTCCTCTCAATTTCTTTCCTTCTCTGTCCTTGTTCCTTTTTACTGTGGGGTTAAGAATGATCTAGACGGGGCCGGGCGGTGGCGCTAAAGGTAAGGTGCCTGCCTTGCCTGCGCTAGCGTTGGACGGACCGCGGTTCGATCCCCCGGTGTCCCATATGGTCCCCCAAGCCAGGAGCAACTTCTGAGCACATAGCCAGGAGTAACCCCTGAGCATTACCGGGTGTGGCCCAAAAATCAAAAAAAAAAAAAAAAGGGGGCCGGGAAGGTGGCGCTAGAGGTAAGGTGTCTGCCTTACAAGCGCTAGCCAAGGAACGGACCGCGGTTCGATCCCCCGGCGTCCCATATGGTCCCCCCAAGCCAGGGGCGATTTCTGAGCACATAGCCAGGAGTAACCCCTGAGCGTCAAACGGGTGTGGCCCAAAAAAAAAAAAAAAAAAAAAAAAAGAATGATCTAGACATCTCCCCTTTTCAAAAGATGGGATTCCCTATTCCAGTTTTTCTATGTAAGACATATAAATGAGATCATCCTGTGGTTTGTCTTCCTTCTTCTGGCTGTTTCCAAAAATAACTAAATAATGCCGTTATTGAATGATGATTATACATAAGGCAAGAAGTACAAATTTACAGGTGGATTTTACTTGTCTCCCTGAAGACAAGTCATTCTTAAATGAAAGGCAAGTGACATTCCTTTGAGCACACACTGTAAATATGGTAACAGGAATGTTATCATGATTTTAGCCTCTTTCTTAAGAGTAAATCTAAAAACAGTCTGATGATTCACCTAACTAGGCAAATAAATAAGACTTTATAAATGATATATTTTAAGGTACTGCCATTAAAATGTTGAGTTTTTTACCTATGAACCTGGTTTCCAGTTGTAACTTACAATTTGTTCAGGAGTGAGTCCTAAACATCACCGGGAAAGAAAGGAAGGAAGGAAGGAAGGAAGGAACGAATAAACGAACGAACGAATGAATGAATTAAAGCAGGCAGAAAGGCATGAAGGAAGGAAGGAAGGAAGCAAGGAAGGAAGGGAGGGAGGGAGGAATTGAGGGAGGGAGGGAGGAAGAGAGTGAAGAAAGAGAAAGAAAGAAAGAAAGAAGGAAGAAAGAAAGAAAGAAAGAAAGAGAGAAAGAAAGAAAGAGAGAGAGAGAGAGAAAGAGAGAAAGAAAGAAAGAGAGAGAGAAAGAGAGAGAAAGAAAAGAAAGGGCCCGGAGAGATGGCACAGCGGTGTTTGCCTTGCAAGCAGCCGATCCAGGAACAAAGGTGGTTGGTTCGAATCCCGGTGTCCCATATGGTCCCCCGTGCCTGCCAGGAGCTATTTCTGAGCAGACAGCCAGGAGTAACCCCTGAGCAGTGCCAGGTGTGGCCCAAAAACAGAAAGAAAGAAAGAAAGAAAGAAAGAAAGAAAGAAAGAAAGAAAGAAAGAAAGAAAGAAAGAAAGAAAGAGAGAGAGAGAGAAAGAGAGAGAGAGAGAAAGAAAGAAAGAAAGAAAGAAAGAAGGAAGGAAGGAAGGAAGGATAAAGGAAGGAAGGAAGGCAGAAAGAAAGGAAGGAAGGAAAGGAAGGAAGAAAGGAAGGAAGGAAGAAAGGAAGTAAGAAAGGAAGGAAGAACGAAAGGATGGAAGGAAGGAAGGAAGGAAGGAAGAAAGGAAGGAAGGAAGGAAGGAAGAAAGGAAGGAAGGAAGGAAGGAAGGAAGGAAGGAAGGAAGGAAAGAGAATGGAAGCAAGATAATGCTTCGTAGGGCTAGAGAAATACCAGTAGTAGGAATTAAAGCTCACTGATTTGACGATAGCATGATATGTGGCCCCCTGAGCCCCCACCAGGAGGGATTCCTGAGCTCAGACTCAGGAATAAGTGCTGAGCATAGCTAGGTATGACCCCAAAATCATACTTCATTTTTTCTCTCATTTACACCTGGTACGTGGTACTAGGGATCAAACCCAGTGCCTCACTCATGCAAGGCAAGTGCTCTACCACTAAACCATTTAAAAGCTTCAATATGTGCACCAGTGAGGAAGGCAATCCGTTTTCCAACTTAAGAGGCAATAGATCTGAAGTGCGTCTGAGTCACAGAAGATGCTGAGGCTCCTGAGGGACCCCACAGTCAGGAAAGGCTGCTCAGGAACATGGTGAGTGAGGAACATCCTACACTTGCCTTCCTGCTCCTTTAAGAGACAGCAAACTGGCTTTCCATGCAAGTCTGAGGTTTGGGCTCAAACCTAACTGAGTTTGAATCTCTGCCCTCTGTGACCTGGGTAGCCTTCGGCAAGTTCTTAACCTTTCTGGAGTTTAGTGTTCTCATCAGGAAAACCAGCCTGCTCCAGATGTTATAACAAAGAGCATTTGGTGACTTAGTGTTCCTGGTCATAAATGCCATAATCGGGCCTGGAGAGATAGCACAGCAGTGTTTGCCTCGCAAGCAGCCGATCCAGGACCAAAGGTGGTTGGTTCGAATCCCGGTGTCCCATATGGTCCCCCGTGCCTGCCAGGAGCTATTTCTGAACAGACCGCCAGGAGTAAACCCTGAGCACCACCGGGTGTGACCCAAAAAAACAAACAAAAAAAATTAATGCCAAAATCAGAACCACATCTGTTGGAAAGGTCCTACATACAGTGGGAACTGAGCACTGTTTTTTGCACTTTCCTTTCCCAGGAAGGCCCCAGCTGTGTTTGCAGAAGTCTGAAGTTCACCAACAGCCTCCTAGTGGGCGTGCTCCCAGGATACCCGGTTCTTTAGCTCTGCCAGCTACACTTGAACTGCCCCAGGACAAATGAGGTCATGTTTGGAACCATAAAGAGGTCACTTTCTCATTAGCTGCCACATCCTCACATGTTAAAGTGTCTTTCATAGACTGTTTATATTATTAAGCCCATGCGATACCTTTGTCACAGATCCTTCTTGGAAGAAAATAATTACAATGCATGTAGGCTCATCAATTTTCTTCTACAGACATAGAAACATTTTCTTGGGTTTGTATCATACGCAGCCATCTGGACTATTTACAGCTCAGGGATCCCCCAGCTACAGAGCTGGGGATTGAACTTGGAGCCTTTTGCTTGAAAAACACATGTTAGGTTAAAATAAAAATGAGTTTGGTGCTTTGAGCTATCAACCAAGTGTTCACAAAAAATACTTGTTTTTTTTTGGGGGGGACACACATACCCAATAGTACTCAGGAATTACTCTTGGCTTTGCACTTACAAATTACTCCTGGAAGGCTCAGGGGACCATATGAGATGGGATATTGGATATGGTTCCATATGGGTTGCTTGGGATCAAACCCAGGTCAGTTGCTTGCAAGGCAAATGCTATTCTATCGCCCCAGCCCCACAAAAAACACTTTCTTTGGATTCATGTGCCCTATTTCCTGATTCTGATGGTCCTCAACTTCCTAATCTTAAACATCTATAAATAGTTCCTTGTCTTTTCTTTTTTCTTTTTTGGCTGTTTTGAGCACATCACTGGGGACTGAATTCAGAAATCATCCCTGGTGGTGCTTAGGGGATCCTGGAGATGTGAATCTAGATCAGCAGGATGCAAGACAGGTGAAATGCCTTAAGCATTCTATCTCCTGGCCCTCTTTTTTGGAAGAGTGAAGGGAAGGGAAGGGAAAGGAAGGGAAGGGGAGGGGTGGGGAGGGAAGGAAGGAAGGAAGGAAGAAGTAAGGAGAAAGAAGAAAGTTAGTTAAGAGTCCTCTGGTTATAAACTGAAAACAATATAAAAAACAAAGAATAGTTCCTAATTTTTTTGGTTTGTTTGTTTGTTTGTTTGTTTGTTTTTTGGCCCACACTCTGTAATGTTTGGGTGTTAGTCCTGGCTATATTCTATAAATTAGTCCTGGCTTGGGAGACCACAAGGACATCGGGGGATTGTGGCGTGGTCCCACTTAGGTTACTGCGTGCAATGCAAGTTCCCTACAACTTGAGCCACCGCTCCAGCCTCTGGTTTTATGTCTTAATTTTTATTTTATATTTTGAGGTGTTTTTTGGTCACACCCGCAGCGCTCATGGGTTACTCATGTTTCCACATGGAGAAATCACTGCTGGCAGGCTCAGGAGACCATATTGGATGCTGAAATTGGAACCAATGAATTTTTTTGCAATGCAAACGCTTTACCTACATGCTATCTCTACAGCACCTTTTTAAAAATTTTTTTGCTATGTCTTAATTTTTAAACAGGAGAACCTGAATGTGACTATTTCAGAATTGTGTATCAATGAATGTTTTATATTTATAACATATAAAAGAAAATTGTGTATATTATCACTTAATTTCAGTTATTTTGCACTGCATAAACAGAACACAATTGGAGAAATATATATCAAAATATGTAAAATTAATATACTGGCTATAGAAAACAAGAAAATCTCTCCCAGATTTGCTATCCTCGCACCAGAGTAAAATTTTATTTATCAATGTTCATTTCATAATTGCTTCAACAACTACTAGAATATAAGCAAGATTTTCTTCTCTCGCTTTTTTTTATTTTTGGATCAGACCCGGCAGAACTCAGGATTACTGAACTCTACGTTCAGAAATTACTCCTAAACAAAAAAAAAGATAAAAAAACGAAATTGCTCCAGGCAGGCTCGGGGGACCATATGAGATGCCAGGATTTGAACAACAGTCCTTTCGCATGCAAGGCAAATGCCCTACCTACATGCTATCTCTCCGGCCCTCCTTTCTTCTTCTTTTTTTTAAATTTAATTTTTTTGTTTTGTAGTCATACCAGGCGGTGCTCAGGGGTCACTCCTGCCTCTACACTCAGATATCGCTCCTGGCAGGCTCTGGGGAGCACATAGGATGCCAGGACTCAAACCACTGTGATTCTTCATGCAAGGCGAATGCCCTACCTCCATCCTATCTCTCAGGCCTCATTTTTTCTCTTTTTTTTTTTTTTTTTTTTTTGGTTTTTGGGCCACACCCGGTAACGCTCAGGGGTTACTCCTGGCTATGCGCTCAGAAGTCGCTCCTGGCTTGGGGGACCATATGGTACGCCGGGGGATCGAACCGCGGTCCGTCTCCTAGGCTAGCGCAGGTAAGGCAGGCACCTTACCTCCAGCGCCACCGCCCGGCCCATTTTTTCTCTTTTAATGAAAAAAATTTAATTACATAAAGAGCAGAGTATCCTGGTCCTATACATACCCATCACTAGCTTCAAATCATTTTTTTTTTTTTTTTTGGTTTTTGGGCCACACCCTGTGACGCTCAGGGGTTACTCCTGGCTATGCGCTCAGAAGTTGCTCCTGGCTTCTTGGGGGACCATATGGGACGCCGGGGGATGAAACCGCGGTCCGTCCTAGGCTAGCACAGGCAAGGCAGGCACCTTACCTCCAGCGCCACCGCCCGGCCCCTAGCTTCAACTCTTACTCAAATTTCTTTATGCTCATTTTCTCTGCATTTCAGTCTCCTGGTTATATATATAGAAAAACCATGGGGCCGGGCGGTGGCGCTAGAGGTAAGGTGCCTGCCTTTCCTGCATTAGCCTTGAAAGGACCGCGGTTCGATCCCCCAGTGTCCCATATGGTCCCCCAAGCCAGGAGCAACTTCTGAGCACATAGCCAGGAGTAACCCCTGAGCGTTACCGGGTGTGGCCCAAAAACCAAAAAAAAAAAAAAAAAAAGAAAAACCACACCCAGTAATACTCAGAGGTTTTTCCTGGCTCTGCACTCAGAAATCCCTTCTAGTAAGCTTGGGAAATCATAATACACGATGAGGTAAGTATTGTGACAAGGAAAGTATCAGAGGGAGAAGAGAGGGGGCTGGGGATCAAACCTACTTCATCTCAGGTCGGCTGTGTGCAAAGCAAACACCCTACCACTGTGCAATTGCACTGGCCCCCTTAATATATATTTCTAGGGCTGGGAGATAGTACAGCAAATAGTCAAATAGGACACAGAGCTGACCCACTTAATTCTTAGAGTCACTTAAGGTCCATTGACTCCTTCCAAGAGTGATACCTGAGTGAAGAGTGAGTCAGAAATAAGCCTTAGACACAGACCCCAAAATATATTTATATGGGGCCCGGAGAGATAGCCCAGCGGCATTTGCCTTGCAAGCAGCTGATCCAGGACCAAAGGTGGTTGGTTCGAATCCCGGTGTCCCATATGGTCCCCTGTGCCTGCCAGGAGCTATTTCTGAGCAGACAGCCAGGAGTAACTCCTGAGCACTGCCGGGTGTGAGCCAAAAGCCAATATATATAAATTATATATAAATATATATATAAAATATATGTAAATTATAATATAAATTTTACAGTGTATTTTAGGCAAATTTTAACAATAAGTTTTATAAGTCTCATCTCATTTGATCGGCAATCATTCACATCAGTATCTGAAATAAATTAGCTGTCATGGCCAGTGTGTAATACATAGATGGATAAAGCTGTGTTCGTCTCTTGAAGCTATGAGGGAAGGTATTGAAAATGTCATTCCTATGCTTGTTGTGTATATAAACATTTTGATGGGATTATTATGTTACTGACACTACCGTGGTCAGTGATTGTGCCCTACCCTAGTGTGTGACCTGGCATTCTGCTCCCACCCTAGGGTAGGGCAAAATCACCAATCAGGGTAGGGTCAGTTACATAATAATCCCATGAAATGTTTACATACACAACAATGCTCATACAAGAGATTAAACAGGTCAGAAGAGGTCAGGAAAGAGCCTCATGAGAATGCTCAATGAATAACATGGAACATGAGACTCTGACAGAGGATATCAGTTGAGATCTATTAGCAGAAGGTCTAGGGCAAATTTAAGAAAACAATAGTGCAGGGGGCCTGGCGGTGGCGCTGGAGGTAAGGTGCCTGCCTTGCCTGTGCTAGCCTAAGACGGACCGTGGTTCGATCCTCCGGCGTCCCATATGGTCTCCCAAGAAGCCAGGAGCAACTTCTGAGCGCATAGCCAGAAGTAACCCATGAGCGTCACAGGGTGTGGCCCCCCCCCAAAAAAAAAGAAAACAATAGTGCGTTTTTTTGTTTTTGTTTTTGTTTTTTTTGGTTTTTGGGCTAAACCTGGTGGTGCTCAAGGGTTACTCCTGGCTGTCTGCTCAGAAATAGCTCTTGGGAGGCACGGGGGAATCCTATAGGACACTGGGATTCAAACCAACCACCTTAGGCTGCTTGCAAGGCAAACGCCGCTGTGCTATCTCTCCGGGTCCCATTTTGTTTTGTTGTTGCTTTTTTTTGACACATTTGGTTGTTATTAGAGCTGACCCCTGGCTCTGTGCTTGGGGCTCACTACTGGAGGCTCAGGGGACATTTTGGAATGTCAGGGACCAAAACCAGGTTGGACTTATGCAAGACAAAAGCCTTACCAGCTGTACTTTCATTTCATTTTGGGGTGGGGGTATGTTGGGGCCTTACCCAGCAATGCTCAGGGATCACCCCAAATGGGGTTCAAAGGACCTGAGCCTGCCAGGAGCAATTTCTGAGCATAGAGCCAGGAGTCACCCCTGAGCACTGCCGGATGTGACCCTAAAACCAAAACAAAACTATTTTCTCTTGGAGGAGTCACACCAGGCAGTGTTCAAGGGTTACTCTGTACTCAAGAATTACTCCTGGCTTGCTTGGGGACCATATGTGATGGTGACAGAGATAGAACTCTGGTCAGCGTGTGTGTGTATGTGTGTGTGAGAGTGTGAATGTGTGTACGTGTGTGTGCCTTTCTTGCTGTACTATCATTCTGCCCCCACAAAACTGTATTCTTTTTCAAGTTCTTGGACCACATCCAGCAGTGCTGGGGGGTGGATGTTACTACTGGTTCTGTGCCCTGCACTCAGAAATAACTCCTGGCAGGGCTAGAGATATGGCATGGAGGTAAGGTACCACCCTAGGGTACCACCCTAGGGTGGGAGCAGAATCAGGTACCACCCTAGTGAGGGAGCAAATGCCAGGTCACACCCTAGGGTAGGGCACATTTATTGATTAGGTTAGGATCAGTAACATAATAGCACCCTCAAGCTGCACTGCCCCTTGTTTGAGCAGAAGGCAGTGCTGCAGGCCTAGGCTGCGGACCTGGCCTTCTTCCCTGAGCACCTAGATCTGCCAGCACCACAATGACGAGGTGAGTCGAGGGTCCCCCAAGCCTTGCCCTCTGTGTGTCCCCCCTGGACGATGTGGCGCGCGTCCTCCAGGCTCTCCAAACTCTCTAGACCCACAGGCTGGGCTGTGCTTGGGGACGGGCCCCGAGGCTTGGAGTGCTCTTGGCCCCGCTTTGTGTGTGTGTGCTTGGTTCCATGTGTCCGTGATAGATGTGCGTGCTTCCACTGCCCAGCACCCACAGGTGAATGCACCTCTTGTCTGGCCCATGCGCCCCAAGAGCTGTATAGCCAGCTCATCTGCTCGACACCCGGTGCCCTATTGTGCGCCTTTATGCAGCGACTCATCCGTGCCAAGTCTCCCCAGCAGGAGACAGGCTCCATGGGTCTGTGCTGATCACCGCTTGTGCATGGATTTGGGTTATTTTGGGGGAAAGGGGATATTTGCGTGGAGTCAAGGGAAGGTATTTGGGGATGTGGGAGGTTGAGGTTGAAGGTTCGCCCTGTGTCTGCATGCGTGGCTCTTGAGGTTCCTTTTTTGGGTCGCCCCTGCTTGTTCTGGTTCTGATTCGGGCTTGGGAGCCCCAAGAGTGTCCGGTTTCTGCATTCAATTCAAAGTGTTTTTCCAACCTCCCCCAGCTCCCCTTCCTTCGGGATGCTCACCCTAAGGGGTCAGCTACACTTGGTGAAAAAGCTAACCCAGGTACACGCAGATTTCGAACCAACCACCTTTGGTCCTGGATCGGCAGCTTGCAAGGCAAACGCGGCTGTGCTATCTCTCCGCTATTTGATCTCTTGATGCCTTCCAGTTATTGCAAGTTTGGGGGGATTGAAGGGCCTGAGCCTAAGAGAGCGCTATGAGCAGGGCTGAATGAGGAGGGTGTTTGCCTTGCAAGCTGCCGAACCAGGGTTCGAGTTCAGACACCCTATATGGTCACTTATTGAGCCTGTGGTGCGGAGCCTAGATTAACCCCTGAGCGCCTGCTTGTGGGGCCCCCAAACCAATAAAAACAACAAACCAGTGCCCCAAAGTTAGGGCTACAGGTGAGGATATAGCTATTTTTATTTTATCCTTTAGTGAGAGACTGCCTGTGCTTTCTAAACCCAAGTGGGGTTGCTGGGAACAACTGGGGTATGCCTGTTTTGGTTCTCAGATCTGCATCCTCACCCCTTGTTTTTTGCCTACCCCCAACCTGTTTGTTTTGGGGTAGCACTCATGGCCCAAAGCTACTTGGCTTCTTTCTCCCTTTGTAAGAAAAAAAGCCAAACAAAAGCTTTTAAATTCATATATTTATATATATATATATATATATGTATATATATATTGTTTTTTGGGTCACACCTGGCTCTATGCTCAGAAGTTGCTCCTGGCTCCTGGCAGGTTCAGGGGACCATATGGGATGCCGGGATTCGAACCACTGAACTTCTGCATGAGAGGCAAATGCCTTACCTCCATGCTATCTCTCTGGCCTGTAACTTCATATTTTCTTGGTGAGCACCTCTATTGCTAGATGGTAATTTCTAGCGAGAGGATTAGTTCATTTTTTTAGGTTTTAATGGTAATTGGAATTGTGAAAATTTTCATTTTGGGGGGGGGTCCTACCCTGTGACATCAGGGGTTCCTCCTGGCTCTGTGCTCAGACATCTGTCCTGGGTTGGGGGACCATATGGGATGCGGAAACCGAGCCAACCACCTTAGTCAACAACCTGGGTTTACTGTTTGGAAAGCAAACGTCCTACTGGAGAACAATTGCTTTTTGTTTGTTTTGTTTATGTTTTTGTTTTTGGGCCACAGCACCAGCATACGGACTAAGGAGGAGGATGAAAAACAGGCGGAGGCGGTGACTCCCGTGTCCGAGGTGGCCACGGGGGTGTCGTCAGCAGACCCATGGCCCCCAAATCCGCAGCTCTATCCCAGCCTCCGCCGGCTGAAGACCGAGAAGGATCAGGCCACAGCCTATGGCCAACGATCCTCCCCCAATGAGAAAGGACGGTGAATGATCAATGTTTGCACCCAGTGAAACCCCAAAACAAACAAACCCAGAGTCTGCCCCAGGGGAGAAAGGGACAGAGCCCAGGCGGGAGGCCATGGGTACATTAGCCCCTGACTTGGGCCCAAGGGGATGTGTGTGGTGACAGGCGATTGTCCTGGAGGATTTGGGGAGTTGGCCGAGTGTCCCCTAGAGCCCCAGCCACCCCTAATCCGGTCCCCCAATTCAGGCTACATAGGATTGTGTTAGATGTCAAAATGGGCCTTTGGGGAAAGGGTCAAAGACAAGCTGTAAGCTGTAAGCTCCGGCGAGCAACTTGTGTTGTCCGGGCTGGCATGCGGGGGGTTTTACAAAGCCATGCCAAGAACAGTCCCCTGAGTGTGAAGCGAAAGAGTTGAGTCGCAGGGTGGCGACAGGAGCCTTACTGCAAACAGAAAATTCTGTATCTAATTTTAATATACGTTTGCGCAATTCTGGGGAAATATACTTTGGAGTTTGGAAGTCCTCAGTTATCCAGGTGCGTGTGCCCAACTGCCTCTTCTATCGCTGTAACCCCTTCCCACCTGAACTGATCCCACCTGAATGAATGATCAGAACTGCCCACACCTGGGATGGGTGGGGCATTTAAAAGACGGAGTGTTGGAAGTCAGGGAAAGCCTGGAAATGGAGGACAACAGTGGACGTCCTCGCCACCGTGGGTGAGCCTGCTGAAGAGCTGGAAGGGAGATAGGGCTGTGTAGGCCATGTGGGGAGACCTGCATGCTGGGGACTGAGGTGGGCTGGCTGCGTCCTGGAAAGGCGTCGACTGCTCTGTGCATCTCTGCCCTCACCCTGCCACCTTCGGGGTGGGCTCTCTGCTAGACCAGAGGGGCTTCGGGACGGGCTGGGCCCAGAGCGGCCTCCCCTCTGTTCTGCACACCAACATGGGGAAAATTGGTTTCTGTTAAGGCAGCGGGGGCCGACTGGGATGCGGGGTTCAGCGCGGGATTCCTTAGTCAGCCACCTGGGTTGTCTGAGCAATATAGTCTTTCTGATTTTGGGTTTTGGGCAGTGACAGGCGCTACCAGCAGCAGAACCCGTGGCGGCGCCTGGTGGGATTGGGACAATTCATGGCGGAGATGGGACAATTCGCGGCGGAGATGGGACAATTCGCGGAGGAGGTGGTACAATTCGTGGAGGCCGAAATGACAGTTGTGGCGGGAGCGGTTAGAGATAGAGACCGCTCCCGTTCGCCTTTAAGGCTCAAAGCGCAGCAAAGGGCCCAAGGTGGTAAGTGGTCATTTGCTTTTGGGCCACTCGGGCGCGCTCAGGGGTTCCTCCTGGTCCCTCACAGGTCACCCCTGGCCTGCTGCGGGGGGTGGGGGGAAGGTCCCTCTGGGATGGCGGATTCAAACACCGTCCTTCTGCATGCAAGGCAAACGCCTTACTGCCAGGCTTTCTCTCCGGACCGCACAACAATTTCATAGGAGAGAAAGCCCCCTGGGTCTGGGAAAGTTTCTTTGCTTACTAGACTAGCTTCTCTTCCTTCCAGGGAATCGCGGCAGGGGACAAGGGCGAGGACGAGGCCGAGGGCGAGGGAGAGGCCGTGGTCAGGGCGCCTTGGCCCAGGGGCCCGCTCCCCAATTGGAGCCCGCCCCCCCTTGAACCCCGAAGCGCATTTGGAAATCGCTCCTCCCTTGAACCCCGCATCAGCCCCAAACTCCCCTGCAGAAAATAGCATGAACCCGTCAGCCCCCTGCAACAACGGGGTAAGTAGCGGCCATTCCCTATTGGGCCACGCCTGGGGATGCCGCCTGGGATGCTCAGGGGATCCACCTGGTCTCTGCGCACAAATCACCCCTGGCCTTCTGGGGGGGAACCTATGAGATGCCGGGATTAAAGCACCGTCCTTCTGGCAAGGCAATCACCTGCCGCCCGCTCTCCCTAGTTTTCCGAGGACAATTGTTTTTTTTTTTTTTTTTTTTTTTTTTTGGTTTTTGGGCCACACCCGGCAGTGCTCAGGGGTGGGGTTACTCCTGGCTGTCTCCTAAGTAATAGCTCCTGGCAGGCACGGGGGACCCTATGGGACACCGGGGTTCGAACCAACCACCTTTGGTCCTGGATCGGCTGCTTGCAAGGCAAACGCCGCTGTGCTATCTCTCCGGGCCCCGAGAACAATTTTCAGTAGGAGAAAAGCCCCTTGGGTCTGGCGAGTTGTGACTAGCTTGTGCTGCACGCCCAGCTGGGTTTAACTCGAGGCAGTTTGGATCCCAGAGCAATCCATCCCAGCACTGGGAAGCGCCCCTAAGCACTGCCAGGGGTGATGAATAGAAAAGATCAGGGGACCGAGAGAGAGCACAGCGGGAGGACATTTGCATCACAAGCAGCTTCCTGAGCACTGGGCTAGGAGTTAATGTGTAAACACAGCTGACTGTGTTTTCAAAGCCAATAACTCATTGATCGTTTTTACCCCTTAGGTTGATGAAGATGATGAAGCCATGCTGAAGAAAAAGAGCCAAGTAGTGATGACAGTGATGATGCCTGATTAGACCACACACACACACACACACACACACACACACACACACACACACGAACACAACATGGAGGCCTCCTAGTACCTACCCTTGGGATGGTGAAGGTGATGAGGCAAATGCCAGAGAAGAGAAACCAAGTAGGGATGACAGCGACAACTCTTGATTTAATAGACACTCTCTCTCTCACTCAGTCTCACTCACACACTCTCTTACTGTCACTCAGTCCTCCCAGTCCATTTCAGTGCCAGTTCATAGCCTGTGTCCTTGTATTCGCGGCTACTAGCTGTCCTTCTCTTTTCAAAGGAAACATCTTCTTTTGGTGTTACTGAGGGTTTGTATTAAATCATGTGAAGTACTGCGTACTTCTCCCTTTCTTAGGAGAAATGACTTATACTGTCCTTATCGTGGGGTATCATTTCGATTTAAGTGAATGTCTTAGGTCATAGTGAGATGCAACTGACCCTGGCCCAGATTCCATTTTGGCTTTCCCTCAGTGCACCCATGACCAGTCAGCATTCTGGACCTGCAAGCCAATTGCTAGTTTTGAAATTCTGCTTTGTTTATTCTAAAATTTAGATTTGTGCTGTACTAGTTTCACAAATAAATCATTTGAAGCTCTAGCTATTTCTTGTTGTTTTATTTTTCCCTTTAAATGGCCTCATTATTCTAGTTTTAAATGACATTGATTTGTGATTTATGCCAAGAAATTAAGAGACTGGTGCTCATACATAAGTTCTGCTATGAAAGGTCTCTTTAGGGCCGGAGAAATAGCATGGAGGTAAGGCCTTTGCCTTGCATGCAGAAGGTTGGTGGTTCAAATCCCGGCATCTCATGTGGTCCCTGAGCCTGCCAGGAGCGATTTCTGAGTGTAGAGCCAGGAATGACCCCCGAGTGCTGCTGGGTGTGACCCAAAAACCAAACAATGGTGGGCTTTTAAAATGATTATTGGGGGCTAGAGTTTTTCCAACCAAGACCGGAGGGCGGTCGCGGACCCACAACCGAGCCCCGTCGTCTCCTCCACGGGCCGGTCGGAGATGGACAAGACAAGACAAGCCAGGGAGGAGTGAGCGGGCGGGCGGGCCCTCTCTGCACCTCACCAAGCCGGCTCCGGGCCGACCGGCCCGAGTGGAGCGAGCCAGCCAGGTCAGCGGTCCCCCGGCTTGAGCGGAGCTCGAAAGCCCGGGCCGCCTCCGCTCCGCTCCGGATCGTCCGCTCGCAGGTGCCCCGGCTCCTGCCTGCCGGACTCCGGAGCGACGCGGCCCCGCCGCCAGAATGTCGGGCAACACGGTGCCCGGCTGGCCGCGCGTTCGGCCCCGGCCCTCTGGTCGACCCGACGGGATCGCCACCAACTCTCGCCAGCCGGCTTCCAGCGCGAAAGCGCAGGCTCCCTAGAGAGCTGCAGCTCCAAATCCCCGCGGTCTGACAGCGGGGCGATTTCGACTGCCAGGCCGACTTTGCGGTACTGAGAGCAGGCGGCAGCGTCCCCACCGCGCGGCTCGCTCGCTGTCAGCCCGCCTGCGGACCTCCAGCCAGGGCGCCATCGAAAAGCGGCCGCGAGATGGCAACCGAGGATCATCCGGCAGCAGCTGCCCAGCAGCGCGTTGTGGAGAGAGGGAGAGACAGAGAGAGAGCGCGCGTGAGCGAAAGAGACAGTCAGAGACAGAGAGACAGAGAGAGAAAAATAAAAAAGAAAAGAAAAGAAAAGAAAAAGGAAAAAAGAGAGGAAAAAAACAGAGAGAGAGCGAAAGAGACAGACAGAGACAGAGAGAGAAAAATAAAAAATAAATAAAATAAAAAAAAGAAAAAGGAAAAAAAGAGAGGAAAAAAACAGAGAAAGAGAGAGAGTAAAAGTAACCCCTGAGCACTGAAAAAAAAGAACCCCTGAGCACCCAAAAAATAATATAAAAAAATAAAGAGAGTGAGAGAGAGAGAGAGAGAAAACAAGGCGTGTGTTTTGTTGGTGTTGGTGTGTGTGTGTGAGTGAGTGAGAGAGAGAGAAAGAGATAAGAGAGAGAGAGCAGGAGTAACACGAGCACTGCCTGGTGTGACCCAAAACAAAACAAAACAAAACAAAATAAAATGGGGGGGGCGTAAAAAATGAAAAATAATATAAAAATAAAAAAGAAAAATGAAAAAAAAACAGGGAGAAAAAACAGTGAGAGAGAGAGGAGAGAGACAGAGAGAGAGAGAGAGAGCAGGAGTAATCTCTGAGCACTGCCAGGTGTGACCCCCAAAAAGCAGAATAATATAAATATAAAAAATTAAAAAGCAAAAAAAAAGAGAAAAAATTAAAAAGCTAAAAAAAGAGAGAAAATTAAAAAGCAAAAAAAAAAAAATAACAGGGTGTGTGTGAGTGAGAGAGAGAAGAAAGAGAGAGACAAGAGAGAGAGAGTAGAAGTAACACCTGAGCACTGCCAGGTGTGACCCCCAAAATAATATAAAAATCAAAAAAAGTAAGAAAAAGAAAGAAAAAAACAGGGTGTGTGTTTTGTTGGTGTGTGTGTGTGTGTGTGTGTGTGTGTGTGAGAGAGAGAGAGAGAGAGAGAGAGAGAGAGAGAGAGAGAGAGAGACTGGATCTCCTGCTTTGTGACAGTGCATAGCCGAAGATATAGATCATATATAATATGCTACATATATGATCCTATTATAAGATCTATATCCTATTATCCTAATATATTAGGATAATGAGAACATTACCAGCATGGATTCCTGAGTTAGAGCCATAAATATTAGAGTGAGTGACCCCCCCCCACAAACAAATACAAACAAGGGAGAAAAGGACTTGGATGTTCAAGGAAGTAGTCAATATGTCAATTGCATAGTTTGTAATTATACCCTTACAAATACCATGTAAGCAAGGGAGGGAAGAAGTTTGGAATGTCACGCCTGTAGGCACTCAAACAGGCTTTCTTGTTAAATAATCTCTCGAACGGGAGCTCTTCCGGCTCAGGTGAGACCTTCCAAGAACCAAATGACTTCAATCACAGTTATTCACCATCTGCTCAGAGCTCCGGCCAGCGCGCCATATCAAAGCGGCCGCTAGATGGCCACCGAGTACCATCCGGCAGCTGGCTGCCTGGCTGGCGGTGCGTTGTGAAGAGAGAGCGAGTGAGACAGAGACAGAGACAAACAGAGACAGACAGACAGACAGACAGACAGACAGACAGACAGACGACAGACAGAAATAAACACTGGACCCTCCTGCTTTGTGACAGTGGTGAGCGACGGCCTTGGGTTCTATTTAACTATGTAGTTAGGTGGTTGAAGAATCATTTGTCTTTTAGTTTGACAAACGAGAGAGAAAGAAAGCAAGAAAAAAGAAAGACATTTCAGAGGCCTGTCCTCCCTGGCGGCTTGTGCTCTCATCATGCTGGTGACTGTCATTCATTCATTTAGAGTAAGGGCGGGTTTAGTCGCGTGGGTGGTTGGATGGTTTTGAGTCTTTTTCACTTAAAGACAATGAAGCACAGAGTTGACACATTTGTTTCCATATAACTGCTGCAGAAAGGTCATTTTTAAAACGGAGCGAGTCAAGTCAACAGGAATAGAAGAAAGTTTAAAAAGAAAAAGAAAGGAAGAAGGAAAAGTAGAGTAGCAGCCCACTGATGGAAACAATCGTATCTCCTACAAAATCAACAAGAGGAGAGATAGCAGGAGGGTCCTGAAGCTCTCCTCGCGAGCTGTCCACTTTGTACATTGGCGTGGTGTGTTTTAATAGGGACCAAAAAAAAAAGGTAGCCTTTCCCAAAAAATGAAAAACGGAGCTTCCAACGCCCACACACCCAGCGGTCCGAGAGGTGAGAGAGAGCAAGCCTGAGGTGTGTGGAACCACCAACCTCTCGGGCCTAGACTAGGCAGACATTCAGCCTAGTTGTGCAACCGAGCAAATCACAGCACACCCCAAGCTAGGATACACCATTTCTGGCCGCCTGGGCTGGCACCCAGGGAGGGCCTGGAGGCTGGGGGAATTTTGTTTTATTTCTTGAATGTCTTCATTTTTGACAAACAGGGAGAGATTGAAACGCATAAACCCTGGGAGGATGTTCTGTAATATCAGTTGATAGTGGTGTCATCATGGCTCAACAGGTAAGATTTCTGGAATGCAGAGTCTGGCTTTTGCAAAGGAAGCCCCCTTCCCATAGCCCTGAAGAAAACTTGTAAAATATCGGATCCTAAGTCCTATTAGTGAGATGGCCCTGGTGAGCCAGAAATCAAGTCTGCTCGCTTAAGTGCGTAAGCCTCCTGCTATTTATTTCCTTGGTCGCGAAGCAGCCTGCTCCCGAACAAGCCCCCCCCCCCAAGCAACCTAGGCACTCAGGAGGACCAAGCTTTCTCCAACTCTACAGCTTTCTGCTTTTCTTGGAAGCTACTTTCACATTTCTCTGAACTTACTTGAGAATTCTTGAGGAACCAGAATCCCCTCAAAAACCTAAATCCAGGGCCGGGCCGTGGCGCAAGAGGTAAGGTGCCTGCCTTGCTTGCGCTAGCCTTGGACGGACCACAGTTCGATCCCCTGGCGTCCCATATGGTCCCCCAAGACAGGAGCAACTTCTGAGCACATAGCCAGGAGTAACCCCTGAGCGTTACCGGGTGTGGCCCAAAAACCAAAAAAAAAAAAAGAAAGAAAAGAAATATACAACCGGGCCGGGCGGTGGCGCTGGAGGTAAGGTGTCTGCCTTGCCTGCGCTAGCCTAGGACGGACCGCGGTTCGATCCCCCGGCGTCCCATATGGTCCCCCAAGAAGCCAGGAGCAACTTCTGAGTGCATAGCCAGGAGTAACCCCTGAGCGTCACAGGGTGTGGCCCAAAAACCAAAAAAAAAAAAAAAAAAAAAAAAAAAAAAAAAAAAAAAAAAAGAAATATACAACCAAGGCCAGAGAGATAACATGGACATAAAGCAGTTGCCTTGAATGCATTGAACCCCAGCATCCCATATGGCCCCCTGAGCCCACCAGGAGTGATTTCTGAGCCTAGAACCGGAAGTAACCCTTGAGTGCTGCAGGGTGTGACCCCAAACCCCGCACCAAAAAAAGAAAAGAAATATGCAACCAATAGAGGGGGAGGGGATGGAACCTGGGAACACTAGTGAAAGTTCACACTGAGTGATATGATCGATGCTGGAACGCTGCATGTCTCAAGTTCAGCTCTGAATAACTACAAGTGCCTTAAAAATTTTATTTTTAATATTTTGACCACTTCCCCAGGACCTGTCTGCAAAAGGGTACATTTCTTTGGGACCAGTGTGACTATTAAAATGAGTAAATAGGGGCTGGAGAGATAGGATGAAGGTAGGGCATTTGTCGTGCATGCAAAAGGATGGTGGTTCGAACCTCGGCACCCATATGGTCCCCTGAGCCTGTGGGAGCCGTTTCTGAGTGAAGAGCTAAGAATATTCCCTGAGCAATGCAGGGTGTGACCCAAAAAACCCCAAAAAATCACTGCTGGGGATCAAACGTGTTCGTCACGTTTTCATTTTGGGGAATTACACATTGCCCGGCTCCATACTTGGGAGACTATCCGGGGTGTCAGGAATCAATCCAGGCTAGGGACATGCAAGGGGAAGGTCCTTCCAGCTGTCCTCCCTCCAGCCTGCAAGGGATGGGGCCTTGGATGCAGTGTTGGCCAGAGAAACAAAGGTCCCCCTACTGGGGGCCACTAGAACTTAGACAGCTGAGGCTTTGTCCTCTAGAGGTGGATGGGAACTTCTAGATCAAAACCTTGGGGTCAGTGAGACACCTCTTATCTGGCGCCCCCTTATCCACAGTTAGTTGAAATTCAGGCCTGGCATTTTATGTACAACCCTGGCCTGGTTTTCCTTTCTCCCTCCTTCCTTTTCTTCCTTGCTTCCGTGCTCCTCCCTCCCTCCGTCCTCCCATCCTTTCTTCCTTTCCTCCCTCCCACTGTGCTATCCACTCTGAGTCCTCAGACTATTTTCTTAGTCTTAGTCACGGTGCTTTATCAAGCACCAACCAGGGAGTCTCAGAAGCTGTTTGGAATCACTTTTCTGTCCTGCCAGTTTTTCTTTTTTTCTTTTTGGTTTTTGGGACACATCTGCTGATGGTCCCCCGAGCCAGGAGCAATTCTGAGTTCAGAGCCAGGAGTAACCCCTAAAAATCCTAAAAGCTGGCTGCCAGTATACTGGAAAAATAGTTGGCTGGACTATTTTTCTTGCCCTGTTGTTCTTCCTGCCTTTGCCTTTCCTCTGGTTCTCTCTGACTGCCCCCCACCCCTCCCACTTTCTCTTATCCTCAACTCTCTCTCTCTCCGGCAAAGGGGTCGGCTGTAAGACTTGTGGCTTATCTACTTTGTCTTTTCACTGTTTAACTCGACCTCTGGAAAAACCTTTCTTTGTCAGAGTCATGCGTACCTGGCAGTGAGCTTTGGCACCAGAGCTCGGAACTGGACTGGCTGCATGCAAACCAAGTGCAGTATGTATTGTCCTATTGTTCCAGCCCCGAGTTTTGATCCCTTATACTAATGGCCCCTTGGCACCTCAAGAACAACACACTCCCACAACTGATGAGAAGAAGGAATAGCCCCAAAACAAAAGGGTGTGGGCCCAAAACAAAAAAAAATTGAGAGGTGTGTAGGGGGTGGTCCATACTTACTCCCGATGGTGTCTGGGACCATATGGCTTGCCTGGGATCAAATCCAGGTCAGGCACATGCGAGGCAAGTGCCATACCTGTTTATTGCTCTGGCCCAATATAATTTTTTTGTTTCTGGGCTAAACCAGCACTGTTCAGGGTTTACTTCTTGCTTGCACTCCTGGTGGTACACAGAGGTCCATACTGGAAACTGGGGATCAAACCTGTGTTGGCTGTGTGCAAGGCAAACACCCTATTCACTGTACTATAACTCTAGCCCCCAATAATAATTTTAAAAGCCCCCCCATTGTTTGGTTTTTGGGTCACACCCAGCAGCACTCGGGGGTCATTCCTGGCTCTACACTCAGAAATCGCTCCTGGCAGGCTCAGGGACCACATGAGATGCCGGGATTTGAACCACCAACCTTCTGCATGCAAGGCAAAGGCCTTACCTCCATGCTATTTCTCCGGCCCTAAATAGACCTTTCATAGCAGAACTTATGTATGAGCACCAGTCTCTTAATTTCTTGGCATAAATCACAAATCAATGTCATTTAAAACTAGAATAATGAGGCAATTTAAAGGGAAAAATAGCAAGAAATAGCTAGAGCTTCAAATGATTTATTTGTGAAAGTAGTACAGCACAAATCTAAATTTTAGAATAAACAAAGCAGAATTTCAAAACTAGCAATTGGCTTGCAGGTCCAGAATGCTGACTGGTCATAGGTGCACTGAGGGAAAGCCAAAATGGAATCTGGGCCAGGGTCAGTTGCATCTCACTATGACCTAAGACATTCACTTAAATTGAAATGATACCCCACGATAAGGACAGTATAAGTCATTTCTCCTAAGAAAGGGAGAAGTACGCAGCACTTCACATGATTTAATACAAACCCTCAGTAACACCAAAAGAAGATGCTTCCTTTGAAAAGAGAAGGACAGCTAGTAGCCGCGAATACAAGGACACAGGCTATGAACTGGCACTGAAAGGGACTGGGAGGACTGAGTGAGAGTAAGAGAGTGTGTGAGTGAGACTGAGTGAGAGAGAGTGTGTCTATTAAATCAAGAGTTGTCGCTGTCATCCCTACTTGGTTTCTCTTCTCTGGCATTTGCCTCATCACCTTCACCATCCCAAGGGTAGGTACTTGGAGGCCTTCATGTTGTGTTCGTGTGTGTGTGTGTGTGTGTGTGTGTGTGTGTGTGTGGTCTAATCAGGCATCATCACTGTCATCACTACTTGGCTCTTTTTCTTCAGCATGGCTTCATCATCTTCATCATCCTAAGGGGTAAAAACGATCAATGAGTTATTGGCTTTGAAAACACAGTCAGCTGTGTTTACAGCTTAACTCCTAGCCCAGTGCTCAGGAAGCTGCTTGTGATGCAAATGTCCTCCCGTTGTGCTCTCTCTCGGGCCCCTGATCTTTTCTATTCATCACCCCTGGCAGTGCTTAGGGGGTGCTTCCCAGTGCTGGGATGGATGGCTCTGGGATCCAAACTGCCTCGAGTTAAACCCAGCTGGGCGTGCAGCACAAGCTAGTCATGACTCGCCAGACCCAAGGGGCTTTTCTCCTACTGAAAATTGTTCTCGGGGCCTGGAGAGATAGCACAGCGGCGTTTGCCTTGCAAGCAGCCGATCCAGGACCAAAGGTGGTTGGTTCGAACCCCGGTGTCCCATTGGGTCCCCCGTGCCGGCCAGGAGCTATTTCTGAGCAGACAGCCAGGAGTAACCCCTGAGCACTGCCGGGTGTGGCCAAAAAAAAAAAAAAAAACACTTGTCCTCGGAAAACCAGGGAGAGCGGGCGGCAGGCGTTTGCCTTGCCAGAAGGATGGTGTTTGAATCCCGGCATCTCATAGGTTCACCCCCCCAGAAGGCCAGGGGCGATTTGTGCGCAGAGACCAGGTGGAACCCCTGATGGTCCCCAGGCGTGGCCCAATGGGGAATGGCCTCTACTTACCCCGGTGTTGCAGGGGGCTGGCGCGGGGTCCAAAAAGGCTTCGGGGTTCAAGGGAGGAGCGATTTCCAAAGGGGCTTCGGGGTTCAAGGGAGGAGGGGCTTCAGGGTTCAAGGGGGTGGCAGGCCCCTGGACCAAGGCGCCCCGTCCCCGGCCTCTCTCTCGGCCTCGGCCCCTTCCGCGATTCCCTGGAAGGAAGACAAGCTAGTTCTAGTAAGCAAAGAAACTTTCCCAGACCCAGGGGGCTTTCTCTCCTATGAAATTGTTCTGCGGTCCGGAAAGAAAGCCTGGCGGTAAGGCGTTTGCCTTGCATGCAGATGGACGGTGTTCAAATCCGCCATCCCATAGGGACCTCCCCCCCCCCGCAGCAGGCCAGGGGCGACCTGTGAGGGACCAGGAGGAACCCCTGAGCGCGCCCGAGTGGCCCAAAAGCAAATGACCGCTTACCTTGGGCCCTTTGCGGGGCCTCGGGCCTTAAAGGCGAACGGGAGCGGTCTCTACACTCTCTAACCGCTCCCGCCGCCGCTGCTGTCATTTCCGCTGCTGCTGTCTCCACCAAGAATTGTACAATGTCCGCCGCAAATTGTCCCAGCAGGCGCCGCCTCGGGTCCTGCTGCTGGTAGTGCCTGTCACTGCCCAAAACCCAAAATCAGAAAGACTATTTTGCTCAGACAACCCAGGTGGCTGACTAAGGAATCCCGCACTGAACCCCGCGTCCCAGACGGCCCCCGCTGCCTTAACAGAAACCATGTTTCCCCGTGTTGGTGTGCAGAACAGAGGGGAGGCCGCTCTTGGCCCAGCCCGTCCCGAAAACCCTATGGTCCGGCAGAGAGCCCGCCCCGAAGTGGCAGGGTGAGGGCACAGAGCAGTCGAGGCCTTTCCAGGACGCAGCCAGCCCACCTCAGTCCCCAGCATGCAGGTCTCCCCACATGGCCTACACAGCCCTATCTCCCATCCAGCTCTTCAGCAGGCTCACCCATGGCGGCGAGGACGTTGTTCCTCCATCTCCATCTCCGGGCTTCCCCTGACCTCCAACTCTCCGTCTTTTAAATCCCCCCCATCCCAGGTTTGGGCAGTTCTGATCATTCATTCAGGTGGGATCAGTTCAGGTGGGGAGGGGTTACAGACCCCCTTTTTTTTTTTTTGGTTTCTGGGTCTCACCCCGCGTTGCTCAGGGGTACTCCTGGCTGTGTGCTCAGAAATAGCTCCTGGCAGGCACAGGGGACCATATGGGACACCGGGATTCGAACCAACCACCTTTGGTCCTGGATCAGCTGCTTGCAAGGCAAACACCGCGGTGCTATCTCTCCGGGCCCACAGGCCCATTTTGACATCTAACACGACCCTATGTAGCCTGAATTGGGGAACCGGGTTAGGGGCGGCTGGGGCCCTCGGGGACACTCGGCCAACTCCCCAAATCCTCCAGGACAATCGCCTGTAACCACACACATCCCCTTGGGCCCAAGTCAGGGGCTAATTTACCCTTGGCCTACCACCTGGGCTCTGTCTCTTTCTCCCCTTGAGCAGGCTCTGGGTTTGTTTGTTTTGGGGTTTCACTGGGCACAAACAATGGACACTCACCGTCCATTCTCACGGGAGTAGGTGCCTCGAGCATGGACCATGGCCTTTTCGTTCTTAGTCTTCAGCGGGCCGGGGCTGGGGTAGAGCTGCGAACCCGTTGCCACCACCGCGGTCACCGCCTCCACCTGTTTTTCTTCCTCCTCCTTCATCTGTCTACCCTTGCTGTGGCCCAAAAACCAAAAAAAAAATAAAATAAAAGGAAAACTATTGTTCTGGGTAGGGCGTTTCCTTCCAAGCAGCCTACCCTAAGGTGATTGGCTCGAATCCTGCATCCCATATGGTCCCTCAAACCAGGAGATATTTCTGAGCTCTTAGCCAGGAGGAACCCCTGAGCGTCACCGGGTAGGACCCCAAAATAAGAAAAACAATTGGGCCCGGAGAGATAGCACAGCGGCGTTTGCCTTGCAAGCAGCTGATCCAGGACCAAAGGTGGTTGGTTCGAATCCCAGTGTCCCATATGGTCTCCTGTGCCTGCCATGAGCTATTTCTGAGCAGACAGCCAGGAGTAACCCCTGAGCACCGCCGGGTGTGACCCAAAAACCAAAAAAAAAAAAAAAAAACAATTGATGCAGGTCTCGCAGCACATAGTAGTGAAGCCATAGGGAGGACAGACCGGCAAGCAACTTCCTCCAAGAGTCCTCCGGCTCCTTCCCACAAGCGAGGCCTTTTTTTTTTTGCAAGCAATGACTTTATTCTGAACACACTTCCGAGGCTGGGCTAGAGAGATCATGGGACATCAGGAAAAGTGCTTGTCCTGCACACAACAGACCTGCATTTGAAACTAACAGGGTCCCCAGGCATTCCCTCTGGTCCTTCACCCTAACAACCCCAGTATCACCCCAACCCCAGTACCACCCGGGGTGAAACCAGTGAGCAAAAGGCTTCTGGGGAAAAACCTGCCAAAGAGCACTTTCTCCCCAGAGAAGATCCTGAAATAATCATTTATGTCCTAGCTTAAATGATCCTCATCATCATCATCATCTAACTTTCTCTACTTTAGATTAAAGTCCCAATCACACTTCATTTTTTTTTCAAAGTACAGTTTAGGAGAAGGAAAAGTTTGCCTCAACAGCCTGGGTTTCATGTTTTAAGGACTAGTTAACTGTCAGCCAGCTCCAACCAGTGGCATGGAAAAAGGGGGCATGAGAAAAATGCCTTTTCAAGCCATCCGAGCTGGCTCCCAGGGCTAGGGAAGCTTGTCTTCATTCTTTCTCAGTAAAGACGCACAACAAGGCACCACGTGGCGAGCGGATGGGCGGGCTGTCCAGATCTTGGGGGCATGGGCCAGACCGGAGGCGCATGCACCCGTGGGTGGTGGGCCGGGAAAGCACGCACATCGATCATGGACACAGGAACCACACACACAGAAAGCAGGGCCAGGAGTGCTCCAAGCCTTGGGGCCCATCCTCATGCCCGGCCAGTGGGCCTAGAGAACTTTGAGAGCCTGGAGCGGCCATGTCACATAGGCCAGGGGGGACACACAGAGGGCAAGGCTTGGGGGCCACAGACTCACCTCGTCCTTGTGGTGCTGGCAGAAGTCGAGGCGCTCAGGGAAGACGGCCAGGCCTGCCACCTAGACCTGCAGGACGGCCTTCTGCTCGCACAAGGGGCAGTGTAGCTTGAGGGTGTTTTTATGTTACTGATCCGACCCTAATCAAGCATTGGGCCCTACCTTAGGGTGTGACCTGGTATTGTGCTCCCACCCTAGGGTGGTACCTGATTCTGGAGTAAGGCAAATGCCTTACCTCCACGTCATCTCTCCAACCCCACCAGGAGTGATTTCTGAGTATAGAGCACAGAACCAGTAGTAACACCCACCAAGCACTGCTGGGTGTGGTCCAAACACTAAAAAAAGAATTTCATTTTGTGGGGGCAAAATGATAGTACAGCAAAAAAGGCACACGTGCGCGCACACACACAACAGTGCATGCGCTGATCAGGATTCTATCGCTGTCACCATCATATATGGTCCCCAAGCCAGCCAGGAGTAATTCCTTGAACTCTGCCGGGTGTGACCTCCCCAAGAGAAAAAAATTGTTTTGCTTTTTGTATCACACCCGGCAGTGCTCAGGGGATACTCCTAGCTCTATGCTCAGAAATTGCTCCTGGTAGGTTCAGGGGACCATATGGGATGCCGGGATTTGAACCACCAACATTCTGCTTGAGAGGCAGAATGGAGGCCTTACCTCCATGCTATCTCTGCGGCCCCAAAGGAAAAATCTCATCTCAGGAAGGCATCTTATTTCTAGTAGTTTCCCTCTGCCGGCTCAGAAGCCTGTTCCCACATCTGAGCTATCAGGGCCATGACTGTCAAACCAGAGGGAGGCATGGTCCAGGTGTGTCCACTGCCATGGAAAGAGCCAGCTTCCCTGGAGGAAGTGGGTAAGTCACCAAGTCTGGGGCCAGAGAATAGATGCAGACATAATCCCTGAGCACAGAACCTGGAATAAACTCAGAGCACATTGGGTATGGCTCAACCCTTCCTGCCCTCCACGCAAGAGCCACAAAATCTGAGCTGGGCCTCTGATTCTTCTTGTCTATGCCACAGGAATTGCTGCAATAGGGGCTAGACCGATAGCACAGCAGGTAGGGATTTTGCCTTGCACATGGCTGACCCAGTTTTGATCCACAGCATCCTATATGTTCCTCCCCAAGCCTGCCAGGAGTGATTTCTGAGTGTAGAACCAAGAGTAAATCCTAAGAGCCACTGAGTATGACCAAAACAAAATAAAACAAAAAAGAATTGCCAGAGTTTCTTTCTCTCTATCTCTCTGTTCTCTTTTTGGTTTTGGGGGCCACATTCTTCAGTGCTTAGTCCCATCACTCCTGATGGGACTGGAGTGATATATCAGAGGCAGGGCGTTAGCCTTGCCTGCGGCTGACCCTGGATGGACCCAAGTTTGATCTCTAGCACCCCATATCAGGTTATCCCGAACCTGACAGGAGTGATTTCAGAGCACAGAGCCAGGAGTAACCTCTGAGCACCGCTGGGTGTGGCTAAAAAAATAAAAAACAGAAGACGGGAGTTGCCTGGGTGATGCTGGTGGGGCACTGTGCTTAAGAAGCTGCGGAGTATGCAAACGCTCAGTATGTGCCACTACCTACCACAGTTGTATCTCGGTGGCCCAGAGTGGCAGTCACAGGTTGAGTTGATGTGAGTAGCTCTGGGCATCAAATCCGCAGCAGCCTGACCCCAGCAAGTTTATGCTACTGAGCCATCTCCAAACCTCACAGATGGCTTTTTGATGGAGGTCAGCAATCAGTCCCAAGTCAAGTTCTTAGAGACACAGTGTGAGACACAAAGGGAAAGGAGGACACTGGGAACAACAAGGACTATCTTCATCCCAGTGTCCTTGAAAGCCTTGTATGTATATATTTGTTTGTTTGTTTGTTTGTTTGTTTTGGGTCCCACCCAGCAGAACTCGGGTTTCTCCTGGCTCTACGCTCAGAAATTGCTCCTGGCTGGCTTGGGGGATCATATGGGATGCTGGGATTAGAACCATCGTCCTTCTGCATGAAAGGAAAACTCCTTACCTTCATGCTATCTCTCCAGCTTCACCTTATATGTATATATGGTGTGTGTGTGTTTGTGGCACTACGGGGGTTATTCTGTTTTTATTTTGTTCTGTTTTGGGGCCACACCTGGCAGTGCTCAGGGGTTACTTCTGAGGAATAACTCCTGACAGGCTAGTGGGACCATATGCCAGAGTCAACTGCCAGCTAAGCAAACAGCCTGCTGCTGTGCTATTCTCCAGGCCTTGGGGCTATTCTGGCTTTGTGCTAGGGAGACCATGTGGTGCCAAGGATTAGATACTTTTGGTTTGTTTTTAGGGTTACACTCAGGGGAATTTAGGGTTAGCTCCGCACTCAGAAATGTCCCCTGCTGGGTTCGACTGGGAAGGAACGAGAGAAATACATTTGTCAGAACCTATAAGTCTGACTTAGTTTAAGAGCAGTGCCAAATTTCACTGCAAATTAGATCTTAATTTTAAAAGGGGGAAGGGGATAAGTTGGTATCCCTGCTTTGTCACCAGCCTGCTGGATCATTAAGATGGGAACAAAGAAAGACAAAATACCCACTACGTAAACAACCTTGATGCACCTGTGATTGTTTTTGCTTACCAGAATTCAAGGCCTCCGAGATCAACCTCATTGGACAAATGTCCTGCAGCCTCCTGATCTGCAGTAACATCTTTCAGGTCAGCATGCATGTGGACCAAGTGGAGCCTGGTATACTCAGGGTCAGGAACCTCAACACCTGAACCAACTTCCATCATAGCTGGCATTTACTCAGGGAAAATCAAGTAAGGCCAGAGCAGAGATGGGGCTTGACTTGCATGGCCAGTAAGGACATTTGCCTTGCAATGCACATCCCCTTAGGTGCCACAGATTATGGCCAAGGGTAATTCTGGAGGGTAGAGCCAGGAGTAACTCCAGTGTCATTGCTGGGTGTGGCCCAAAAGCTTCCACACACAACACACCCCACCAAGAAAAGATTTCTTTGACAAGTGAAAAAAAGTACACTTGTACTTTAATAAAGATGATAGGAACAGGAGGCAGAGTAACACTCAGGTTACTCATGACTGGGCTTAAAAATCACTCCTCTGGGGCCAGAGAAATAGTACAGTGGTTGGGCATTTTCCTTGCATTCAATCTACCAGGAAAGGACTGGGATTCGATCCCCGGCATACCATTTAGTCCCCCGAACCTGCCAGGAATAATTTCTGAGTGCATAGCCAGGAGCAACACCTGGGCATCACTGGGTGTGTCCCCTCCCCCTAAAAATGAAAAAACTGCTCCTGGAAGGCTCGGGACCATATGGTATGTCGGGAATCGAACCCAGATATGTCCTGGTTGAACCCCTGCAAGACAAGCACACTACTGCTGTTTTATCACTTCAGCCCCCCCAACAATAATTTTATTTGGTTTTTGGGTCACATCCAGCAGTGCTCAGGGTTACTCCTGGCTCTATGCTCAGAAATCGCTCCTGGCAGGCTCAGGGGACCGTATGGGATGCCGGGATTCCAACCACCGTCCTTCTGCATGCAAGGCAAATGCCTTACCTCCATGCTATCTCTCTGGTCCCTCCAACAACAATTCTTTTTTTTTTTTTTTTGGTTTTTGGGCCACACCCGGTGACGCTCAGGGGTTTCTCCTGGCTATGCGCTCAGAAGTCGCTCCTGGCTTGGGGGACCATATGGGACGCCGGGGGATCGAACCGTGGTCTGTCCTAGGGTAGCGCAGGTAAGGCAGGCACCTTACCCTTAGCGCCACCGCCCGGCCCTCCAACAACAATTCTTAAAGGACATAGAATAGGGTTGCCTTGCTAGTGGCCTCTCCAGTTTAATTTCTAGCACCCAGTATGGTCCCCTGTAACCCCTAAGCATTGCCACGTGTTTTTAATCCCCCAAATCATTGAGAAGTATTTATTAGCTTGTGGGAATTCTTTATATAGTTTGAATACAAATATTTTATCCAGATATGCTTTGCCATTTTTCTTCCCTAACCTGAAGCTAGCTTGTGTTTGCATTATCTTTGAATGAATTCTACACTTCAATGTCAGTTTATCTATTTTATTTGTTTCTTTCTTAGGTGTCAACCAGCAGTATTCTAGCTGCTCGTGGCTCTGTACTCAGGAGTGACCCCTGGCGGTGCTCAGGGGACCGTGTGTTAACAAAATTATTCTTTGGCATGTCCTTTAGTTGTGCGTCTACAGAAATTTTTTTCTTTTGTTTGGGGCCACAACCGGCAATACTCAGAGGTTACTCCTGACTCTGCTTTTAGGAAAACTCTGGCTGTGCTTATGTGAGATGCTGGAGATGAATCTGGATCAGTCACATATAAGTCAAATGCTGTACTGGCTGTATTATATCTTCAGCGCCTCATAATAAAAAAATTTTTTTTGGCCGGGCGGTGGCGCTAAAGGTAAGGTGCCTGCCTTGCCTGCGCTAGCCTTGGACGGACCGCGGTTCGATCCCCCGGTGTCCCATATGGCCCCCCAAGCCAGGAGCGACTTCTGAGCACATAGCCAGGAGTAACCCCTGAGCGTTACCGGGTGTGGCCCAAAAACCAAAAAAAAAAAAAAATTTTTTTTTTGGTTTTTGGGCCACACCTGGCGGTGCTCAGGGGTTACTCCTGGCTCTGAGCTCAGAAATACCTCCTGGCAGGCTCGGGGAACCAAAATGAATGCCAGGATTCAAACCACCGGCCTTCTGCATGCAAGGCAAATGCCTTACCTCCATGCGATGTCTCAGGCCCCCTTTGTTTGACTTTTGCTGGGGGAGGGGACCCATACTCAACAGTGCAGACCTGCTACTGTCTCCCATGAAATACTGGGGGGGGAGGCATTTGCAGTGCATGAACAAACCTAGGGATTCTGCACATTTATTTCTTTATTATTTTTTGGTGGTGGTGGTTTTGTTTTGGGGCTACATCCTGTGATACTCAGGGTTACTCCTGGCCATGCTCTGGTGACAATATAGGGTGCCAGGAATTGAAACCAGATCAGCCATATGCAAGGCAAATTCTATACCGTGTCCCACACATTCTTACTAAACTAGATGCGGTGTCTCCCCTGAAACCAAGGAATTTTCATTTTCGTTTCAGAAATGTGGAAGTGGGGGCCAGAGAGATCACATGGAGGTAAGGCGTTTGCCTTGCATGCAGAATGTCGGAGGTTCGAAACTCGGCATAACACATGGTCACCTGAGCGTGCCAGGAGCGATTTGTGTGTGTAGAGCCAGAAGAAACCCCTGAGCGCAGTAGGGTGTGAACCAAAAACCAAAAAAAAATGTGGAAGTGAACCTGTTAGGCGACTCTAATGGGATGCCATCAAAGGCCAGTTAGGGTGCCTGATCTCCTCAACCCCACTGTACTCAGCTCAGAAGGAAGCCGGCCCTGAGACATCCCAAATGCCATTAGAAAGCTCTGTGTGTATGGTCCATGAGGTCGTGTAGCGGGTTGCATGCGTTGAATCAGATTCAATCTCCAATTCAAACCCTGACATTCTATATGGTACCTCAAACATTGCAGGGTGTGGTTCAAAACTAGAATAAAAATAGAACTAAAGGGGGCCAGAGAGATAGCATGTTGGTTAGGCGTTTGCCTTTTATGCAGAAGGAAGTTGGTTAGAATCTCAGCATCCCATATGGTCCCCAGTGCCTGCCTGCCAGGGGCGATTTCTGAGATAAAGCCATGAGTAATCTCTGAGCGCTGCCGGGTGTGACCCAAAAACAAACAAAAAACAAAACTAAACAGAATACAAAAAATAGCCCGAGAGATAGCACAGTGGTGTTTGCCTTGCAAGCAGCCTATCCAGGACCTAAGGTGGTTGATTCAAATCCCGGTGTCCCAAATGGTACCCCGAGCCTGCCAGGGTCGATTTCTGAGTGTAGAGCCAGAAGTAACCACTGAGCGCTGCTGGGTGTCACCCTTCACCCCCAAAAATAACAAAAAACAAAAAAAGGAGAATGAAGGACCAGAGAGATAGAGTGAGCAGTTTGTTTGCCTTAAACATGGCTGACCAGTTTCAATCCCACACCTCAGATAGTCCCCTGAGCCCTGTCAGGAGTGATTCCTAAGCCTTGTACCTCCAGTTTGTAACACACACACAAACACACACACAATAGAACAGATATGATTTGGTAAGAGTTTAGATGAGAAGCAGATAAGAAGCCATGAGTTTTGGTGTTAGAGCAATAGCACAGCAGTAGGGTATTTTCCTTGCACACGCCAACCCCTGATGGACCCCTGTTCGATTCCCAGCATCCCATGTGGTTCCCCAAGCCAGGAGCGATTTCTGAGTGCAGTCGGAAGTAACCACTCAGTGTCACTGAGTGTGGCCCAAAAACTAAATAACCAAGTGAAAGAGACAAATAATAAATGGAAAATTTATAAATCTATAAAACCTATTATTTTATAAATTTGGGGGTTGTTGTTTGTTTTTTTCGTTTGCCTTGCACTTGGTCAACTCAGCTGCCATTGAGAAAGTTCTGTGGCCTCGTGGTCTGTGTGTAGGCACGAACCTTTCCTGGAACAGTCCCTGTTGCCTTGTATTGGTTCACAATTTACCATTTGGTTTCACCCCAAACAAAGGAAGTTGGGCCTGCTGTGGTGCCTCTCTGCCCTAGTTCCTACTCCAGAAAGTGACTTAATTTCTACGTCCCAGTGTGCCCTGGTGCAGAGACCCTCCGGACAGCAGTAAGGCAGCTTCCTTCAGCTCCACTCCCAAAGCCCATAGGATGCCACCAATTTTCTTTCCTTTCCTGGGTGGCCCCTGACCTCCTTCATGAGAAGGGTGGATTTACCTGGAAGCTTACAGGCTCAGAGTGAAGCAAACACCTTGCAGAACCCAGCTCCACTCCGCTCTCCCCTTTCCTAGGGGTGAGGTCCTCTGCTCTTAGGTGGCATCTCACACTTTCTTTCCTCCACTTTGAGCTCCCAGGCGACCCTCAGCTCTCACAGCTGCAGTGAGGTTCAGCTGTGGGGTTTATACATTGACTGTTGTTCCCAGCTCTGTGCTCACTGAGCTGTCTCCCACGACAGACGGCTCCCTTCATTATTATTTTTTAATTCTGTTTTGGTTTGGGACCACAGTGAAGCTCAGGACTTATTCCTGGCTTTGGACTTAGGGACGACTCAGTGAGGCTCAGAGGACTTTAGGGATGCTGATGTCAAACCTAGGTTCCAGCAGCTGACCTGTTGGCTTCTCTCTGGTCTTCTCTGGAGAATTTCTAGATAGTCTCCCCATCATTCCTCAAGAATTCCAATTTGTGGGCCAGAGAGTTAGCATGGAGGTAGGGCATTTGCCTTGCATGCAAAAAGATGATCGTTCGAATCTCGGCACCCCATATGGTCCCCCTGAGCCTGCCAGGAGCAATTTCTGAGCATTGAGCCAGGAGAGACCCCTGAGTGCTGCCGGTGTAACCCAAGAACCAAAATAAATTCCAATTTGTATGGGGCTGTAGAGATAGCACAGTGGTGGTAAAGCGATTGCCTTGCATGCGGCCTACCTGGGATGGACCAAGGTTCAATTTTCGGCATCCTGTATGGTCCCCTAAGCCTGCCAGGAGCGATTTCTAAATGCAGGTAGCAGTACCCCTGAGCGCTGCTGGGTGCGGTCCCCTCCAATAAAGAATTCCATTTTGTGGGGGCAGAATGATAGTACAGCAAGAACGGCACACACATACACATGCTGACCAGGGTTCTATCTCCATCACCATCACATGGTTCCCCAAGTCAGCCAGGAGTAATTCCTGAGCACAGACTAACCATTGAACACTGCCGGTTCTGACACCATCCCCCAAAATAATTCCATCTCAGAGAGGCAGATTGTTTCTGGCAGTTTCCCTCCCCTGGCTGAGAAGCCTGTTCCCACATCTGAGCTGTCAGCACCATGCCTGTCAAACCAGAGGGCAGGCATGGTCCAGGTGCGTCCACTGCCATGGAAATGGCCAGCTTCCCTGGAGGAAGTGGGTAAGTCACCAATTCTGGGGCCAGAGAATAGATGCAGACATAATCCCTGAGCACAGAACCTGGAATAACCGCAGAGCACTGCTGGATATGGCTCAACCCTTCCTACCCTCCCCGCAAGAGCCACAAAATCTGACCTGGGCCTCTCATTCTTCCTTTCTATGCCACAAGAATTGCTGTAATGGGGGCTAGACTGATAGAACAGCAGGTAGTGATTTTGCCTTGCACATGGCTTACCCAGTTTTGATCCCCAGAATCCTATATGTTCCTCCCCAAGCCTGCCAGAAGTAATTTCTGAGTGGAGAACCAAGAGTAACCTCTAAGTTCCACTGAGCATGACCAAATACACAAAACAAAACAAAACAAAAAACAATTCCCAAAGAGTTTCTCTTTATGTCTCTGTGTTCTCATCTGACCTTGAATAGATCCATGGTCCCTCATTACAGTCCCCTGGGTACTGCCGTGAGTGTACCCTGAGCACAAAATCAGGAGTAAGCCCTGAGCACCATTGACTGTGGGCAAAAAAAAGATTGGGGAGCCACACCCATTGATGCTCAGGGGTTACTACTGGCTATGCACTCAGAAATCGCTTCTGGCTTGGGGAACCATATGGGACGCTGGGGGATCCGTCTAAGGAGCTGCTTGCAAGGCAGTCGCCTTACCACTGCACCACCGCTCAAGACCCCCCCAAATTTTTTAAAGAAAAAAAATGGTTAGGAGTAGTGCTACATAATACTTTGGATAAGGCCTTGAATGTGACAGTCCAGAGTTAGATCCCCAGCATCCCATATGATCCCCAGAATCTGCGAGGAGTGATCCTGACCTGAGTATGGTCTGAAAGCAAACATAAATAAAAAGAATTGATAAAAGAAAGTGTATTTAGGGGCGGGAGAGATAGCATGGAGGTAGGGCATTTGCCTTGCAAGCAGAAGGACGGTGGTTCAAACCTCGGCATCCCATATGGTCCCTGAGCCTGCCACGAGTAATTTCTGAGCATAGAGTCAGGAGTGGCCCCTGAGCACTGCGGGTGTGACCCCCAAGAAAACCAAAATCCCAAAACAAATAAAAACAACAAAAAAGAACGTGTATTTGTAGGTAAGAAGATTAAGGGCTAAAGTGCATGTTTTGTACATTGTTTTCACTCTCACCCCTGTATGCTGCTCAGAGCATTGCCAGGAACAGTCCCTGAGTACTTCCAGATATGTCCCAAAAATATATCTACATATATATCAAAAATACATTTATATATATATGAATTTAAACATATGAAACAAAAGTAGAGCTAGTACAGGATGTAAAGTACTTTCCTTACATGTAAATCAACTACAATTTGATCTCTGACCTAATAGAGTCTCCCAGGCATTGCCAAGAATGGTTCCTGAGTGCAGAGCCAAAGATTAATTGTTATTGTTAAGATTTCAATTGTTAAGATATCAATTAATGGGGCCTGCGAGGTGGCGCTAGAGGTAAGGTGTCTGCCTTGCAAGTGCTAGCCAAGAAAGGACCACGGTTATATCTCCTGGTGTCCCATATGTTCCCCCCATGCCAGGGGCAATTTTTGAGCGCTTAGGCAGGAGTAACCCCTGTGCATCAAACGGGTGTGGCCCAAAAAACCAAAAAAAAAGATATCTTTCCAACTTGGCCTGTTGTCTCGACTTAATCATAATCAAAAGCATAGCAAGGGGTGGGGTCAGAGAGATCGCATGTAGGTAAGGCATTTGCCTTGCATGCAGAAGGTCGATGGTTCAAATCCCGGCATCCCATATGGTCCACTGAGCCTGCCAGGAGCCATTTCTGAGTGTAGAGCCAGAGTAGCCCCTGAGCGCTGCTGGGTGTGACCAAAATAATAATAATAAGGGGCTGCAGAGATAGCACAGTGGTAGGGCGTTTGTTTGCCTTGCAAGCGCTGACCCTGGAGCAATGGTGGTTCGAAACCCGGCATCCCAAATGAGAGATCAGCAAATTATCTAATACCATTACTGACAAATCTGAAAGAAGAAATCAATAATAGCACAATAATTGTGGGAGACCTCAACACGGCCCTATCAACACTTGATAGATCAACCAAATTGAAACCCAACCAAAACATACTAGCCCTGAAAAGAGTTATGGAAGAAAGAGGACTAGTAGATATATACAGGACACTCCATCCCAAAAAACCTGGATACACATTCTTTTCCAATGTACATGGGTCATTCTCCAGAATAGACTACATGCTGACACATAAAACATACCTCCATAAAATCAAGAGGATATAAATCCTGCAAGCTACCTTTGCTGACCACAAGGCTCTGAAATTATTTGTGAACTACAAAGCCACACAGAAGAAAAACTTTAACAATTGGAAATTAAACACCCTGCTACTGAACAACCAGTGGGTCCGAGATAAAATCAAAAAGGATATAAAAACTTTCCTGGAAACAAATGATAATGAAGACACAAACTGCCAGAATCTATGGGACACAGCAAAAGTGGTCCTGAGAGGAAAATTTATAGCTCTACAAGCGCACATCAGGAAGGAAGAAGGGGCATACCTGAATAACTTAATGAGCAGCTCCAAAAATTAGAAAATGACCAACAAAAGGAACCAAAAATAGGGAGACAGAAGGAAATAACAAAGCTGAAAGCAGAACTCAATGAAGTGGAAAACCAAAAAACAATCCAAAAGATCAAAGAAAGCAGAAGTCGGTTCATTGAAAAAATAAAAAAGATTGATAGACCATTGGCAAAACTCACAAAGAAAGAGAAAGAAATATGATAACCCATATTAGAAATGAAAAGGGGGAGATCACTACAGATATTGCAGAGATCCAAAGGTAATCAGAGACTACTTTGAGAAACTTTATGCTACTAAACATGAGAACCTAGAAGAAATGGAAAAATTCTTGGACCCTTATAACCTTCCACATTTAAGTAAGAAGGATGTAGCATATCTAAACACCCCCATCACTACTGAGGAAATTGAAAGTGTAATCAAACATCTGTCCAAAAAGAAAAGCCCAGGCCCAGATGGATTTCCTAATGAATTTTTTCAAATCTTTCAAGAGGAGCTACTGCCAATCCTAGCCAATCTCTTTCATGAAGTTGAAAAAACGGGAACACTCCCAAACAGCTTTTATGAAGCAAGCATCACCTTGATACCAAAACCAGACAGATACGTTGCCAAAAATTAAAATTACAGACCAATATTCTTAATGAATGCTGATGCAAAGATCTTCAACAAAATCCTGGCAAATAGGATCCAATGCATCATCAAGAAGATCATACGCTACGACCAAGTAGGTTTCATCCCAGGAATGCAAGGATGGTTTAACATCCGTAAATCTATCAACATCATACACAACATCAACAACAAGAAAAATAAAAATCACATGATCATATCAATAGACGCAGAGAATGCATTTGGTAAGGTCCAACACCCATTCTTGATCAAAACTCTCAGCAAGATGGGATTGGAAGGAATCTTTCTCAATCTAGTTGAAGCCATCTACCACATAGTATTGGAAGTTCTTGCTACAGCAATCAGGCAAGAAAAAGATATCAATGGAATCCAGATAGGAAAGGAAGAAGTCAAGCTCTCATTTTTTGCAGACGACATACTACTCTACTTAGAATACCCTAAAGACTCTACCAAAAAGCTCCTAGAAACAGTAAATTTATATAGCAAGGTGGCAGGCTACAAATTCAACCTACAAAATCAAGGCCTTTTTATACACCAATAATGAATGGGAAGAAATGGAAGTCAGGAAAGCAATACTATTCACAATAGTGCCACACAAACTCAAATATCTTGGAGTCAACTTGACCAAAGATCTGAAGGACCTATACAAAGAAAACTATAAATCCCTGCTCCAAGATATAAGAGAGGACACACGGAAATGGAAACACATACCGTGCTCATGGATTGGCAGGATTAACAGGATTAACATCATTAAAATGGCAATACTCCCCAAAGCATTGTACAGATTTAATGCGATCCCCTTAAAAATACCCATGACATTCTTCAAATAAGTGGATCAAACACTTATGAAGTTCATCTGGAACAATAAACACCCTCGAATATCTAAAGCACTCCTAGGGAAAAGGAAAATGGGAGGCATTACTTTCCCCAACTTTAAACTGTACTACAAAGCAATAGTTATCAAAACAGCATGTTATTGGAATAAAGACAGACCCTCAGATCAGTGGAATAGGCTTGAGTTCTCAGAGAATGTTCTCTCGACATACAATTACCTAATTTTTGACAAAGGAGCAAGAAATCCTAAGGGGAGCAGGGAAAATCTCTTCAATAAGTGGTGCTGGCAGAACTGGTTAGCCACTTGCAAAATAGCGAACATAGACTCCCAGATAACATAATGTATGAAGGTAATATCCAAATGGATTAAAGACATTGATATCAGACCTGATACCATAAGGTATATAGAACAACACGTTGGTAAAACGCTCCATGACATTGATACTAAAGTCATCTTAAAGGAGGAAACTGCACTTCCCAAACAAGTGGAAGCAGAGATCAACAGATGGGAACACATTCAACTGAGAAGCTTCTGCACCTCAAAAGAAATAGTGTCCAAGATACAAGAGTCACCCATGAGTGGGAGAAAATATTCACCCAACACCCTTCAGATAAGGGGCTAATTCCTAAAATATACAGGGTACTGACAGAACTTTACAAGAAAAAAAATTTAATCCCATAAAAAATGGGGAGAAGAAATGAACAGACACTTTGATAAAAAAAAGAAAGAAGGGGCCGGGCGGTGGCGCTAGAGGTAAGGTGCCTGCCTTGCCTGCATAGCCTCGGACGGACCGCGGTTCAATCCCCCGGTGTCCCATATGGTCCCCCAAGCCAGGAGCAACTTCTGAGCGTATAGCCAGGAGTAACCCCTGAGCGTCACCGGGTGTGGCCCAAAAACAAAAACAAAAAACAAAAAAAAAAGAAAGAAATACAAATGGCCAAAGGCACATAAAAAATGCTGCTCGTCACTAATCATCAGGGAGATGCAAATCAAAATGATGAGATACCATCTCACACCACAGAGATTGGCGCACATCACTAAGAATGAGAACAGTCAGTGGTGGCGGGGATGTGGGGAGACAGGAACTCTTATCCACTGCTGGTGGGAATGCCGTCTAGTCCAACCTCTATGGAAAGCGATATGGAGATTTCTCCAAAATCTGGAAATTGAGCTCCCATTCGACCCAGCTATTCCACTTCTAGGGATATACCCTAAGAACACAAGAATACAATATAAAAGCCCCTTCCTCACACCTATATTTATTGCAGCACTATTCACAATAGCCAGGCTCTGGAAACAACCAAGATGCCCTTCAACAGATGAATGTCTAAAGAAACTATGGTACATATACACAATGGAATATTATGCAGCCGTCAGGAGAGATGAAGTCATGAAATTTTCCTATACATGGATGTATATGGAATCTATCATGCTGAGTGAAATGAGTCAGAGGGAGAGAGAGAGTCGCAGAATAGTCTCACTCATCTATAGGTTTTAAGAAAAATAAAAGTCATTTTTGTAACAATCCTCAGAGACAATGAGAAGAGGGCTGGAACACCAGCTCACTTCATGAAGCTCACCACAAAGAGTGGTGAGTGCAGCTATAGAAATGACTACACAGAGAACTACCATAATCATGTGAATGAATGAGGGAACTGGAAAGCCCGTCGAGTATAGGTTGGGGTGGGGTGGGATGGAGGGAGATTTGGGACATTGGTGGTGGGATGTTGCACTGGTGAAGGTGTTCTTTACATGACTGAAACCTAATCACAATCATTTATGTAATCAAGATGTTTAAATAAAAAAATGAAAAAAAAAAAACACTGCACCCCAGCTAGTTGCTCTTGGAGGACCCCCTCGCCCTGTTCTCAGTGTCTCCCTCTAGCGGGCCTATTAAGCACTGTACCCCAGCCAGCTGCTCTTGGAGGACCCCCCTCTTCCCGTTCTCAGTATCCCCCTCTAGTGGTCTTATTAAGCACTGCACCCAGCCAGCTGCTCTTGAGGAACCCCGCGCATTGTTCCCAGTGTCTCCCTCTAGCGATTTTATTAAGCATTGCACCCAGCCAACTGCGCTGGGCGGACCCACTCTCCCTGTTCTCAGTGTCTCCCTCTAGTGTTCCTATTAAGCAGTGCACCTAGCCAGCTGCTTTTGGAAGACTCCATCTCTCTCTTCTCAATGCTGTCTTCCTCTAGCGGTCTTACTAAGCACTGCACACCAACCATCGGCTCTTGTAGGATCCCATCTCCCTGTTCTCAGTGTCTCCGTCTAGCGACTCTTAAATTCCAATGACCAAGTTAGTTAGGCTTTACAAGATGCAACTTCAGCAAATGAGAGGTAGATATTGTAACCATTCAAGCACTGCTGCATACATTAAGTTATAAAAACCTTAGAGATAGTAAATAGGACGAATTTTACTCCAATTTTTAAAGGTCTGCACTTTATACAAATACTGAAAACTTATTTCTTTTATTTTTCCCAATTAGAAAACTAATTTCTAGAATTACTTTTATCTAACAGGACCAAGTTCTTCTTTTATTACACTTAGTAAAGACAATCTAGGCAATTTTATATTAAGACCTTAAAACCACATTAAATTTAATATTGTTATTTAGATTTAGTTATCTAACACTATTAAGCATTCCCAAGATTAACAATTTTATCAGAATGCTAACCACAAAAATTTAAAAAATGCTAACCATAACATTTTTTACACTGTTTTGACCTCTTAAAATTAATATTTATTTTTATGGGGCCGTGCGGTGGCGCTGGAGGTAAGGTGCCTGCCTTGCCTGCGCTAGCCTAGGATGGACCGCGGTTCGATCCCCCGGCGTCCCATATGGTCCCCCAAGAAGCCAGGAGCAACTTCTGAGCGCATAGCCAGGAGTAACCCTGAGCGTCACAGGGTGTGGCCCAAAAACCAAAAAAAAAATTAATATTCATTTTTAACAGAAATAGAAATATAAAGATTCGTATTATACGCACATTATAATGCTGTTGGAAACTTCTCTGAACTGATTGATAACTTCTAAGGGTGGGTTTAAATTCCTTAGGGTACATGTCATTTTTCAGTCTGTATTAGAACTCAATTTTATCAGAAAAGTTAATTACAATAATTTGCAAATTATTCATTCTAAGAAACCTTTAATTCAGAGAAATAATTCAGACCCAATTTTTCCTTCTGGAAAAATCCCCTTTCTTGAGAAGGTACAGTAAAGAATTTTTAACTGACCAATTTCTTAGCTTCCCAGCCAGAGGCAGCAAGATGCAGCTCTCAAGATTTTTCTGACTTTACCTTTTTTTTTTTTTGTTTTTGAGCCACACCCGATAACGATCAGGGGTTACTCCTGGCTATGTGCTCAGAAGTTGCTCCTGGTTTGGGGGACCATATGGGACACCGGAGGATCGAACCGCGGTCCCTCCAAGGCTAGCACAGGCAAGGCTGGCACCTTACCTTTAGCGCCACCGCCTGGCCCCTGACTTTACCTTTTGGCTGAGGTGTTTAGTCATATATTCCAGGCTCTCCAGGACAAATTTAAACCCTGCTGGCGAGAATGGAGACAGAATTTGTGACCACCAACTTGCCCTGTCCCTAACAGAGTCTGCCTTGAAATACAAAAACACACAAAACACAATTAAACAAAAAATATCAAGGAAGTATAGAAACTGCCACTCAACACCATTTTCTGCACTTCTTGGGAAGTTCGCCAGCAAGAGACCTTTGCCTGTGCAGTCTGTGTCTGCTCCATGGCTGACTGAGAAAAGGCAATAGATAATAGAACAGTCAAGAAATCAGTTATCAGGCCCGGAGAGATAGCACAGCAGCCGACCCAGGGCCAAAGGTGGTTGGTTCGAATCCCGGTGTCCCATATGATCCCCTGTGCCAGCCAGGAGCTATTTCTGAGCAGACAGCCAGGAGTAACCCCTGAACACTGCCGGGTGTGGCCCAAAGACAAAAAAAATCAGTTATCACACAAATTCCCCACACATTCTGCCAAGCACTCCACCACTCACACTGACCGGTCTTCACTCTCCTTTAAACTTTCACAAATTCCTTTCACTCTCTCGGACATGCCCAATGATCTCCACACCTCTCCAGGACTGGGAGGGATTTCTCTCTCACTGAATAACTTGCAGTTTTAAGAGAGAGACAGGAGAAAATAAATCAGAGAAGAGGAAAGCCAAAAAAATGAAACCAAAACTAGAAAATTAGATCAAAATGAAATCAAACCAACCTGAAAGGATCTGCAAAGGGTTCATGCCCAATTTGGAAAGCCCAGTAGGGACTTGTGCTGATCCTTGGAGCTCAGTGGAGTCTCCTTCGTTTGGAGCCAAGATTCCTGTTCCCTGCCAAGGAGGCTTTGCCCGCCCTCTCCCTGATGAGAAGGGCCCCTCTGGCCACTCCTCCCTAGGGCTACTCAATAAAAGCAAGTCTCACAAGACAAGGAGAAACAACACAAAAAACAGTATCAGACAGACAAAGTCTTAACTAGGTCCTAATTCTTGGGCAGTTTACAGATGTATGCCACACTTACTTACAAAAGGATATACTTACAAAAGGGGGTTCCAAGCATCCTCGGGATTCCCAAACCTCACTAAGGCATCCCTCAGATCTGTAACCTATGGTCCTTTAGACATGTCTGTCAGCCATCACCGAGAACCCTCATGGGTCCATACGGCAGTCACACTGCCCACACCAAGTGCAAATTTTACCTCCTAGGCGCCAATGTCCTCAGAACCTCGAGGTGAGGCGTTGATGTCCCTGAACAGGCGTGAATATCTCGGTGGAATCTCCAATGTTAAGTCCAGGAGAATGATGTGGCTTTCAAAGACACCGAGACCCCAGTCTCATGCAAAAGCAAGGGGTTTATTGTTCAAGCATATATGCCTGGGCACCCAGCATGGCCAAATAACAAGAGGCTGAAAACCCCGTTCACAAATCCAGCAGTTCTTTTATAACACTCCAGTACAATGGAAAATTTACAGAACACAGCATGAACATTGATTTCAGGAAGTTGAGTGACTTTTATATTTCAGAGAACATTTAGAACATTTATCAAAGACACAGGTTAACAGGTTGTACAGATTCATTAAATTTTCAGTTGTGGTCACCTTAAACTTTTGGGGGCTTTCTGGGCATATGCAGAGACTTTTTAAACTTTTTCCCTTTTCAGCATCACCATTCCCTTCTTCTTTCACAGATAATTATATAATATGCTCTATGTTTACTACATGCACATCATTAGTATTGACATGTATAAGAGGTTTTTTTTGTATAGGTTTGGTGGTGCAGGTCACAGGTTTGCAAGGAATTGAATTCAGGTTTCAGGTTATCAAGGTGTATGTTTGGGGGGGCTAGAGAGCTAGTACAGGGGTTTAAGTCTTTGTCATTTATATGGCCTACCTTGATGGGTTCTCTGAGCACTGCCAACAGTGGACTCTCAGCACAGAGCTGGGAGAAAGACTTGAGCACTGGTGGATGTGCCCATCAAATACATACATACACACATAATACAAACAAATTTAATATGCTTTTTGTCTGAAGGGAGAGTTTAAGAGGCTACTGCAGGGTTTGCCCACAAGATGCTCAAGTTCCATCCCCTCATTCCAAGGTCCTCCTCCCAAGCAGTGCCAGAGGTCATCCTAAGCACCACCAGGCATGGCCCCAAAATCAAAATCAAATAAAGTAAAATAAATAGGTTGGAGCAGCAGTAGAGTGGGAAAATCATTTGGCTGCATGTGGCTAACCTGGGTTTGGTTCCTGGCAACACATATCATCCCCCAAGTGCGGCCAGGTGTGATCCCTGAGCACAGAGGCAGGAGGAAGCCCTGAACACCACTAGATGTGGCCCGAAAACATTACAAGTAACAGACAAGAGTTTTACCAATTAGATGCACTTGTATGTGTGTTCCCATGTTTGCTTTACTGGTGTCATCTGACATTCTCTACCTTTGATCATTTTCCGGTGCTGTTCCTGAGTCCACAGGTTGTCCTTGGTACCTATAGCACAGTTCTCCATGTGGTAGCAAGGTCAGCATTGATAGCGTATCTTTCTTACAGAGTCCAGGGGCCACCGAGGGGACCTGAGCCCAGAAATGCTCCAGGCCCCTTGATGGCCCTTTTCCTTCTTTCCTGGAAACCAGCCCAGCGTGACGATTGCCTCTGGTCTGGACTGTTTCTAGCTTAACCCCAGCAGCTCCCCAGTTCTGTGTCTTTCTAGACCCTGAAATTTTGGAACTTCTCTGGCAGTTGTTTTGTTTCCTCAACAGCTCAAGAATGCCCCTCGGGTCCGGAGAGATAGCATGGAGGTAAGGCTTTTGCCTTTCATGCAGAAGGAAGTGGTTCAAATTCCGGCATCCCATATGGTCCCCTGTGCCTGCCAGGGGCGATTTCTGAGCGTAGAGCCAGGAGTAACCCATGAGCATTGCCGGGTGTGACCCAAAAAAAACAAAACAAAAAAATTAGAACAGGTTTAGATTTACAGGACTATTGTGAAGCTAATAGACAGCCAGCACACAGTACACAGTCCCCCTTAATTTAATGGGGTGTATTTATCACAATGAATGAACCAGTGACGTTACAATTTAGTAAGTAAAGACAGTCTTCTATTCAGTCTTCTGCAGTCTTAATGTTTGTTTTTTTCTTCCTGTTCCAGGGTCCTGGCTCCTTTTAGTTGTGACAATTTTCTAGACACCGTGTTCTTCTGATTTTGACAGCTGTGTGGATTACCAGTTAGGTATTTTGTAGGTTGACTCTCCTTCAAGATCTTTACTAGTTTTTTGCATTATTGAATGGGTGTGGGAGGATGTATTTGGGCAGGAAGCCACTCTCCTCCTGGCACACCCCAGCTCCATATGAATGATGAACATCACTGTTTTTCAGGAAACTGGGTTACTCTTGGTTCTGGAGACAGCGCAGTGAAGTGGTGATCATGAAAACAGAAGAGTTGAGTTTGTCTCTGGCATTGAAAGCAAAAACAAATAAGCAAAAACTTGATCAGTGGCTTATGCAAGTTTACATTAATTTCTTATTTTCTGTCACACACACACTGATCTTTTCCTCCATTTTTCCTATTTGCCTCAGTCATACATTTTCTTAAATATCTGGCAGTGCATGTCCATTTCTAATTTATTTTTGTTTTGTGCACTACACACAGAAATGCTCATGATTTATTCCTAGCTCTGCATTTAGGAATCAACCCTGGTGTGTCAGTGAACCATATGGGATGCTGGGGATTGAAACTGGTTGGCCTTATGCAAGGCAAATGCCCTACTCTGTATTATATTTCTGGCCCCTGACCATTTCTATTTATGAATGAAACGTTAAAATGGACTGAAAGTGCCATAAATATGAATAACACTCAGTCTTGGGAGATTTGACTACTAAAGCACTAACTTTCCCATGAAGTTCTTTACAAAACTTTATTATTTACTTATCTGTATTTGAGCAATATTTGTTGTGCTCAGGGTTGAATTCTAGTTTTGTGCCCAGGGAACTCTACTGGTGGGGTTCAGAGGACTTTAAGTGGTGCCAATGATCAAACCAAGGTCAGCTGTATGCAAGGCAAGTGCCTTACTTTCAACTTTATTTACCCATCCCTCCAAGTTTTCAATTATGCCATTATGCTGTATAGTTTAATTGTTTTGGTTTTGGGCTACACATAGAAGTGCTGGGGTTGCTCCTGTTAGTGTATGGGTGGGGGAAGAAGGGGACCATGCAGTGAAGCCCTTTGAGCTATAATTTAAAAAAAGTTAGGCTTTCATTGTGATCTCTTTTGTGATTTCTGAACTACTTACACTTTTTTTCACTTAAATGAAAACAGACCACAAAAGGAGGGGAAACACTAGTAGGGCAGACAGATCATTCGCCCTGTACCCATCCGACCTGGAATAGATCCATGGACCCTCATTCCAGTCCCCTAGATACTGCCAGGAGTGTTCCCTGAGCACAAAGTCAGGAGTAAGCCCTGAGCACCATTGGGTGTGGGCAAAAAAAGAAAAGATTGGGGAGCCACACCCATTGATGCTCAGGGGTTACTCCTGGCTATGCGCTCAGAAATCGCTCCTGGCTTGGGGGACCATATGGGACACTGGGGGATCCGTCCAAGGAGCTGCTTGCAAGGCAAATGCCTTACCACTGCACCAGCACTTCAGACCCCCCAAAATTTTTTTAAAGAAAGAAAATGGTTAGGACTAGTGCTACATAATACTGTGCATGAGGCCTTGAATGTGACAGTCCAGAGTTAGATCCCCAGCATCCCATATGATCCCCAGAATCTGCCAGGAGTGATCTTGACCTGAGTATGATATGAAAGCAAACATAAATAAAAAGAATTGATAAAAGAAAGTGTATTTAGGGGAGGGAGAGATAGCATGGAGGTAGGGCATTTGCCTTGCAAGCAGAAGGACAGGGTTCAAATATCGGCATCCCATATGATCCCTGAGCCCGCCACGAGTGATTTCGGAGCATAGAGCCAGGAGTGTCCCCTGAGCGCTGCCGGGTGTGACCCCCAAGAAAACAAAAAACCAAAAACAAATAAAAACAACAAAAAAGAACGTGTATTTGTAGGTAAGAAGATAAAGGACTAATGTGCATGTTTTGTACATTGTTTTCACTCTCACCCCTATATGCTGCTCAGAGCATTGCCAGGAACAGTCCCTGAGTACTTCCAGATGTGACCCAAAATATATATACATATATCAAAAATACATTTATATATATATGTATAAACTTATACATATGTAACAAAAATAGAGCTAGTACAGGGCGTAAAGTACTTTCCTTACATGGAAATCAACTACAATTTGATCTCTGGCCCAATAGAGTCTCCCAGGCATTGCCAATGCTGAGTGCAAAGCCAGAGATTAATTGTTATTGTTAAGATTTCAATTGTTAAGATATCAATTATTGGAGCCTGCGAGGTGGCGCTAGAGGTAAGGTGTCTGCCTTAAAAGCTCTAGCCAAGGAAGGACCACGGTTCGATCCCCTGGCGTCCCATATGGTCCCCCCAAGCCATGGGGCAATTTCTAGCGTTTAGCCGGGAGTTACCCCTGAGCAACGAACAGGTGTGGCCCTAAAAACCAAAAAAAAAAAAAAAAAAAAAAGAAAAGAAAAAGAAAAAGATATCAATTCTTTCCAACTTGGCCTGTTGTTTCAACTTAATCTTAATCAAAAGCATAGCAAGGGGTGGGGCCAGACAGATAGCATGAAGGTAAGGCGTTTTCCTTGCATGCAGAAGGTTGGTGGTTCAAATCCTGGCATCCCATATGGTCCCCTGAGCCTGCCAGGAGCCATTTCTGAGCGTAGAGCCAGGAGTAGCCCCTGAGCACTGCTGGGTGTGACAAATAATAATAATAATAATAATAATAATAATAACAATAATAATAATAAGGGGCTGGAGATAGCACGGTGGTAGGGTGTTTGTTTGCCTTGTAAGTGCTGGCCCAGGTCCAATGGTGGTTTGAAAACCGGCATCCCAAATGATCCCCTGTGTTTTCCAGGAGCGATTTATGAGCAGAGAGCCAGGAGTAACCCCTGAGTGCCACCGGTTTGGCCCAAAAGCCAAAGAGAAAAACAAACAAACAAAACTGAACAAAATATAGCAAGGGGCTGGAGAGGTGGTACAGGGGTTAGGCACTTGACTTGTTTGCATTTAAATCTCGGTCATCATCTGGAGGCTCCTGTGAATGTCTAGAATGGTGGGCTCAAAGGACTATATGGGCTGCTGGGGATCGAACCCCAGTCAGCTGCATGCAAGGCAAGCTCCTTACCTACTCTGCTATCACTTAGACTCAAAAACCATATTTTTTTTTTTTTTTTTTTTTTTTTTTTTTTTTTTTTTTTTTTTGGTTTTTTGGGCCACACCCGTTTGCTCAGGGGTTACTCCTGGCTAGGCTCAGAAATCGCCCCTGGCTTGGGGGGACCATTGGGACGCCGGGGGATCGAACCGAGGTCCTTCCTTGGCTAGCGCTTGCAAGGCAGACACCTTACCTCCAGCGCCACCTACCCAGCCCCTCAAAAACCATATTTTGAAGAGGTTATCTTTCCTCCATTTCATGTACCATTCTTTTATGTCAAAACTTAATTGACTAATAGTTTTGAGGTTTTATCTTGGAGTCCTTGATTCTAACCTACTTGTGAGAATTCACTGGTATTACAGTACATGTTGCTTTTTTGGCATGGTTTATTTTGGGGGTCACATCTGACAATGCTCAGGGATTACTCCTGGCAAAGCTTGGGGGTACTATGTGAAATGTCACAGATTGAACCTGATTCAGGCAAGACTGAATTATAATTTTTTTTTGCTTTTTGGGCCACACCCTGTGACACTCAGGGGTTATTCCTGGCTATGCATTCAGAAATTGCTCCTGACTTGGGGGAACATATGAGGGATCAAACTGCGGTCCTTCCTAGGTTAGCCTCATGCAAGGCAAATGCCCTACCCCTTGCGCCACCACTCCAGCCCTATCATTCTTCTTTTTTTTATTAACTCTTATGGTTTAATATAGCTCTAAAAGATCCAATTAAATATATTTAAGAAAAACCTTTATAGAAACATCATGAATTCTTTTGTTTGTATTATGAAAACATAATAACAGGGAGTATATAGACCTGTTTTCAAGAAAAATTGTGCACAATGATATCTAGGAACGACATACAAAAATTATGTACAAGGAAATAGAGCCAGAGAGATAGCATGGAGGTAATGCGTTTGCCTTTCATGCAGAAGATCATTGTTTCAAATCCGGCACCCCATATGGTCCCCCGAGTCTGCCAGGAGTAATTTCTGAGTGTGGAGCCAGGAGTAACCCCTGAGCGCTGCTGGGTGTGACCCAAAAGCAAAACAAAAAAAGATCATGTACAAGGAAATAAAGTATATAGGGCAGGGACCTTGCCTTGCATGTACTGACCACAATTAGATTCCCAGCACCCCATGTGGTCACCATGTGAATCCTGCTGAGGGATTCCTGAGCTCAGAGCTAGGAGTAAGCCCTGAGCTTTGCTGATTACAGTGTAAGCAAACAAAATTTTATGAATACATATAACAAACTACTGAAGAACAGTAAAAATACAAGCAGATAAAAAGCTTGGACAAAGATGGAACAAAAACAACCATGCTGAATGCCCCATTGCAATTTGGAAAATAACATTTCTGGTTTGCACTAATAACACCAATCTTTGGAAGTGAAAATCTAAGATATCTGAATATAAATAAGGGGAAACCCTACTTTTACTGCTGGGTGTACATTCTTTTTTGGAGTCACACCCGACAGTGTACAGGGGTTACTCCTGGATCTTTGCTCAGAAATAGCCCCTGGCAGGCACAGCGGACCCTACGGGATGCCGGGGTTCAAACCACCATCCTTCTGCATGCAAAGCAAATGTCCTACCTCTATGCTATCTCTCCAGCCCCAGGATGTACATTTGTAACAATGGATTTACTCAATATTGTGAACCATAGTGCCTGAAAGAAAAGAAAGAGAGGAAGGGAGGGAGGAAGGGAGAGAGAGTGACAGAGATACAGGGAGAGAGAGCGAAATAGAGGCAGGGTACAGGGGTGTAGGAGGGGGGGAAAATGAAGGCACTGATTGTGGGAAATGTGCACTGGTGAAGGGATGGGTATATGACTGAAATTCTGTCAGAACAACTTCCTAAATGTATTTCATGGTGATTAAGTTAAAAATATAGGGGCCGGAACGGTGGCACGGAGCAGTAATGTGTCTGTCTTGCCCATGCTAGCCTAGGATGGACTGGGATCAATTCCCCGGTGTTCCATATGTTCCTCCAAGCCAGGAGCAATTTCTGAGCACATAGCTAGAAGTAAACCCTGAGCATCACTGGGTATGGCCCAAAAATTAAAAATATAAAATATATATACATATATTAATGGGACTGGAACAATATCACAGTGGTTGGGTGTTTACCTTGCATGCAGCCAAGCTGGGATGAACCCTGATTTGATCTCTGGCATCTACTATGGTCCCCCGAGCCTGCCAGGAGCAATTTCTGAGCGCAGAGCCAGGAGTAACCTCTGAGCACCATCAGGTGTGGCCCCAAATACCAAAATAAAAAAAGCTTTGATTATAAGATGTGGTGTTGCAATTTTATGAGTATATTGAGCTCTCAATCTATAATTTTGAGTCTATGAAATATATATTATGTCATGCAATATTATTTTTACAGACAAATTGGCTTTATTCATGGACAAGGGGCGATTATTATTTTAATTAAAAATGTTTGGTGTTTGTGCCACACCCAGTTCTACTCAGGGCTTACACAGATATCCTCCTGAGAGGACTCAGGTTTGGGAAACCATATGACAGGGATAGACCACGATGATTCTGCGAGTCACGTGACAAGATTGCAAGTCACGTGATCACCGTCGGGACTTTCAGGTTTGCCAATCATGTGATAGGTTTGCCTGTCACCTGATCCCCACAGGGACTTCTGGGTTTGTTTGTATCACATGACAGGTTTGGGAGTCATGTACAGGGTTTATGGATCATGTGACAGTCTTGCGAGTCACATGATGCCCACAACCCATCATATGACTCAGAAACCTGTCATGTGACCCCCCAAGCCAGAAAGTTCCTGGGAGGTCACGTGACCCACAAATCCATCACGTGACCGCAAAACCCGGAAGTCCCTGGTGTGGTCACCTGACATGCTAACCCTTCACGTGTCCCCAAACCCAGAAGTCTGCAAACCTGAAAGTCATTGGGCGGCCACATGACGTGCAAGTCTGTCACATGACTGGCCAACCATCATGTGACTCCAGAATCTGAAACTCAGCGGGGCTGTCACGTAACCCACAAACACGTGATCCTCCGGGTTCCATTCAGCTTGCAGCCAACTGCATATCATCATTTTTAAAGCTACACAGTATTCCTTTTGTGCTTGTATATGTGTGTGTGTGTAAAATGTACCACTCTGTTTCTGTGATTACAGTGGCAGCTAATTTCCAGAAAATTGTGGAAGAACCTCAGTCAAATCAATCTGTCACATTCAAGCTGGTATCATCCCTTCCCCTCATTAAATCGTCTTACTTTTTACACACCAGCCTCTTCTGATAGCCATTCCTTGAGCGATAAGAAAGTTAAACACGGGGACGGAGAGATAGCATGGAGGTAAGGCGTTTGCCTCTCATGCAAAAGGTCATCGGTTTGAATCCCGGCGTCCCATATGGTCCCCTGTGCTTGCCAGGAGTGACTTCTGAGCATGGAGCCAGGAGTAACTCCTGAGCCCTGCCGGGTGAGACCCAAAAACCAAAAAAAAAAAAAAGTTAAACACATTGTGGATTGAGTTCATTGGCCTCTCTCAAGATCCTGGGCTGACTCTCCCTTCGAGTGGGATCCCTTGGTTTCTCTCCCCCAAGGAAATCAGCTATCCTGGCCTCTTGACTATTGGAATTCATAGAGAACGTTAGCCATTTGTGTGATGCTACCTTTAACCTGAGCCCTGTGTTTTGGGAAGAGACTCATCTAACTCCTGTTTGTGTTCCAAGGCCCTGTTGCCCAATACTCTCCTTCCCATCAGTCCCCACAATAGTCTTTATAGCTATATTTCTGTCAATAAATACTTAGAGCTTTTCATTTTGTTTTCTCCTCAGGCATCCGGTGTGGAAGATTCAGATATTCCTAATGATGGTAAACTCATCGGATTCGCTCAGCTCAGTCTCAGCTAAAATACAACTCTGAAAGAGGTGACTCAAGGAGACTCCACACATGTGTCTCTCTCTTGCTTCTGTTGACTTAAACCCAGAACTGCTAAAGAACCCAGCAACACGCCTCCCAGCAAAGAGCTTTAGGGGGTCTTTCTTTATGTTCTTCTTCCTGCCATCAACCCCTGTTTTTTCCCTGCAAGGAACGGCAAGTTGGACCCTCAGTGGTCAGCTTCCTTTAATGAATTCCGTTAGTAAATCATGTATCCCCTGTCTTCCTCTGTTGGTACTATCCCTGTGCATCTGGGGGTCTCTCGACCGCTGAAAGAGCAATTAGAATCCGGGACACAGAGAGTTAAATTTAGTGCAATTTTTTTCATGTGGGCGGTGATTTATTTAATTTTATTTTATTTTCGTGGGGTGTTTTTTTGTTTGTTTGTTTTGCCTCATGTGAATTCTAGCAACATTGTTTGGAAAAAGCACAGCCCCATATGGGGCAACCCAAACTCTATTCTTGTTTTATTCATGATATTTCTAAGCGTTTTGTTGAAACTGCTCTCAGGCACCCCTCGTCATTGCTCCCTCTAGAAAGGGGTGCTCGCCTTAACTTCAGCTGGTGCAAAATATCGGACTATAGTCATACTTCAGCCACTGGATCCTTTACAGGTGCACATTGGAGGAGCCCCCTCTCCCTGTTCTGAGCGTCTCCCTCTAGCGGACTTTATTGAGCACTGCACCCCAGCCAGCTGCTCTTGGAGGAGTCCTCACACTGTTCTGAGTGTCTCCCTCTCGCGGCCCTATGAGGCACTGCACCCCGCTGGCTGATGATGGGTTTGGGAATCAGTCTTGCGAATCACGTGACACCCGCAGGGACTTTCGGGTGTTGTGTGTCGCATAATTGTTTGCAGGTCACGTGAGAAGCCTGCGGATTCCGGGGTCACGTGACAGGTTGGCGTGTAATGTGGCTGCCTGCTGACTTCCGTGTTTGCGGGTCACATGACTCCCCAGGTACTTCCGGATTGGGGCCCACCTATAGGCTGGCGAGTCATGTGACGAGGTTGTGGGTCACATGACAGCTCTGCAGATTTACAAGTTTTGGGGTCACGTGACTGATTGGCACGTCACGTGACTGCACTGGGACTTCTTGGTTTATGGGTCACGTGACGGATTTGTGAGTCATGTGGCTGCCCAGGGACTTCCGGGTTTGGTGTCACATGACGGTTTTGTGCGTCAGGTGACCAGCCAGAGACTTCCGGGATTGGGGGGGTCACATTGGCCAGTCATATGACAAATTTGCCTCTCACGTGGCTGCCCAATGACTTCTGGGTTTGTGGGTCACGTGACATTTTAGTATGTCACGTGACTGAATTACTGGTCATGTGACAGCCCTGGAGTCTTAAGGGTTTCCGGGCCACTTGATGGGTTGTTGGGTCACCTGAGATTTTGGCTCATCACTTGATTACCCCAGGGATTTTTGGGTTTGTGTTCACATGGTGGGTTGGTCAGTCATGTGACAGGTTTGCAACACACCTGGGGGTTCTCATGACTGCCCAGGAGACTTCTGGGTTTCAAGGTCATGTGATGATTGGCTAGTCATGTGACATGTTTGTTTGCACGTCACGTGACCCGCGGGACTTCTGTTTTTGCGGGTCACATGACAGAATTGCGGGTCATGTAAGGGCCCTGGAGATTTCCAGGTTTGGTGATCAAGTGGTGTGTTGGCACATCACGAGACCATTGGGTAAATCCTGGACTGCGGGTCACATAACAGGTTTGCAGGTCAAGTGACTGCCTAGGGGATTTACTGTTTGTAGGTCACGTGACGGGTTGACAAGTCACATGGCTGCTTAGCAGACTTCTAGGTTTGCATGTCACATGACGGGTTGGCTAGCATGTCACATGACTGCCTGGGGATTTCCATGTTTGGGGTGCACATGACAGGTTGGCCAGTCATGAGACAGGCTTGCGCATCACATGACCACCCAGAGGACTTTCAGGTTTGCGGGCCACATGACAGGTTGTTGGGTCACGTGACAGCCTAGTGTGCCACGTGACAACATTTGAACTTCTGGGTTTGCATGTCACGTGATGGGTTTACATATACATGGTGCCTAGGACTTCCGGGTTTGTGGTTCACATGACAGGTTGGCCAGTCATGTGACCAACGGGGCATTATGGGTTTGCAAGGCTAATGCCCTACCCCTGTAGTATTGCTCTAGCCCCAAAACTCATGACTTCTTATCTACTTCTCATCTAAACTCTTAGCAAATCTTATCTGTTCTAATTTGTGTGTGTGGTACAAACTGGAGATACAAGGCTTAAGGATCAGTCCTGACAGGGCTCAGGGGACAACTGCGGTGTGGGATTGAAACTAATCAGCCACGCAGCCATGTTTAAGATAAACACCCTGCTCACTGCTATTTCTCTGGCCCCTCGTTCTCCATATTTTTTGGGGTCACACCCAGAAGCACTCAGGGGTTACTCCTGGCTCGACGCTCAGAAATCACCCTTGGCAGGCTCAGGGGACAATATGGGATGCCGGGACTCAAACCACCATCCTTCTGTGTCTAAGGCAAATGACTTACCGCTGTGCTATCTCTCCGCCCCCCCCCATTCTCCTTTTGTCTTTTTCCCCCCCTTTTTGGGTTTGGGACCATAAACAGTATAATGAGTGCAGGATTTTTATTCCTACAGCAGGGCTGGAAGGTGCTCCTGGCAGTGGCTTGAGAACCATGAGGGACCAAGCATCAGATCCATAAAAAGCAAGTGCTCCAATCCTTTGAGACATAGTCCCAACTCTATTTATTAATTTGTCTGTTTGTTTGGTTTGAGGTTGTGGCAATACCTGGAAGTGATCAGGACTTATTCCTGGCTTTGAGCTCAGAGATCTTTCCTGGTGGGACGTGGGGATCATATTCAGTGCTGGGGATCAAACTGGTGTGTTCATCACATGACTACTCTATGTTCAGTCCCCCATGGTGGATTTTATTTCTATTTTTATTTTGGTTTTTGAACCACACCGTGCAATGCTTGGGGTACCATATAGAATGTCAGGGTTCGAATTGGAGATTGAATCTGAATCAACCCCATGCAAGGCAAACACCTTACCCGCTACACTACCTCATGGACCACACACACAGAGCTTTCCAATGGCATTTGGGATGTCCCAGAGCAAACTTCCTTCTGAGCGGAGTCCAGTGTGGCTGAGGCGATCAAGCACCCTAACTGGCCTTTTATGGCAGCCCATTAGAGTCGCCTGACAAGTTCACTTACACATTTCTTCTTTTTTTGGGGGGGTCACACTACAGCGCTCAGGGGTTAGTCCTGGCTCTACGCTCAGAAGTCACTCCTGGCACACTCAGGGGACCTTATGGGATACCCAGATTAGAACCTCTGACCCTCTTCATGCAAGGCAAACGCCTTACCTCCATGCTATCTCTCTGGCCCCCACTTCCACATTTCTGTAACGGAAAAGAGAATCCCTCGGTTTCAGGGGAGACACCACATCTAATTTTGTAAGAATGTGTGGGACGCAGTTGTTATGTAATTCTCCTTGCTTATGGCTGATCTGGTTTCAATTCCTGGTCCCCTATATTGTCACCTGAGCATGGCCAAGAGTAACCCTGAGTATCACAAGATGTAGCCCCGAAACAAAACCAGCACCACCAAAAAATAAATAAATAAATAACATAAATGTGCTGAAGCCCTAGGTTTGTTCATGCACTGCAAATGCCCCCAGGTATTCCGTAGGAGCCAGTAGCAGCTCTTGCACTGTTGAGTATGGGTCCCATCCCTCATCATAAGTCAAAGAAAGGGGGCCTGAGACATCGCGTGGAGGTGTTAAGTCCAGGAGAATGATGCGCCGTTCAAAGACACCAAGACCACAGTCTCATGCAAAAGCAGGGGGTTTATTTTCTCAAGCATATGCAGGGGCTGTGCTAGAATCCAGCATAAGCCAGAAACTGCCAGCCCTGAGCCATGAGCTTACAAGCTATATATAGAATTTCAAACAATAGAGAGGTACAGTAGATTGATTTGCTTTAGGAAGTACATGACATCTGGCATTTGCTCAATCACATTTTTGCAAGGTGCAGGTGTAAGCTTACAGGGTTAACATGACCAGGTTAAAACCATGTAGGAACAGAAAGAAAGTTAAACTATAACTGGGTCTACAAGTTCCCACAATTTTGAAGGGGGGTGAGTGATCAGAGCAGTCAGGAAACTCAGGGGAAACTTAAGTTCCCAGAATTGTGAAGGGGGGGGTAGGTGATCAGGGCAGTTAGCAAACCCAGGGGAAACTTTTCTTTTACAGAGGTAAGGCATTTGCCTTGCATGCAGAAGGCCAGTGGTTCGAATCCCGGCATTCCATATGGTTCCCCGAGCATGTCAGGAGCGATTTCTGAGCTCAGAGCCAGGAGTAACCCCTGATCAACGCCAGGTGTGACCCAAAAACCAAAACAAATTTTTATTATGAGGGGCTGATGAGATAGTACAGCCAGTACAGCACTTGACTTCTATGTGGCTGGCCCAGATTCATCTCCATCTTCTCACATGAGCACAGCTAGAGTATTCCTAAAAACAGAGTCAGGAGTAACCCCTGAGTATTTCTGGGTGTGGCCCCAAAACAAAAGAAAATAATTTCTTTAGACACACACCTAAATGATAAGTCAAAGAATAACTTGGTTAACACACGGTTCCCTGAGCCCCGCCAGGGGTCACTCCTGAGTACAGAGTCATGAACAGCTAGAATACTGCTGGTAGACACCTAAGAAAGAAACAAACAAAATAGATCAACCGACATTGAAGTGTGGAATTCATTCAAAGATAATGCAAACACAAGCTAGCTACAGGTTAGGGAAGAAAAATGGCAAAGCATATCTGGATAAAATATTTATATTCAAACTATATATAGAATTCCCACATGTTAATAAATACTCTTCAATGATTTGGGGGGATTAAGCACACCTGGCAATGCTTAGGGGTCACAGTGGACCATACTGTGTGCCAGAAATCAAGCTGGAGTGACCACTAGCAAGGCAACCCAATTCTATGTCCTTCAAAAATTCTTGTTGTGGAGCCGGAGAGGTAGCATGTATGTAAGGTGTTTGCCTTTCATGCAGAAGGTTATTGTTTCGAACCCCGGCATCCAATATGGTCCTCCGAGCCTGCCATGAGGGATTTCTGAGCATAGAGCCAGGAGTAACCCTGAGCACTGCTAGGTATGACCCAAAAAACAAAAAATATTTGTTGAGGGGCTGAAGTGATAAAACAGCAGTAGTGTGCTTGTTTTGCAGGGGCTGAACCAGGACGTATCTGGGTTCGATTTCCGGCATATCATATGGTCCTCAGCTTTCCAGGAGCAATTTTTTCTGTTTTCTGGGACACATCTGGAGATGCTCAGGTGTTACTCTTGCTATGCACTCAGAAATCATTCTTGGCAGGTTCGCGGGACTATATGGTATGCCGGAGAACGAACCCCACTCCTTTCCTGGTAGGTTGAGTGCAAGGAAAATGCCCTACCACTGTGCTATTGCTCTGGTCCCACAGGAGTGATTTCTAAGCCCAGTCAGGAGTAACCCTTGAGTGCTACTGGGTATAGCCCCACAAAATGTATTATTGGGGCTCAGGATCATTGAATAGCATGGTGGTCTAACCCCGAACACACATACAGAATTACATGGAATCATAGAGACAGCAGAGTAGGTAAAGCACTTGCATGTTTCTTCCCCTTCTAGCACCATTTTTGGTGCCCTGAGCAAGGCATGGCCCCAGACTACTGTTAGGTGAGGCCCTCAAGCCAAACCAAACAAAAACAATGCGAAGAGCTGGAAAGAGGTTTCAATGGACTGGGGGGGCATGTTCTGCATGGAGAAAGCCCAGGCTGGATCCACAGAGCAGCTTGACACTTGAGCACTGAGCACGTGACATCTCAGCACTGAATTTTGAATCGTACCATGACTCAGCACTGCTAGGCATGGTATGTTTTAAAGAAACAAAAGTCAAGGAGCCAGAGCAGTAGGGTATTTGCCTTGCATGAGGCATACCCAGGACGGTATTTCATAAGGTCCCCTGAGCCTACCAGGAGCAATTTCTGAGTATTCAGCAAGGAGTAACCGAGTACCGCTGGCTGTGACCCAAGAACAACAACAATAACAACAACAACAAGAACAACAAGAAGACCCCCATATAAACAAAATTCAGAAGGATGTCAGAAAACTAAGGGGGTGGAAATCAGCTTTAATAACATAGTATTCAGGGGCTGGGCGGTGGCGCTAGAGGTAAGGTGCCTGCCTTGCCTGTGCTAGCCTTGGATGGACCGCGGTTCGATCCCCCAGTGTCCCATATGGTACCCCAAGCCAGGAGCGACTTCTGAGCGCATAGCCAGGAGTAACCCCTGAGCATCACTGGGTGTGGCCCAAAAAAAAAAAAACCAAAAAACAAACAAACAAAAAATAACATAGTATTCAGGGGCCGGAGAGATAGCATGGAGGTAAGGCGTTTGCCTTGCAATCAGAAGGTCGGTGGTTTAAATCCTGGCAACCCATATGGTTCTCTGAGCCTGCCATAAGTTATTTCTGAGCATAGAGCCAGGAGTAACCCCTGAGCATTGCGGGGTGTGACCAAAACCAACCAACCAACCAACAAACAAACAAAACCAAAACCATTGTATTCAATAGAACCAGAAATAGAGCTCAATGATCCAAGATACAGTTTGCATACAGGAGGGCTTAGTTCCATGCCTGTCACTACATGGATCCCTGAACACAGAGTTGGGAGCAACTTCCCTATTGTCCAAAAGAGAAATCTAAAATCTATAGCCATCAAATCATAAGACCTTTTTGGTTTTTTATTTGGTTTTTGTGTCACACCTGGCAGCACTTGGGTTACTCCTGGCTCTGTGCTCAGAGATTCCTCCTGGCAGGCACAGGGGACCACATGGCATGCGAGGATTCAACCGTGGTCCCATTCTGGATTGGCTGTGTGCAAAGCAAAAGCCCTGCCAATGTGCTATCTCTATGGTCCCATTTATTTATTTTTTGAGGCTTTTGGTCCACATCCGGTGGTGCTCAGGTGTCACTCCTGGCTCTGTGCTCAGAAATTGCTCCTGGCAGGCTTGGAATCCATATGAAATGCCAGGGATTGAACCCAGGTCCGTCTTGGGTTGACTGTATACAAGGCAAACACCCTACCGCTGTGCTCTCTCCAGTCCCGAGTTGGTTTCTTTATGGAAAGTTTTCCAATCCGGGGCCTGAGAGTTGGCATGGAAGTAAAGCAATTACCTTGCATGCCGAAGGATGGAGGTTCGAAACCCGACATCCTATATGTTCCCCTGAGCCTGCCAGGAGCATTTCTGAGCACATAGCCAGGAGTAACCCCTGAGCGCTGCCGGGTGTGGCCACAAACAAAAACGTTTTCCAGTCCCATCTGACAGTACTCAAGACTAATCTGAGCGAACAGAGTGCTTGGAATTCTACCGTTGTTGCTTGGGGCTCATCAGGAGCAGGGTCTCCCCAAAAGTAAAAAGTGAGCCTTTGAGTAAACTCCCAGCTCAGGGCTGTTCTTGGTTTTGGGCAACACAAGTGTTGCCCAGGGGTTACTCCTGGCTCTGCACTCACTGCACTCAGGGATCACTCCTGGTGGTGCTCAGGACCATATGAGGTGCCGGTAAGGACTGAATTCAAGTCGGCCATGTGCAAGGCAAAGCTACCCATTGTACTGTTGCTGGGACCCCAGGGTTTTTCTTTGTGGTTTTGTTTTTAATAAAAGTTACGAAGAAAAACAAGTGGGTCATTTATAGGATTTGGAAAAGTTTCGACGACTGAGTGCTCACTTCTGGAGACCAAGCTGGAATGAAGTGGGGTCCTCTCTTGCTAAGGAAGGTGTTTATGAGTTAGGATGGCACTGAAAAATGTAATATTAATTTATAGCCAGAAGAGAGGAACAGTCCTTGGTCTTTCATCTCAACAGTAGCTCTCATTTCATGGCTAGTCATTCTGCCCCCACAAAATGGAATTCTTCTTTTTAGTTTTTGGACCACACCCAGCAGTGCTGGGGGTGTTACTACTGGTTCTGTGCTCTGCACTCAGAAATCACTCCTGGCAGGCGGGAGAGATGGCATGGAGGTAAGGCGTTTGCCTTACCCCAGAATCAGGTACCACCCTAGGGTGGGAGCACAATACCAGGTCACACCCTAGGGTAGGGACCAATGCTTAATTAGGGTCGGATCAGTAACATAAAAACACCCTCAAGCTGCACTTCCCCTTCTGCGAGCAGAAGGCTGTCCTGCAGTTCTACAAGGTGGGCCTTGCCTTCTTCCCTGATCGTCTGGACTTCTGCCAGCACCACAACGAAGAGGTGAGTCGGGGGCCCCCAAGCCTTGCCCTCCGTGTGTCCCCCCCTGGCCGATGTGACATGCCCGCTCCAGGCTCTCCAAGTTCTCTAGACTCAATGGCCGGGCGTGAGGATGGGCCCCAAGGCTTTGAGCGCTCCTGGCCCTGCTTTCTGTGTGTGTGGTTCCTATGTCCACGATCGATGTGCTTGCTTCCTGGGCTCAACACCCACGGGTGCATTTGCCTCCGGTCTGGCCCATGCCCCCAAGAGCTGGACAGTCCGCCCGTCCACTCGCCACGTGGTGCCCTGTTGTGCGCCTTTACTGAGAAAGAATGAAGACAAGCTCCCTTGGCCCTGGGAGCCAGCTCGGATCGCTTGAAAAGGCATTTTTTCCCATGCCCCTGTTTTCCATGCCACTGGTAGGAGCTGGCTGAGAGTTAACTAGTCTTTAAAACACGAAACCCAGGCTGTTGAGGCCAACTTTTCCTTCTCATAAAATGTACTTTGAAAAAATATGAAGTGTGATTTGGACTTTAATCGAAAGTAGAGAAAGGTTGATTATGATGATGATGATGATGATGATAATGATTTAAGTTAGGACATAAATGATTATTTCAGGATCTTCCACGGGGAGAAAGTGCTCTTTGGCAGGTTTTCCCCAAACCCTTTCGCTCACTGGTTTAACCCAGGTGGTGCTGGTGTTGGAGTGAAGGACCAGAGGGAATGCCTGTGGACCCTGCTAGTGTCTGTTGTGTGCAGGACAAGCACTTTTCCTGATGTCCCATGATCTCTCCAGCCCAGCCCGGGAAGTGTGTTCAGAATAAAGTCGTGCCTTGTAAAAAAGCCCTCGCTTGTGGGAAGGAGCTGGCGGACTCTCGGAGGAAGTTGCTTGTCTGTCTGTCCTCTCTTATGGCTTCACTGCTAAGTGGTGCAAGACCTGCATCAATTGTTTTTTCTTATTTTGGGGTCCTACCCGGTGATGCTCAGGGGTTCCTCCTGGCTAAGAGCTCAGAAATCGCTCCTGGTTTGGGGGACCATATGGGATGCAGGATTCGAGCCAACCACCTTAGGGTAGGCTGCTTGGAAGGAAACGCCCCACCCAGAACAATTGTTTTTCTTTTTTTTTTTTAGGTTTTTGGGCCACAGCAAGGGAAGACAGATGAAGGAGGAGGACGAAAAACAGGTGGAGACAGTGACCTCGGTGGTGGCGACGGGTTCGCAGCTCTCCCCCTGCCCCAGCCCGCTGAAGACTGAGAACAAAAAGGCCACGGCCCATGGTCGAGGCACCTACCCCCATGAGAAAGGAGGGTGAGTGTTCATTGTTTGTACCCAGTGAAACCCCAAAACAAACAAACCCAGAGCCTGCTCAAGGGGAGAAAGAGACAGAGCCAAGGCGGGAGGCCATGGATACATTAGCCCCTGACTTGGGCCCAAGGGGATGTGTGTGGTGACAGGCGATTGTCCTGGAGGATTGGGGGCAGCTGGTCGAGTGTCCCTGAGGGCCCCAGCCGCCCTAACCCGGTCACCCAATTTAGGCTACTTAGGACCTTGTTGGATGTCAAAATTGGCGTTTGGGGAAAGTTTCAAAGACAAGCTGTAAGCTGTAAGCCTCAGTGAGCAAATTGTGTGGTCCGGGCTGGGCTGTGGGGGTTTTACAAGGCCAGGCCAAGAGCACTCCCCTGAGTCTGAAACAAAAGAGTTGGGTCACAGGGTGGCTAGAGGTGCCTTACAGCAAACAGAAAGTTTTTTTTATCTAATTTGAATATACATTTGCACAATTCTGGGGAAATATATTTTGGAGTTTGGAAGTCCTCAGTTATTGTGGTGCATGTTGCCCAATTGTTATGTTCTATTGTGTCACTTACGTAGTCATTCTTACATGTATGCCTCTTCTATCGCTGTAACCCCTCCTCACCTGAACTGATCCCTCCTGAATGATCAGAACTGCCCAATATGAAAAGTTGGAGGGCAGGGAAAGCTTGGAGATGGAGATGGTGGCTTTGACCCGTGAAATGGAGCGCTTCTTCGTGGAGCGGGTGGCTGCGGTCCCCGGAAATGCAGAGGAGATAGTGGCTAGTGAAGCACTGGCCTTAGCTGCAGCGGCGGTGATGGCTTCAAGGGTCACCAGAGAGAGGGCTGTCTGCGGCTTCAGGTGTGCATTTATATAGTTTTTTTTTGGGGGGGGGGCACACCCGGTAAGGCTCAGGGATTACTCCTGGCTATGTGCTCAGAATTTGCTCCTGGCTTGGGGGACCATATGGGACACCGGGGGATCGAACTGCGGTCCATCCAAGGCTTGCGCAGGCAAGGCAGGCACCTTACCTTTAGCGCCACCCCCCGGCCCGTATTTATATAGTTTTATTGATGATTTTTATTACAGAGCTAGAACAATAGTTTTCTTACTCCTTTACCTCAGGTACAGATTTGAATTTTCTAAGTGAAAAGGTAACATTATTGGAAGAAACTCTCTAAAATTGGTTGCAACTTTTTTTCTTTATCACGAGCTAAACATGTAAAATTTATATCCTGAGCTCGCAGTATCCATCGCAATACAAACAACGTCATTGCAATTTGGTAAACACTCAGTGAAGAAAAAAATCGACATAACACAAGGTCATAGACTGGTTAAAATGTTCTCCTTTGCTCTGGTGTGCCTAGCTAGTGGAAATTGTTTTGAGAACATACTAATAGAGAACAGGAGATGGAGCTCTTCACTAACAGGAGCTCAAGGTACCGCCCAGCTTTTAGGATTAAACTCACTTATTTTAGCCTACAAGATCCAGACTTCCAGAAATCAGGGCAGTCATGATGTCTCCTGATTATCAGTTCCATATATCAGGATGGATCCACTTTGGGGAAATCCAAGTCCTTCCTAGTCTTAAGCTAAGTTCTCTATTCTTTCTCTCTCATTCTTTTTCTCTCCCCCCTTCCCTCTCGTTTAACCTCTCCCTCCTGCTCTTCATCCCTCTTCCTAGCTATGTGTGAGAGAAAAATATTGCTTCTCTTTGACATGAACAATTGATACTCATTCTCAAGTGCTGTCGATTCAAAAGAAACTTTAGAAACCTTCATTTCATCAGGGCAATCACTCTTAAAGATAACCTAAGTATTCTTTTCTTCCTGCTTACTGCACATATACATGTTTTATTCTTGTCAACATTTTTCGAAAACCTTCCCCTCCTTTCCCTTTTATTCTGCTTGTATAGTAGGAAAATCATCTAAAGGTAAAAATTCATCACAATGGTAAGGAAGCAAAAGGAAAAAAAGGCCTTATTCTCTCTGAGAAAATACTGAGGAGACTAAAAAAATGCTTTATGTATCTGAATGAGTAGCCCAGTCAGAGAAAAGCTTTATGGAAGGATTCCAAGAGTACTTAGCTGCACCAACTAAAATCTGTTTAAACAGCTTTGAGGTTCCCACTGGACAGGATATGTAGTGAAATCTTTGGAAATGGCACCTTTTAGTTCATTCTTAGTTCATTTTTAGTTCATTCTCTATGTTTCTCTTTGAGTGCACTCACTCATATAAGGAACAGACTCAGAATTCTAGCTAGGTTATAAGTGAAATGAAGAGTGCACAGGCTTGAATTTCCACTTGCAGAAGTTTGTCTTATTTTCCCCCCAAACAAGTACACTCCAAAGAAAGATGCAAGGTGATTCTAGCATGGTAACCATGGACAGCTCTCATCCAGCTGCTAGGCTCATTAGTCAACTAAGCAAAGGCTGTCTTTTTTTTTTTTTTAACTCTGGAAGGCAATATTCTCTGTTGTTCTTCTGAGTTAGGAGAGGTTCCTGATTTTCGTTGTATCTTAACTGAGACAGTTCAACTCCAGGGAAATGATTTAATGATTTCTGAGCATGGAGCCAGGAGTAATCCCTGAGGGCTGCTGGGTGTGACCCAAAATCCAAAAACAAAAGAAAAAGAAAATATCTTGGGGCCAGAGTGATAGCATAGAGTAAGGCATTTGCCTTTCATGCAGAAGGACTGTGGTTTGAATCCCACATTCCATATGGTCTCCTGAGCCTGCCAGGGGCAATTTCTGAGCGTGGATCCAGGAGTAACCCCTGAGCACTGCCGGTTTGATCCCCCCCAAAAAAGAAAAGAAAAGATCTCCAAGGTCAGAATATTGCTCTTCCCTGAAGGGCAAAAATCACCCTAGGTGAGAACTACATTTAAACCACTTGATTACTGTATTTAAGATTCTCTTGGGCCGGGAGAGATAGCACAGCGGCGTTTGCCTTGCAAATGGCCGATCCAGGACCAAAGGTGGCTGGTTCGAATCCCGGTGTCCCATATGGTCCCCCGTGCCTGCCAGGAGCTATTTCTGAGCAGACAGCCAGGAGTAATCCCTGAGCAATGCCGGGTGTGACCCAAAAAAAAAAAAAAGATTTCTCTTGTCATGAATAGACTGATTGAGGCTTTGTTTTCCTTTTTCTTTTTTTTTTTCATTTGTTATTTTCTCGAACACTTTGGATGGCACTCAGGTGTTACTCCTGACTCTGCACTCAGAATTCACTCCTGGCAGGCCCTGCGGTCCTGATGGGATGCAGGGAATCAAACCCAGTTCCATCCTGGGTGGCTGCCATCAAGACAAACGGCCTACTAATGCTGTATTATCTTTCTGGCCCTTGGCTTTGTTTTTCTAACTTGAAACTGAGAAAGCTGAAAATAGGGGTGAGAAGTAGCTGGCAGGCTGGATTGCAGTCCTGCCATGCACAGGGTCCTGGCTTGATCCCTGTCACGTCATAGTCTCCAAGTATGACCACAACACCTCTGCTTTAGCACCAGCTGAAAAGGCCCCTCTACTCCCCATTTAAAAAAAGTATAAAAAAAGATAAATTCAAGAAATCAAATATGATTTTGCTAAGTATGTCATTTAGAAATATACAACCAGGGCCAGAGAGATAACATGGATGTAAAGCATTTGCCATGCATGCATTGAATCCCAGCATCACATATGGCCGCCCGAGCCCACCAGGAGTGATTTCTGAGCCTAGAACCAGGAGTAACCCTTGAATGCTGCAGGGTGTGACCCCAAAACCCCCACCAAGAAAAGAAAAGAAATATGCAACCAATAGAGGGGGAGGGGATGGAACCTGGGAACACTAGTGAAAGTTCATACTTAGTGATATGATCGATGCTGGAACACTGCATGTCTCAAGTTCAGCTCTGAATAACTACAAGTGCCTTAAAATTTTTATTTTTATTATTTTGACCACTTCCCCAGGACCTGTCTGCAAAAGGGTACATTTCTTTGGGACCACTGTGACTATTAAAATCAGTAAATAGGGGCTGGAGAGATAGGATGGAGGTAGGGCATTTGTCTTGCATGCAAAAGGATGGTGGTTCAAACTTCAGCACCCATATGGTCCCCTGAGCCTGTGGGAGCCATTTCTGAGAGGAGAGCTAAGAGTGATCCCTGAGCAATGCAGGGTGTGGCCCAAAAAAACCACAAAGTATAAAATAACTGGGGCTTGAGAGATAGCATGGAGGTAGGGCATTTGCCTTGCATGCAGAAGGACAGTGGGTCAAATCCCCGCATCCCATATGTTCCCTCAAGTCTTCCAGGAGTGATTTCTGGGCATAGAGCCAGGAGTTACTCATGAGCAATGTGTGACAAAAATAAAATTTTTTTTGGTTTTTGGGCCACACCAGTGGTGCTCAGGGGTTACTTCTGGCTGTCTGCTCAGAAATAGCTCCTGACAGGTATGGGGGCACATATGGAACACCGGGATTCGAACCAACCACCTTTGGCCCTGGATTGGCTGCTTGCAAGGCATAAGCCGCTGTGCTATCTCTCCAGGCCCAACAAAAAATTTTTTAAATGAGTAAATAGGGGCCAGAGATATAGCACAACAGTAAGGCTTTCGCCTTAGATGCAGAAGGATGGTGGTTCGAATGCCGGTATCCTATATGGTCCCCCGATCCTGCCAGGTGTGATTTCTGAGCATAGAGCCAGCTGTGACCCAAAATCAAAAAAAGATAAGGAGTAAGGAGTGTTCGGTGTGATAGCACAGTGGTAGGGCCTTGCCTTACACGTGGCCTATCCTGGACGAACCCAAGTTTGATTTCCTGCATTCCATGTGGTCCCCCGAGCCTGCCAGGAGTGATTTCTGAGTGCAGAGCCAGGATATAAATAAACCAATAAACAAATGAGGTATAGCACAACAGTTCAGCATTTGCCTTGCACACAGCCAAGGTAGGACAAGCCCGACTTCCCAAGGGGAGAGGGAGACCTAGCCCAGGCAGGAGGCCATGGGTTCATTAGCCCCTTACTTGGGCCTAAGGGGATGTGTGCGGTGACAGGCGATTGTCCTGGAGGATTTAGGGGGGTTTGGCCAAGTGTGCCCGAGGGCCCCTACTACCCCCTAGCCCAATCCCTCAATTCAGGGTACTTAGGACCTCCTTGGATGTCAAAGTGGGCCTTTGGGGAAAGGTTCAAAGACAAGCTGTAGGCCTATGGGGAATATCTTGTGTGATTCAGGCTATGGGGGGCTCTGCCGAGCATCACTCTGGATCTCCTCATTTGCTGCTTGGGCCCAGGGTCCTTGGGAGTCCTCTCCTGCCCAAGGGGAACCTGCAGTGAGGGGTGCACAGTGCCCCATACCGGCCAGCGGGGACTACAGCATCGCAGGAAAATGTTTTGTTTTGTTTACTTGTTATTGTTGATTTTTTTTGTGCAATATCCTGTGATGCTCAGGGTTTACTTCTGGCTCCTCACTCAGAAATCACCCATTTATCTGGGGACCATATGGGATCACGGGTTCGAACCCGGGTCCATCCTGGGTCAGCTGCATGCAAGGCAAATGCCCTAATGCTGTGCTGTCACTCTGGCCCTGTGCTAGTCCTTCAATGAAGAAGCCAAGTTTCGATGGTCCTTGGCACCAAGCAGTCCCTGAGTTCTGCCAAATCAGCCTCTGAGCTCCAAGTGATGTGGGGAAGTAGCCCCTGTGGAAAGAACAAGAGAAGACCAAGTATCAAAGGCACCCTTCTTGTTTGGCTTGGGGTGGCCACACCTGGTGGTCTGGGAGCCACTCCAGACACAATTCTTCAGGGATCACCTCTGAAGGTGTCCTTCCCTCACCTCTCCCTTTGTTTGGTTTTTGGTTTGGGGGCCACATCTGAAGCAGCTCAGGTGTTACTCATAGCTCTACGCTCTGAAACCGTTCCTGGCAGGCTTGGGGAACCATATGGGGTGCTGGGGATTGAACCAAGTTCTGCCACATGCAAGTCAAATGCCCCTCCCCTCTGTGCCATTTTTGGCTTATGGTTGTTATGTTTTTGTTTTGGGGTCTTCACGAGTACTCAGTACTCCAGTACTCGGGCTACTCTCAGCAGTGCTTAAGGCAAGGTGCCAAGGAGAGCACAAGAATCTTCTGCCTGCATGCAGAGTACCATGCACTCCTCTCTGCAGGTCTCTCTCTAAGTCTCTCTCCAGGTCACTCTGCAGGTCTACCTCCAGGTCTCTCTCTGTCTCTGTCTCTGTCTCCCCCACACACACCTCTTGGTTTTGTTTTTGGAATCACATACACTAGGTCAGAGTTCAGGACTCATTCCTGATGGAACTTGAGGTACCATAGCAAATACTGGTGGCCTATACAGGTCAGATGCATGCAAGGCAAGTGCCCTACTCACTGTACTATTATTTCAGCCCTCACCTCTTTATTTGCTTCTTTGGGGGACATTCTAATCAGGGCTTATTCATGTCTCTTTGAACATGGTTTACTTTTTTCTCCATGGAGTACATTTTTGGGGGATTATTTTTTGCAGGGGGGGCACACTTGGGAATGCTCAGGGGTTACTGCTGGTTCTGTGCTGAGGAATCTCTCCTAACAGGCTCAAGGAACTGGTTATATGGGATGCCAGGGATTGAACCCAGGTCAACCGCGTGCTAGGCAAATGCCCTACTGCTGTGCTATCACCCCCACACACCCGAATTACTCTTGACAGGACTCAAGACCATATATTGGTCCTCTCTGGCCCTTCATTTTGTTTTGTGTTTTGTTTTGTTTTTGGTTTTCGTTTTGGTTTTTTGGCTAAACCCGGTGGTGCTCAGGGGTTACTCCTGGCTGTCTGCTCAGAAATAGCTCTTCGGAGGCAAGGGAATCCTATGGGACACCGGGATTCAAACCAACCTCCTTTGGTCCTGATTCGGCTGCTTGCAAGGCAAACGCCGGTGTGCTATCTCTCTGGGCCCCATTTTGTATTGTTGTTGCTTTTTTGGGACACATCTGGCTGTTATTAGAGCTAACTCCGGCTCTGTGCTTGAAGCTCACTACTGGAGGCTAAGGGATATTCTGGAATGTCAGGGATCAAACCCAGGTTGGACTTATGCAAGACAAAAGCCTTACAGCTGTACTTTCATTTCATTTTGGGGTGGGGGTATGTTGGGGCCTTACCCAGCAATGCTCAGGGATCACCCCAAATGGGGTGCAAGGGACCTGAGCCTGCCAGGAGCAATTTCTGAGCATAGAGCCAGGAGTAACCCCTGAGCACTGTCGGGTGTGACCCTAAAACCAAAACAAAACTTTTTTTTTTTGGTTTTTGGGCCACACCCATTTGACACTCAGGGGTTACTCCTGGCTATGTGCTCAGAAATCACCCCTGGCTTGGGGGACCATATGGGACACTGGGGGGATCGAACCGTGGTCTATCCGCTTGCAAGGCAGACACCTAACTTGTAGCGCCACCTTCCCGACCCAACAAAACAATTTTCTCTTGGAGGAGTCACACCAGGCAGTGTTCAAGGGTTACTCTGTACTCAAGAATTACTCCTGGCTTGCTTGGGGACCATATGTGATGGTGACAGAGATAGAACCCTGGTCAGCGTGTGTTTGTGTATGTGTGTGTGTGTGAGTGTGAATGTGTGTACGTGTGTGTGCCTTTTTTGCTGTACTATCATTCTGCCCTCACAAAACGGAATTCTTTTTCAAGTTTTTGGACCACATCCAGCAGTGCTGGGGGGTGGATGTTACTACTCGTTCTGTGCCCTGCACTCAGAAATAACTCCTGGCAGGGCTAGAGATATGGCATGGAGGTAAGGCATTTGCCTTAACCCAGAATAAGGTACCACCCTAGGGTGGGAGCAGAATCAGGTACCACCCTAGTGCGGGAGCAAATGCCAGGTCACACCCTAGGGTAGGGCACACTTATTGATTAGGTTAGGATCAGTAACATAATAGCACCCTCAAGCTGCACTGCCTCTTGTGTGAGCAGAAGGCAGTGCTGCAGGCCTAGGATGTGGACCTGGCCTTCCTCCCTGAGCACCTAGATCTGCCAGCACCACAATGATGAGGTGAGTCGAGGGTCCCCCAAGCCTTGCCCTCTGTGTTTTCCCCCTGGACGACGTGGCGTGCGTGCTCCAGGCTCTCCAAACTCTCTAGACCCATAGGCTGCGCTGGGCTTGGGGACGGTCCCCGAGGCTTGGAGTGCTCTTGGCCCCGCTTTTTGTGTGTGTGCTTGGTTCCATGTGTCCGTGACAGATATGAGTGCTTCCCTGGCCCATCGCCCACGGATGAATGCACCTCCTGTCTGGCCCATGCGCCCCAAGAACTGTACAGCCAGCTCATCTGCTCGACACGCGGTGCCCTATTGTGCACCTTTATGCAGCGTCTCGTCGGTGCCAAGTCTCCCCAGCAGGACACAGGCTCCATGGGTCTGTGCTAATCACCGCTTGTGCATGGATTTGGGTTATTTTGGGGAGAGGGGGATATTTGCGTGGAGTCAAGGGACGGTATTTGGGGTTGTGGGAGGTTGAGGTTGAAGGTTCGCCCTGTGTCTGCATGCGTGGCTCTTGAGGTTCCTTTTTTGGGTCGCCCCTGCTTGTTCTGGTTCTGATTCGGGCTTGGGAGCCCCAAGAGAGTCCGGTTTCTGCATTCAATTCAAAGTGTTTTTCCAACCTCTCCCAGCTCCCCTTCCTTCGGGATGCGCACCCTAAGGGGTCAGCTACCCTTGGTGAAAAAGCTAACCCAGGTGCACGCAGATTTCTGTGTTCTTTTTCGCTCTCCCATGCTTATATTTTCATGCCCTGCAAAGTCATTCCTTCTATTTGATATCTTTTTTCGGGGGGGGGGCACAGCCGGCGGTGCTCAGGGGTTTCTCTGGGCTGTCTTTTCAGAAATAGCTCCAGGCAGGCACGGGGGACCATATGGGACACCGGGATTCGAACCAACCACCTTTGGTCCTGGATCGGCTGCTTGCAAGGCAAACGCCCTGTGCTATCTCTGCACTATTTAATCTCTTGATTCCTTCCAGTTATTGTAAGTTTGGGGGGATCGAAGGGCCTGAGCCTAAGAGAGCGCTATGAGCAGGGCTGAATGAGGAGGGTGTTTGCCTTGCAAGCTGCCGAACCAGGGTTCGAGTTCAGACACCCTATATGGTCACTTATTGAGCCTGTGGTGCGGAGCCTAGATTAACCCCTGAGCCCCTGCTTGTGGGGCCCCCAAACCAATAAAAACAACAAACCAGTGCCCCAAAGTTAGGGCTACAGGTGAGGATATAGCTATTTTTATTTTATCCTTTAGTGAGAGACTGCCTGTGCTTTCTAAACCCAAGTGGGGTTGCTGGGAACAACTGGGGTATGCCTGTTTTGGTTCTCAGATCTGCATCCTCACCCCTTGTTTTTTGCCTACCCCCAACCTGTTAGTTTTGGGGTAGCACTCATGGCCCAAAGCTACTTGTCTTCTTTCTCCCTTTGTAAGAAAAAAAGCCAAACAAAAGTTTTTAAATTCATATATATATATATATATATATATATATATATATATATATATATATATATATATATATATATATATATATTGTTTTTTGGGTCACACCTGGCTCTATGCTCAGAAGTTGCTCCTGGCTCCTGGCAGGCTCAGGGACCATATGGGATGCCGGGATTCGAACCACTGAACTTCTGCATGATAGGCAAATACCTTACCTCCATGCTATCTCTCAGGCCGGTAAATTCATATTTTCTTGGTGAGCACCTCCATTGCTAGATGGTAATTTCTAGCGAGAGGATTAGTTCATTTTTTTAGGTTTTAATGGTAATTGGAATTGTGAAAATTTTCATTTGGGGGGGTCCTACCCTGTGACATCAGAAGTTCCTCCTGGCTCTGTGCTCAGAAATCTGTCCTGGGTTGGGGGACCATATGGGATGCGGAAACCGAGCCAACCACCTTAGTCAACAACCTGGGTTTACTGTTTGGAAAGCAAACGTCCTACTGGGGAACCATTGTTTTTTGTTTGTTTTTTTTGTTTTTGTTTTTGGGCACAGCACCAGCATACGGATTAAGGAGGAGGATGAAAAACAGGCGGAGGCGGTGACTCTCATGTCCGAGGTGGCCACGGGGGTGTCGTCAGCAGTCCCATGGCCCCAAAGTCCGCAGCTCTACCCCAGCCCCCGCCGGCTGAAGATGGAGAAGGATCAGGCCACGGCCTATGGCCAACGAACCTCCCCCCATGAGAAAGGACGGTGAGTGATCAATGTTTGCGCCCAGTGAAACCCCAAAACAAACAAACCCAGAGTCTGCCCCAGCGGAGAAAGGGACAGAGCCCAGGCGGGAGGCCATGGGTACATTAGCCCCTGACTTGGGCCCAAGGGGATGTGTGTGGTGACAGGCACTTCCCTGAGTGTTAAGCGAAAGACTTGGGTCGCAGGGTGGCTAGAGGTGCCTTACAGCAAACAGAAAGTTTTTTATCTAATTTTAATATACATTTGCGCAATTCTGAGAAATATACTTTGGAGTTTGGAAATCCTCAGTTATCCAGGTGCGTGTGCCCAACTGTAACCCCTCCCCACCTGAACTGATCCCACCTGAATGAATGATCAGAACTGCCCGCACCTGGGATGGGGGGGGGATTTAAAAGACAGAGAGTTGGAGGTCAGGCGAAGCCTGGAGATGGAGGACAATGGTACACGTCCTCGCCGTGGTCGTCCTCGTGGTCGTCCTCGTGGTCGTCCTCGTGGTCGTCCTCGTGGTCATCCTCGTGGTCGTCCTCGTGGTCGTCCTCGTGGGTGAGCCTGCTGAAGAGCTGGAAGGGAGATAGGGCTGTGTAGGCCATGTGGGGAGACCAGCATGCTGGGGACTGAGGTGGGATGGCTGCGTCCTGGAAAGGCCTCGACTGCTCTGTGCCCTCACCCTGCCACTTCGGGGTGGGCTCTCTGCTGAACCATAGGGGATTCTTGACGGGCTGGGCCCAGAGCGGCCTCCCCTCTCTTCTGCACACCAACATGGGGAAACATGGTTTCTGTTAAGGCAGCGGGGGCCGTCTGGGATGCGGGGTTCATCGCGGGATTCCTTAGTCAGCCACCTGGGTTGTCTGAGCAAAATAGTCTTTCTGATTTTGGGTTTTGGGCAGTGACAGGCGCTACCAGCAGCAGGACCCGTGGCGGCGCCTAGTGGGACAAGTCGCACAACTCGCACAAGTCGTGTTGGAGGGGGTACAATCAGCATTGGCAGAAAGGACAGCGGCCGAAATGAGAGCGGCGGTGGGAGCAGTTAGAGACCGCTCCCGTTCGCCTTTAAGGCAAAGGGCCAAAGGCGGTAAGTGGTCATTTGCTTTTGGGCCACTCGGGCGCACTCAGGGGTTCCTCCTGGTCCCTCACAGGTCACCCCTGGCCTGCTGCGGGAGGGGGGGGAAGGTCCCTATGGGATGGCGTATTCAAACACCGTCCTTCTGCATGCAAGGCAAACGCCTTACCGCCAGGCTTTCTTTCCGGACCGCACAACAATTTCATAGGAGAGAAAGCCCCCTGGGTCTGGGAAAGTTTCTTTGCTTACTAGACTAGCTTGTGTTCCTTGCAGGGCGTCGCGGCAGGGGAAGAGGGCGAGGGAGAGGCCGTGGAGGGGGCGCTTTGGCCCCATCCTTGGCCCCAGCCTCAGACTCACCCCCAGCCTAGTGCATGAGCCCGCCAGCCCATGGACCAACGGGGTAAGTACGCTATCATTCCCTTCTGGGCAACGCCCAGCAACGCTAAGGGGTTCCTCATGGTCTCCACTCAAAAATCGCCCCTGGCCTGCTGGGGAGGGGGAACCTAGGGATGCCTGGATTCGAACAACATCCTTCTGCATGAAAGGCAAACGCCTGCCGCCATGCTCTCTCCCTAGATTTCCGAGAACAATTTTTAATAGGAGAAAAACCCCCTTGGGTCTGGCAAGTCATGACTAGCTTGTGATGCATGCTCCAGCTGGGTTTAACTCGAGGCACTTTGGATCCCATACCCATCCATCCCTGCACTGGGAAGCACCTCCTAAGCACTGGCAGGTGTGATAAATAAAAAAGATCAGGGGCCCAAGAGATAGCACAGTTGGAAGGCATTTGCCTTACAAAAGCTGAGCAGGACCAAAGGTGGTTCGAATCCCCGCACCCCTTAGAGTCCCCCGTGCCATGAAGTAAGGACGTCTGCCATGCAAGCAGACCATCCAGAATAGACTGTAGTTCAATCCGGCATCCCATACTGTCCCTCAGCCTGCCAGGGGCGATTTCTGAGCCAAGAGACAAGAATAACCTGTGAGCCTGTTACAGACCACTTGTTTTTTGTCTTCCAGGGCAGAGCAAGAACTTCTCCATCTGGAGTGTTTTTTATTATTTTAATTTAATATAATTGGAATTAGTTTTCATAACCTTGTGTCACCCTAGTCAAGGCCCTTATTGCTCTTTAATTAACTAATAAAGATGCTCTCAATTCCACAATTGGCTACTGATTTTCTCTTTTCAACTCAAACTGCTGTATCAGAAACTTCCTCATTTCTAAATATGTCATCTGGAATGAATGATCCAGTGCCCCTCACCGAACCACCCTTCACAGCCGGGTGAGAACCACACACGTAGGATCCCACAGTGCTGGGGGAGGTGGGAGTGTCTGGAGGTATCCTTTGTGGTGTTCTCTGTGGATGGCAGTGGGGTGAAGATTGAACCACACGTGCAGAGGACAGCACTGTGATGGTAGCAAATTCTGGAGAAGGGGGCCAGATTCAGGGAGGGCAGGACTTGGCCAAAGCTGGGCTTTAGAGTTGGGGTTTTTGCTTTGTGGACCACACCCAGTGGCGCTCAGGGGTTTCTCCTGGCTCTGAGCTCAGATATCACTCCTGGAAGGCTTGGGGCAACATATGGGCTGCTGGGGATTGAACCCAGATCCATCCCCGTTTGGCAGGCTGCAAGGCAAACGCTCTACCGCTGTGCAATCTTTCAAACCCCTGGGTTTCAGAGTTGGGATGTTTCAAGAAAAAATGGAAGTCAGTCTTGGGTGTGGGTGGCTGGAAAATTGCAAGGTGATGTTGCACATCAGCCCTTGATTGGGTTGACTGATGGAGGTATGGAGGATGAGGTCCTTCCCCTTCAGCTCTAAGCACGCATCTGCCACCCTGTCTAGCCAATGGTTCTGAGGTGAAACGTCGGGTAAACAGCTCGCAGACAGTCAGGCTTGTGGAAATATTAGCTTTATTCGGTGGACAAGACTGAAGTCCAAAGCCTCAGCATCAGTTCCTGCCAAAAGCCTCTCGCCTTCCACAGACCCTTGTTTTTATCCCCCAGAATCAGGTCCCACCCAATGGTGGGATCAGATACCATCCAGGTCCCACCCAATGGTGGGATCAGATACCACCCAATGTGGAAGCAGAAGTAGGTACTACCCTAGGGAGGGGGCAGAATGCCAGGTCACACCCTAGGGTCAGACACAATCACCGATCAGGGTAGATTCAGTAACATAATAATCCCCTAAAATATTTACATACACAACAATTCCCCCCGTTTGTTTTTAGTAAACAAAATTGTCTACAATTATTAAAGGAGGGGCTGGAGAGATAGCATGGAGGTAAGGCATTTGCCTTTCATGCAGAAGGTCATCGGTTCGAATCCCAGCACCCATATGATCCCCCGAGCCTGCCAGGAGTGATGTCTGAGCATAGAGAGCCAGGAGTAACCCCTGAGTGCTGCCGGGTGTGACCCAAAACCAAAAAAAATTATTAAAGGAAAAACTAGTCAATAATAAAAGAGCGGCTGTTTGCATACGCGCATCACAGGAAAATGTAAAGAAAACTTCTAACCTAAACACAGGGTGTCTAAAACCAAAAACATGTATCAAGGAATCAACTACAAGCTCCTGAGAGGATAAATCGAAGTCTTACATAGATCCTTTGAAGAGACGCCAGAAAGGTTGTGTAGCATGCAAAAAGAAGCATCTTTTCTTTACTTGTTGTTGTTGTTGGTTTTTGGGTCACACCTGGCAGTGCTCAGGAGTTACTCCTGGCTCCACGCTAAGAAATCACTCTATGCAGATACCGGCATTCGAACCAATGACCTTCTGCATGAAAGGCAAGTGCCTTACCTCCATGCTATCTCTCCAGCCCCATTTTCATTCAAGCAAGGTAGACCAGAAATCCCATCTTTGAGGTCATTGAATTAGGCCCTTATTTTGGAGGAAGAAGCATATAACCCCTGCACAGAGGGGGGCCACTACAATGATGTACAATAGGCTTCTGAACTTAATCCAAGTTCTTAATCCAGGCTGAAGTCCATATGATGTCCGAAATTGATGTACCAATAAGGTCGTTTTTAATAGATGGGAACTTAAGTCACAAACCAAAACAAAAAGTTTAAGGCAGAGACCCTCCCTGTGTAAATAAACAACTTGAGGATCCATCCAAAATGAATGGAACCTCCTATAAACCTAGTATTTTGCCTGATGCGCCCACGCAAAAAGCCCTGAGACCAGACAAATATATCATTTAGGAAATTATAGACAACAACATCTAACCAACTTAGTCAAGAAAGCAAAACCCTAATGTAATACAACATCAACTCCTAAGATTAAAAACTAAAATAGAAAAACATTAATTACAATAGTCAAAAGAAGTGTAGTACCAAATATAAATTCAAAGGATGACAATTATAAGAAAAATACAAAAGGTGAAATTTCTACAGAGTCCAATATCAATCTGTAAAGATGAGGGGTCTGGAACTCCAAAAATACCAGCCAAAGACACTTGAAGGGTCTGGAAAAGTGGTTGAAGCCATCATGATTTGGTTGGGCTTCTGCATTTTCTTTGGGATTGGTGCAATCTTGGGGTATCCATTGTAGAGATGGCCAACAATAGCACTGTGTATGTGGATGGAAAACCAGAGATTCAGATAACACAGTTTAACTGGCATCTAGAGATTGTGGGTCTTATCCATGGATCTTTTTTCTGGGGTTTCATTGTGACACAAATTCCAGGTGGCTTCATTTTCAACAAGTTTGCAGCAAACATGATACAAAACTCCAACAGTCACGGATTTCTTCCTTGGGCCGAGATCAGGAGGCTTGTAATTGTGGGTGAAGGAGATGAGTTGCACATGTGAAGGGAATCCTGAGAATTAAATGTTAAGAACTAGGAAGAAGGATAAGGAAGACGAAATTGGGGAAGATAAAGTTAGGACGGAAGATAAAGTTAGGAAAAAGGGAACTATATACAAAATATGCAAAACAGACACTGAACAAGACATACAAATACAGACTTCACAAAAAAAATGGCCATAGCACTCACTCATACTAAAAAATATTTGTTGGAAAGGATCCAAAATAGAGCAAAAGAAAAGAGAATTCAGCTGAATCAACTAAAAGCGCCTTAAAATGTAATAGCCGGCAACTGTATAGATAAATCATTTCAAATTCAAAAAAATTTTTATGTCAGAGCAGAGCAGATCTGAAAGAGAATTTCATGCATAATAGAAACATGGAAAACTCTACTATAAGTGTTTAACAGTATATATACAATGTTATTGTATAACAGTAACTATGATAATCCATCATAGGCAAGAAGCACTGTGAAGAAAGTCCACCTAAAAATTATCATTATGTCAGTGTCTCAAAACCTAAATTGAGGTACATAAAGCAATGATGTTAAAATAAAAAGACTGAAAGTCGTTAAATGAGTATACCTAGAATGAAAAACAACATTAACATGATGAGAAATTTCTTTCAGTTGAACCTTGACTAAATTAACTTGTAAAATTTCATGATTAACTGAGACTGAAAAGAGAAATCAGCCCCCCCACCAACCTTGGCGGGTGTCCCGCCCCTTAAGGAAGTCGTCACTGCCTCGGCCCCACCTTTACCCGTACCTCACCAATGATTCGTGTTACCGTAGCGGAAGTCCAGCCCTCAAGGACTCTCCTTCCCCTCCCACTTCCCATCCTATATAAGGGGGTGATCAGGGAACCACGCGGTCTTTGGTTCCGGTCCTATTCTGGGAATCCACTGACCTTGGCCATTTCGAATGGTCAGTATTAAAGCACTTTTCAAAGCATTTGCTGGGACTCATCAGCCTCTTCATTTCTCTGTGTTGGGCAGCCAGATTAGGACGTCCGAATCTTTCAGTTGGCGAGCCACCAGGAGTCCTTATCCTGCCTGAAACAGAGTTATGAACAGGTGGTCTGGTGAGTTCTGATGTGTGTGTGTGTGTGTAAGAGAGAGCGCTTTGCTTCGTGTCTGTCTGTATTCTGTGTCCAGTGGGAAGCTGATTTTGTGGTAGCTTAGCTGATGTTATGAGCTCTTTGCTCGATGTGGAAACCGAGTGAGTGATAGCAGACTTTGTATAATAGGAGGGTTAGAGTCCCCCGTGTGACTTAGGGATCTCCCACTTGATGTGTTTCCAGGTGTGTGTGGTCCCCCACTTGACGTGTATACCAGGTGGGCAGGAAAGTTGACGAGCTTTGGCTGCATAGGTCACAACCCTGGTGGTACCCCAGGGGTTCAGTAAGAGCAGCGGGAAGACGTTCCCGGGCTGCTGGGAGAGAGGTTGTCTGCCTGTGATTTGTGGAGCTCAAAAACTTGGTCATTGGCATAGCTGTCTGTCTAGGATTTATTGTGGGCTGCAGAGATTACTTGAACACATTTGTTTAGTTGTTTCAGTGTGGTGCCACTGTCTGCCTGTTTGTTTGTTTTTGTCTGAGTGTTCTATGTTTTTCTTTGGTCTGACCATGGGACACGCCCGACCCCCTCTTGCGGGCCGACCCCTGGGGAAAGGGGCCGACCGCCGGCGTGCCCGTCAGTCGTCCCAGCCCGGGATCGGGAGGGCCAGTCGCCGACCCTGGCGACGGAGGGGAGGAAGGCCGGACCGGTGATGGGAGCGAGAGGACGAAAAAAAAAAAAAGCAAGAGACAAATACCCCCAGCGAGGACGCAGGCGGCGAGAGGGCGCCCGAAACCCGCCTAACTCGCTCCCCCCCCAACCAGGGAGCGGGCGCGTGCAAGGGCCACGCTAGGGACATGGCGGATGGTGTTGGAAATTGCAAACCCCAGATTTCTCAAATGGCCATCGGGGATAAATTTTCCCTGGAGAATTTCTGGACTTTGCGATCCCCAACTATCCTGCCATGTGTTCAGGCCAAAGAGAGCAACTGGCCGCTTTTTTTTCTAGCTGAAGAAAAAAAAATGTGAGCTTTTTAAACTCTCCAGCCTGAAGGAATTCACCACGCCCCAGGGCAGACTATTGTTCTCCCAAACTCACCTGGCTGGGGATGTGGGTCATTTACATATCAAAGAAAAATCTAGCTAATGGTTTGGAAGGCAGGAAAAATTTTGAGCGTTTAAATTTCTAACTTAAAGATGTCTTAAAAAAATAAAATAAGAGGATGTTGCAGATTACTGTTGTTATTTTTGTTTGTTTGTTTTTCGGTGCACGTGGAGATTTTTTTTTTGGCTTTTGGGCCACACCCGTTTGACGCTCAGGGGTTACTCCTGGATATGTGCTCAGAAATCGCCCCTGGCTTGGGGGGACCATATGGGACGCCGAGGGATCGAACCACTGTCCGTTCCTTGGCTAGCACATGTAAGGCAGACACCTTACCTCTAGCGCCACCTTCCCGGCCCCATCACGTGGAGATTTTTAGCAGCAGAACCACTGCAAAAGAATGAGTGGAGAAGTTTTTAAAAAAAAAAGGGAAGGAAAAGAAAAGGAGCCGGATGGTAGGGCGTTTGCCTTGCATGCAGAAAGGAAAGTGGTGCAACAAAAATTTAAAATGTGTAATAAAATCTGTATAATGAAACTAAATAATTACTAATATGTCTCTAGGTTAAAAAAAAGTGTAAATGTTTTTAAGCATGTTCTGCCAAAAGTAGTAAGCATTCATTCTGGTTTTCAAAATTAATTTGTGTAATGCAAATTGCTGGTGTTTTCATTGCTGGTGTTTTCTGCCTGCAAAACCAAGGTCAGAAAACTAAGTAAATTTCTATATGTAGAATTAGGCATAATTAAAATATTATTTTGCAATTTTTCATTATATGTTACCAAGAACATTAATATTTGTATCACAGGAGGTTTTATAAAATTGGTCATGGTTTTAAAAATGTATGAAATATTTCGTTGTAGAAAAAGATTCTAAAATTATCTAAGTAATTTAAGAAATATTTGCTTTTTCTCTTCTCCCAGAACCTTTTAGTACTATTTTATGTCATGTCATCATGTTGCTTTGCACAAGATACAAGCAGATGGCTTTCCTCTCTGCATGAGGAGTAATCCCCATGCAGACAGAAAATCCAAAAATTAGTGAGGGGACCCCAAAGCCCTCTTTCAGAGGAATAATTGGAGTTAAGGTGGTGTGACAAGCAGGCATCCTTAAGCATTTAGCTGAGAAGACCGGAGAGAGACTGAGATAAATGGCCTGAGTAAGGAAATTGAAGATTTTCCTAGAAGATCATCACAGCCTGTGGGCCCTGCTCTCACCCTCAATCTCAGGAGAAGAGAATTCGAGGTCAGTCTCTTCCAAACCTGGAGAGGAGTGGAACAGACAAGTCACCTCTAAATATTCTTACAGAGGGTGAGATGCCCAGCCAGAAAATCCTCATGCTAAACCAACCATCTCATCAGCCAAACCTGAGTGACTGTGAAAACCTGCAGTGTCTACAACCTATCCTCAAAAAAAAGCTCTGTAAGTAATGGGGTTGCCCCAGATGGAGATTTCTCCAACAGTGCTGTATATGTGCAAAGGAAAAAGCCAAGTTATTCAAATACCTGGTAAGGTACAAGGTAAAGGTGGAGAGAAAAACCATTTTTGGTAGCTGTAGGGTACCTAATGAGACCCACCCATTTCTGGGAGGGGTCTTGGGAACCGGATAATAGATGTGACTTTACCTGCAAGACCCGGCCCATTCCTGGGAGGGGTCTTGGAATAGGTAGATAAACCCGGAAGCCAGGGGATTAAGGGCTTTTGCCTTTTGGCCCTGCTGGGCTCTCTGAGGGAGATGGCTGAAAGACGATAAGACGCAGGGCAAGCCTAGAATGGCTGTATGCTTGAAAGGTTATGAGATAGGCCACACACATGTGGTGGCTAGGGCCTAAATAAAGATGATTCTTTCTGAAGCCTGCCTGTGAGTGAGTGATTTCGCGTTTCACCTGGGCCTGGAACTCGCCGGTTCATGGGGTTGCTGAGCCACGTGGCCTGGGATGGCAAAAAGAAATCCATCGCCATCCAGCTCCATCCTTAATTATGTAATACAACAGGTAGCTAATTAAAATTCTAGTGGGCCTAACTTAAAACCCACTTCTTTGAAGTAACTTATGTAAAAATGCTCTTACTAGTTGTATTAAACCAAATCATAAACTATAATGCAAATGTTAGTCTAACTAAAGTAACTCAGAACTGTGTTTATTCATAATGCTATAATGCTTTGTTTTCTGTTGATTAATTTGTGCTATCATTACAGACAATAAGGACAGCTGTGCCATTCAAGTTGTGCTATTTACTGCTCCAAGGCCTGAGTGGGTTAAGTAATATTCCCCTGTATAATTGATCTGATCCTTTTCAGGTGTTAAAACTGCAAAAGTGGACCAGTTAACTGCTCCTTTAGGGAAATATGAAATTTCACCCTATCTAGAGATTGAAACTGCAGTCCCCTGTCAGCCTGAAGTAGCTACAGAAGATTGATCTTCGACCACGTTCCCTCTAATAACTTCTAGGGTGATGAAATCTCTAAAGCAAAATGGTCATCAGAAAAAGCTATAGGGAAAATAAGGGGGAAAAGGCCACAAGAATTAATAAGCCAAGTTAACAACTAAAAATAACATTATGCCTATCTATCCCAAAGGTTAAAGCAGGTAGCAAAAATTATGCTTCTCTTGGTAATGTTAAAAGTAAAACAGTCATTACTAAAAATGAAATTTCTTCATCTCTATCTAACCCAGTGCAGGAAAGGCAACTGGAGTTTAGGGCTCTACTGTCCTCTCTACCCCAACAGCTGTTTAAGTTGCAGGATTGAAGAAAAGAAAGCAGAAAACTCCTTATCTTCGTTATGAAATTCACAGCCTATAAGGAGAAAACCCTAAAAATCCAGCTAAGTCAGCTCATAGGACCAGAAAAATCCTAGTCTTCCTACAGCAGCAACCATATGGTGCCCCGCCCAGTGCAAATGTTTTCTGAGTCTTATAATGTTTTTCTCTCCCCCTTCCACTCTCCTAGCAGCTTGGCCGGCCGCCATCAATGCCCCCTACAAAGCCAAGTCTGAAAGGAACTCAGGCATATGAGCCCCAGAAGCCGAGACCAGGTCCTAGTAAAACGGTACCGCTCGCAAACACTAGAGCCTATGTGGAAAAAACTGCTGTCAAGGTGGACGACATGCTTCCTGAGTTCACAGTGGAGCACACTGAGAATCCCCTCAAGATACGGGTCCGGCGGGCACACTTCAGCCCTAATGCACTCACTGACTCTGAAAATGCTCTCCCTGGCACTTGCTAAGGAAGGGCTCGAACTGCTTACCTCCGGTCCTCTACTTCTTCCCATGTGTGTGTTTGGGGGGGAGCTGGAAGCCTCTGCCTCCCTCTTGGGGGGGGGGAGGAATTGGCCTCTGGCTGTCCCTGTCTGACTAGGTAATCTAACCTTTGCTTCTTCTAGCTGTACTTATGTCAAAAGGTAGCCCCTTTTTAGCTTTGAATCCTCAAATTCGCATAACAGCACCAAATCTGTAGACCTGGGTCAGGTAGGAGGTACTCAGTGCTCAGAAGTCCTGCCTGCTCCCTCTAGCCCAGGGTATTTACCTCCGGAATGGGTATAAATATGTGGTGAAAATTTGGCTTATACGTCCCAGCATTAGTGCTCCCCAACATTGACATCATCCTGGGGACAGAGCCCATCCCTCTGCCTAGCATAAATCTCTCAGGAGGCACTCCTAGGTCTTGTAGGTGAGCACTCTACTTGTAAGGCTCAGAAGTTGCAGGTAAATTGGTAACTAGGGAAGCAGGGCCAGCAGGGCTAAACAGGAATAACAGACTCTCACAAAAGTTAATTTCAAATGTGTGGGACAGAATCAAACACCATCAAGAGGAGCTGGCCAAAATAGGACAGGAGCTACTGGATGGTCCCTTATGGTCTTTATGGGGTGGGATTCTCCCCTATCTAATACCCCTACTGGGGCCCCTCCTGGGCCTTTTTATTTCTGGTAGCCATTGGCTCATGCATAATTGCCTCACTACATTCATATAAGTCCAGGTTGAAAAAGTTAAACTTATGGTATTACGCCACGGATTAGCTCATGCAGATAATTCTAGCCAGGAATATCAGAAAGTGGAGGCCCCTAATCACATTGGCTTCTAGGATTAGAAGCCTCAAGTACAAGAAGTGGGGATTGAAAAGGGAAATCAGCCCCCCCCACCAACCTTGGCGGGTGTCACGCCCCTTAAGGAAGTCGTCACTGCCTCGGCCCCACCTTTACCCGTACCTCACCAATGATTCGTGTTACCGTAGCGGAAGTCCAGCCCTCAAGGACTCTCCTTCCCCTCCCACTTCCCATCCTATATAAGGGGGTGATCAGGGAACCACGCGGTCTTTGGTTCCGGTCCTATTCTGGGAATCCACTGACCCTGGCCATTCCGAATGGTCAGTATTAAAGCACTTTTCAAAGCATTTGCTGGGACTCATCAGCATCTTCATTTCTCTGTGTCGGGCAGCCAGATTAGGACGTCTGAATCTTTCAAGACCTAGAGCAATAATGAAATTAAGACATAAATCCATCATACAATAAAACACATTAGGAGTCCATGATTTTCAATCCATATTCATTGATCATGCCTGTGGAAAGAATTCTAGAGCATTAATAGCAACCGATAAAGAAGTGAAATGATTATCTGGTGTTCATTGTAGATCTTTAAGAAGTATAAAACAGGATGTATGCTGCTGTGGATTTCACCAATGTATTAGGGACTTATTTGATCTTCTTGTCATCAAAATTGATCCAGTGTTGTTTTGCAGCAATATTACAGTATGAAGTACAGTGTCCATAGTGAACTTTACCATAATGGTTTGACATTGATGATAAGTTGTATTTTTTAATCTTGCTTTTATTCTCTGAAGTGAATTCTCCTAAATTGAGGTCTTCTAAAGGAAAAATCTACATATGTATGCAATTTTTTTACTTGTTTGCCATCAAAAGCAAAAAGTTTCAAGTGTATTATAAGTACTGGTGGCAGTTTCCATAAGTACGTTTTCTTTGAAAAATCCCTTCTAGTTTTGCAGCTGTTGCACAGAACTTTGTTGTCCTCCCTTTACTCTTCTTCTTTAAAAAATTCAGAGAGGCATTCCTGCAATGTACATTTATCTGTAGATGTAACAGCCAGAGACAAATGAACAAATGTCTCATAAACCTCGGACTTTTGGTGGCATGTGAGACACTGTAGTATAGATTTGAACTATCCTTGAAAGAGATCATAAAATAATAGATTTGTGAGCCTTTTGGTGTTCTGGACGAAATTTTCATAATTTTCATTTTCCATAAGATGTGTAGTTTTGTCTGTCATTTGATTTACAGTAAGCATGTCCTGATGTAGTCCCTCTATTAGGAACATCAGTAGTTCGTGTGAATCCTGCCTGCCAGGAGCTATTTCTGAGCAGATAGCTAGAAGTAGCCCCTGAGCACTGCCAGGTGTGGCCCAAGAACCAAAAAAAAAACGAAAAAAAAAAAGAAAATGTGTTCATCTATAACAATCTCAACCACTTCTCTTCATTATGTTCAAGTATGTTCAAGTAGTGAGAAACTGGAGAGATAGCTGAGTGGGTAGGGTGCTTAAATGCTGCTGACTGGGTATAATCCCAAATACACCAAATAGTAACCTAAGCCACCCAGGAATAATTCTTGAGTGAGAATAAGGAGTAATTCTTGAGTACACCAGGAGTGGCCCCAAAACTAAAAGAGAAAGAAATATACCATGAGAATAAGAGATGATGATCACTTCTCCAACTGGGAATAAAACTGTCAAAACTCCAACAAACGGGCCGGGCGGTGGCGCTAAAAGGTAAGGTGCCTACCTTGCCTGCGCTAGTCTTGGACAGACCGCGGTTTGATCCCCGGTGTCCCATATGGTCCCCCAAACCAGGAGCAACTTCTGAGCGCATAGCCAGGAGTAACCCCTGAGCGTTACTGGGTGTGGCCCAAAAACCAAAGAAAAAAAAACTCCAACAAACTTATATATATACATATATAAATACACCTAAAAGAAGATAAACTATAATATAAATAATAAATACACAGTCAAAAAACCTTTAGTAGGGTTGCTGGAGCAATAGTACAGCAGGTAGGGCGTTTGCCATACATGCGGCCAACTTGGATTCGAACGCCAGCATTCCTTATAGTCCGCAAGCCTGTCAAGAGCAATTTCTGGGGTCGTACTGCTGACGTCATCCCTGGACGTGGTCTCTGGGCCCTTGTAACAGCTTTGGGGGTGCATGCGGCCTTCCTCTAGACATGCTCAGGGATGGCACAATCACTGTGTGTTTATATGGGCCCGTGCGGAGCTTTGGGCTCCTGAAGCTCTTCAGCCTTCTCTAAATGGGCAATTTGTTCACCCAGGTGAAAGATTTTTTTGTGGCGCCTTTGGTCAGACAATAGTCTCTGGCAAAGACGGCGGCACTCTTCTTTGAACGGCTCCAGGGATACCGAGAGGCGCTCCAGGCCCCACGACCGCCACCACCTCCGCCCCAGATTCAACCCACAGGACGCAGCCGCTCTACAGCGGGGCAGAGGTGGCTCCTGCATCGGCCCCTACCCCGGATCCGGCCCCACCCATGGCGCAACCAAGGCTGGGCAAGAGGAAGCACTCTCATCTTTGCCTCCACTTGGACGGAGAGGAGACAGCCCCCCAGGGCCAAGAAGCCAAGACTCTCCTAGGTCCAGGCCTAGGTCTGCCCCAGATTCCACCACTCAAGAGATTTTGCTCCATCTGAGTCTCTACCTAATTCAACAGACAGGCCAGCAGAGGGACACCAGTCACTTAATTCTTTTAAATAAACGTGATTGTTCACAGAATGATTTACGGTACCTAGTGACAAGAAATGAGGGGCATTCCAAACACCAGTGTTGGCCTCCGCATCCCCAAGTTCCAAGGCCTGGCAACTAGTGCCCGGGGGGACATTGGGTGGGGAGAAAATCTTCCCTTATGCATACACAGACTGGGAAGGTTGGAGCTGTTCTCAGAAGATCCCAAATGCCAGGACTTCTCTTCCTCTTCCACTGGTATATCAGGGGCACTGGGCAGGACATCTAGCCACAGGCCCCCTGTGCTGACCACTTAGTGCAGGGGACTGAGATTCCCCCCACGCCAGACCACCATCCAGCTCCTCAATAAAGATGGGGATAAAACTGTCAAAACTTTAAAAAATGTATATATATATATGTACCTAAAATAATATAAACTATAATATAAATAATGAATACACAGTCAAAAGCATTTAGTAGGGTTGCTGGAGCGATAGTATAGCAGGTAGGGTGTTTACCTTACACGCGGCCAACCTGGATTGGTATCCCAGCAACCCTTATAGTCCGCAAGCCTGTCAGGAGCAATTTCTGAGTGCAGAGCCAGGATAAACCCCGAGCACCGCTGGGTGTGACCCAACCCTCCCCAGCCAAATTGAGTAGGGACTGGAGAGTTAGTATAGTGAGTAAGATGTCTTAGATGTGGCAAGACCTCCTTTTAATCTCCAGAACCCCAGTTAGTCTCCTATGACCTGCCAAGAGTGATTCCTTGAGAGCAGAGAGAGGAATAAACCCTGACCACCAACTGATGTGGCCCCCAAACAAAATAACATCAACAACTTTTTAGTTATATCAGATATAAACCTATGCCATCTAAGATTCATTTGTTTTTTTTTTTTTTTGGTTTTTGGGCCACACCCAGTAACGCTCAGGGGTTACTCCTGGCTATGTGCTCAGAAGTTGCTCCTGGCTTGGGGGACCATATGGGACGCCGGGGGATCGAACCGCGGTTCGTCCAAGGCTAGCGCAGGCAAGGCAGGCACCTTACCTTTAGCGCCACCGCCCGGCCCCTAAGATTCATTTGTAAGCACCGGCTCCAAATATATTCAATGTACTTGGAAGTAGCAACATCGGAGAAAGTTGTTGTAGTGACAATTCAATATTCCTTATTTTCTTGAACAAAATATTTTTTATTTTCAAGAACAAAACTTCTTTTTTTTTTACAAAACTTCTTCTTGACTGTCTTGTGCAGAAAGCCCAGTCCTAGCTTAGCTTAGTGCGTGCCAGGCAGATGCCCTACTGTGCCACCGTGCCTGCCCCTAATTCTCTTAGCTTATAAACTTGTAAACGCTGACTGTACCTTCATCCTTCCCAAAGTGTCACAAAACCGTGTGATTGCCCAGGATGAACCTGGGTTCGATCCCAGGCATCCCATATGGTCCCTCAAGCTAGGAGCAATTTGTGAGCACATAACCAGGAGTAACACCTGAGCATCACCAGATATGGCTCCCAAAATAATAAACAACCACCACCACCACAACAACAAAAATCCAACAGCCAAGAAGACTCCATTGAACAAATCTCCAGGGCCCAAACCCTGAAAGGTCCCCATCCAAGAAGGTGAAGCTAGAGGAGCATGGCTGCTCAGCTTGGGTCTGTGGCAGGGGGCATCTTCTAACCCATGAACCCAGCACAGCACGTAGTCGAAACCACTCTGCAAGTGTTGCAATGGGGAAACAATGCAGGACAAAACCACACATATAACTTCCTTGTTATTTTTTGTTTAATTGTGTTTTGTGTGTTTTTGTATTTCAAGGCAGGCTCTGTTAGGGACAGGGCAAGTTGTTGGTCACAAACTCTGCCTTCATACTGGCCAGCAGGGCTTAAATTTTTCCTGGAGAGGCTGGACTTTATGACTAAACACCTCAGCCAAAAGGTAAAGTCAGAAAACTCTTGAGAGCTGTCGTCTTGCTGCTTCTGGCTGGGAAGAAAAGAAATTGGTCAGTTAAAATTTTTTTATTGGAGCTTATCCAAGAAAGGGAAACTTACCCAACTCCCCACCAGGGTTTACATATCAAAGAAGAAATTGGAAGTGGCTGGGAGTACAAAAGGAAAAATTGGGTCTTTAAATCTCTCGGAAAAATTCCTCTGAATTAAAGGTTTCTTAGAATGAATAATTTGGTGGGAAATGTTAAAAATTATTGTAATTAAATTTTCTGATAAAATTGAGTTCTAATACAGACTGAAAAATGACACCTGACCTAAGGAATTTCACCCACCCTAGAAATTATCAATCAATTCAGAGACAGGTTCCAACAGCATCGTACTGTGGGTATAATATGAATCTTTATATTTTTATTTCTGTTAAAAATTAATATTAATTTTAAGAGGCCAAAACTATATAAAATGTTGTTAGAATTTTGATAAAATTGTTAATCTTGTGAATGGTTAATAGTGTTGCAATTACTAAATCTAAATAATGATATGAAATTTAATGTGGTTTTAAGGTCTTAACATAAAAATGCCTGGATAGTCTTAACTAAGTGTAATAAAAGAAAAACTTGGTCCTATTGGATGAAAGTAATTCTAGCAATTTGTTTTCTAATTTGACAAATAAAGAAATAAAAGTTTTAAGTATTTGTATAAAGTGCAAACATTTTACAATTGGAGTAAAGTTCATCGTATTTACTATCTCTAAGTTTTTTATAACTTAAGTTATGTTGCAGTGCTTGAATGGTTACAATACCTACCTCTCATTTGCTGAAGTTGCATCTTGTAAAGCCTAACTTGGTAATCAGAATTTAAGGGGCGCTAAGAGAAACACTTAGAACAGGGAGATGGGATCCTACAAGAGCCGATGGTTGGTGTGCAGTGCTTAGTAAGACCGCTAGAGCGAGACAGCATTGAGAACAGAGAGAGTGGGTTTTCCAAGAGCAGGTAGCTAGGTGCACTGCTTAGTAGTAACACTAGAGGGAGACACTGAGAACAGGGAGTGTGGGTCCGCCCAGTGCCGTTGGCTGGGTGCAGTGCTTAATAAGACCGCTAGAGAGAGACACTGAGAACAGGTAGACAGGGGTCCTCAAGAGCCGCTGGGTGCAGAGCTTAATAGGGCCGGTAGAGGGAGACACTGAGAACAGGCAGCTAGGAACCTAAAAGAGCTGATGGTTGTTGTGCAATGCTTAGTAAGACCGCTAGAGGGAGACACCATTGAGAACAGAGAGAGGGGGTCTTCCAAGAGCAGGTAGCTAGGTGCACTGCTTAATAGGAACACTAGAGGGAGCCACTGAGAACAGGGAGTGGGGGTCCTCCAAGTGTAATGGTTGGGTGCAGCGCTTAATAAGACCGCTAGAGGGAGACACTGAGAATAGGGAGAGGGATTTCTCCAAGAGCTGCTGTTTGGTGTGCAGTGCTTAGTAAGACCGCTAGAGAGAGACACTGAGAACACGGAGAGATGATCCTCCAAGAGCAGTTGACTGGGTGCAGTTCTTCATAGGACCGCTAGATGGAGACACTGAGAAAATGGAGAGAGGGCTCCTCTAATGTGCCCCTGTAAAGGATTCAGTGGCTGAAGTATGACTATAGTCCAATATTTTGCACTAGCTGAAGTTAAGGCGAGCACCCCTTTCTAGAGGGAGCAATGATGAGGGGTGCCTGAGAGCAGCTTCAGCAAAATGCTTAGAAATATCATGAATAAAACAAGAATAGAGTTTGGGTTGCCCCTATACGAGGCTGTGATTTTTTCATAATAATGTTGCTAGAATTCTGCGGGGTCCTGAAGCCCCCCAGGGGGGCCCGGCCAGCAGGAATTAGCTGGGAAGGCTTCACAGACAACCGCACTCCTATTTTGCTGAGTAGAAGCACAACCACACTGTAAAAAATCTGAGAGAGGTTAATAATAAAGACCCAAGGCAATGTCTCACTACTCAAGGGCCCCTTTATTGGATATAGCTCCTTCTTATATAGTGAAGGAGAAGGGGGCAGTACAAAGATGATGTCAGTCATACTTTTGGCGCGAAGGCCCATACAAGGCAAGGATACATATCAGGTTACAAGGAACAAAGAAAGTAAATCATTCTCCAAATAAGGAAATGGGCAGTGGGCTAGGAGGCAGGATGACCTGCAAGTCATGATGAACGTGCTGTTTCCATGGAAACCTCTAGTGTCCTTCAAGCTGCATTCCTAATTGCTTGATTATCAGGTGGTGCAAGATGTGCCTGCCTCAGTGGTCTTGAACAGACAATGTAGCATACACTTATAGATAATAGCCTAATTTACTCCAGAATGTGGTCTTAAGGAGTGAGGCCTAGTTTCTGATAAGGTACCAGACAGTTTTTGCTCCTCTCCGGCTAGAGCTAATTTTTATCTTGCAGCTGCATTCATTTCTCTTTAGCTCAAAGATTTCACAGCGAGACTGCAAAATAGCTTTTAGGTGAAAAGCTGGACTATGGCAGAAGGAACAGCAAGATGGCCTCAAACAAGTCAGTCCCCAACATCTCCCCCTTTCTCTTCTAATAAAAGAAGGAAAGTCGTGAGCGGGTGGTAGAACCGTGTCTTAGGCTACAAGGTTTGACCAGGTCGGACACGGCCAAAGCCGCATTTAACAGGTGGCCACAGACGCCATGGTTGCGCGCAGAGATCCGAATTATGCGCTGTAGCCTTTTTGGGCCGTGCCCTAACTGGGACCTTGCTAATCCCGTCGTAGGTGTCTCCACAGCCGAGAGCACAAGTGCCGGAGCGAGCTCCATCTGTTAGCTATGCGCTCTATCTCCTGGAAACTTAGTGGCTGGAAAGGCGGCTTGGTGACTAAAGCCAAGTTTTCACAGGAGTCACGCGGGGTTAGATGCTGGTAGTTAACCTGAATAGAGGTTTTTGCCTGTTCATCCACCTGGTTCTTAATAAAGGCAGTGATTTTGCGGAAAATCCATGGGCCAAGAGAAAAGAGCAGCATGAGGTTAATAAGAGGGCCCACAACGGTGGACAAGATTGTGTGGAGCCAAGGGGAAGAGAAAAACTAATCCTGGTACCAACCTTGTTCTTCATCGAAATGTTTTTCAAAATCTTTTATACCATCACCAATATGTTGAACACTATCTCTAACTAAACCAGTTTTGTCTTTAAAAATACAACATTGTTCCTTGAGGGCTACACAGACTCCCCCTTCTTTCATAAGGGCAAAATCCAAAGCACGACGATTTTGGAGAACAACATTAGCAAGGGAACTAACAGTATTTGTGAGAAATTGCAGACTAGTTTTGATTTCATTAATGTCTTGTTCTACTGCTTGAGTAAGAGTGCGGAAATTGGATTGAGAGGATACAAGAGAGTAGATACCAGTGCCAGCGCCAGTAGCGCCAACAGCAAGGAGAACTGCAAGTGTAACGGAGGTGAAGGGCTCACGGCGTTGTCGAGAGAGAGATTGAGAAGAATAGGAATAGGGTGAGGTGACAGGAAAGGGAAAGGTATATTCTGAGTGAATGGTGATTTGTGGAACGAGAATAACGAGAATACAATAGTTATGTGAAAGGAAAAAAAGAAGAACGAATGATAAAAAGAGTAAGGCTAGAAGCACAGGCAAAATAAGTACCGTTGGGAGCTAACAGATAGGATTGAGAGGAGGAAGAGTTGTAGATGTCAATAGTTTCGTTGCACACGTCAAGTAATTGGCTAGGAAGCTTGGAGTTGTTAGGCTTAATGCAGAGGCCAGAGCCTACGACTTGACCGACTGTAATGCCATGTTGAGGTTGTGTGTTCCAACGGAGGTTAGAGGGGTTGGAGGTGGAGAAAAGGTTGCCAAACACTGCAACACCTTTATAGAAGGGCGGTTGAGGAGAGAAACAAAGCCAGCATCTCTCATAGGCAGGATCTGTAAGGGCAAGAGCAGAAGCATTCATGAGATTGAGAATAACCTGAGAGGACGGAGAAGGACCTGAAGGCATAGTGAGTTGTCTGAGAGAAGAAGATGCAGATGGAAGAGGTGGATGAGGAGAAGGCATGTGTGATGGACCTGAATGAGGATGAAGAAAGGTGTTAGGACCAACGGCGAGGGGGTGAGAAATTGGCACCTGTTTAAGCAAACGGAGGGAAAAAAGAAGTTCAGGGTCGGTACGCCTAACGTAAAGTCTGAGTCCCCATTGTACGGGTTGAGTCCAGTGATGCCGACGTCCAGCGGCAGTAAATTCGATGATGAGGGGGTTACACCAACCACGGGTAGAGGAGGATGCCTCGCAGCTGGGAAGTGGACGAGTAAGTGGGGGGCGAGAGACGGTGATGAAGTCCTAGGAAGATGAAGGTTTCCAATAGGTAGTTCCAGTGGTCTCACAACCCCATGAAGCGCAGAAGTACTGGTTATGATCGCCACATTTATGGTCGGTGGAACGGGGGCGATGATGTCTTGGGCAAACATAGAAGGTGGAGAAGTGATATTTCAAGTAGTTACGGCGAACAACAGAATTGCAGCCAGCGGTAGGGGGGGCGTAGTAGTTATGGTTGTCAATAGCGCGGGGTTGAGGCAGACGAAAATTGGGGGTGCCCCAGTAAGGGCTGGCACCCATGGCTAGGGCACAAAAATTGACGTGCAGAGTAGGCCAAGGAATGGAAGTGGAGAGGATGGACGTTTGGTTCGCGACGTCGCCAGCTTTATTGATGATTTGCCAAGTGTAGTTGAAGACTCGGTAGCGATTGTTGTTCTGGGAGTGGCAGACAGACGAGAGCTGGAACAGCAACAGCAGCAGAAGGGCACGCATTTTGGACGGTGGTGGATGAAACAACGATGTTAGCGGCGATAGGTTTTGGAAGAGAAGGAGGAAGGGCTGGGAGCCCTGGGCGCGTTATAATGCTTGACCAGCCGGTCTGGAAGCCAGCGGGTGTCGCCAGTGTTTATGTCATGGACACAAGCATGGCCTTTGCTTCAGATGAGGACGGGGTGTGGCCTTTTTCAGAGTCCAGTGTGAACATCTTTCCAGAGGACTGACTGGAAATCAGAGGCAGTTTGAACGGTGGAATGGGTGAGTAGCAGGTACTGGAGGCGTCTGCGTTTGGACGGAGGGCGAAAGCGTTGATTATGACAAGGATGAGCTGAGAAGAGAAGGGGGGTTCAGAGGACAGCGTGGGCTGGAAGGGTGAGGAAGCAGGCAGAGTTCATCGTCTTGCAAGGGAGTTAAGTAGAGCAAACAAATTAATGAAGCTTTGGTTTGAAGGGGGTGGTTGGTGGCAGTGGGCATCAAGGACAGCCAGGCAGAGTACCAATTTCAGCATTTTCTTTAGGCAGAGTCAGTTAGAAACAGGTCCGGCAGGAATGGTGGGCTAGCAGGGGGTGACAGGCTCTTTTGAAGTGGGTGAAGATAGGACTGCAGGAAGCTGTAGGAGGTCTATAAGAAAACAACTTGGTAGGAGGTAAAATGATTATTTTTGAATGCCACAGGAATGCCTTTTGACTTTTGCCAGACTTTAGCACTTTAAAAAATTTTTATAATTGATGATAGCCAATTGTTGAAAAACCTTTAAACTGAACTTAAATGATTTCTTTTAAACTTATTAGTTATTATTTTAAAGCTAGATGCTTTTTTGTCTAGCTAAATTTGGCCTTATTTTATTGGCCTTAACTACACATAGCAGAAAATTGGGTGATTGTAAAGTTCAAAAATTCTCCAGGAAAAAATTATTCCTGATGGCCATTTGAGAAATTTGGGATTTACCATCTCCCACTTTTTCTGCCATGCTGATAGGACAAAGCTAGCTTAGCACAGGATTTTTGGCAGGATTTTACAGTTTATAGATGACTAGACTAAGCCAGGTAAAAAAATTAATTGAAATTTTAAAAATGGATAAGACTATAAAAATTGTATTTATAAAAATGCAAAAACAACAAATAGACAGACAGAACAAACAACACGAAACACAACATTGTGGCCACTTTCACGCATAACACACACATGAACAGACAAGAGGATTAATTAAAAAAATGCATTGAAAAAATTGACAAGCGCTTTTAAATATTTAGCCGGCATGTTTGTAAAAAATTGTTAACGTAGCTGGAGTGGAACTGCTGAAAATAAATTTTAAGGTTTAGCTTTAACACAAAACATTTTTAAAACAATTGTAATTTAAAGTTGAAAACATAAAGTAAAATGTTAGCAGTTAAAATTTTGTTAAGTAAATTGCTTAGTGAGCACTGTAGAAGGAGTCTGCACTCTGAAGTATGATATCATTTGCTGTAAAGGAACAGGTTTGTTATAAATTGGTTTCACAGTAAAATAGTAAGACAGCTGTAATAAAGTGTTAAAATTTTATGATTAAACACAAGAGCATGAACTATGATTATTAAAGGTATAAAAAACTGACTTAAAAAACAAACAATTGTTTTTACTATGAAGACTTAAAGTGAATAATTTGTAAAAACTATTAGATACCAAATTAACAAAATGTTTAGACATTATAAAATATAGTTAAAGACATTTGATGCATTTACACACTTAGAGCTTAAGACTAACATTATTTTTAATACTTGTTAATTTGCTTATAAAATTTAGTTACTTTTATGATACTAATTAACAATATTATTTTAAAAAGGGCTAACCACAACATGAACAGAGACAACTTAAGATTAAACTTGGAAAATGCAAAATTATGTTTACTTACTTTTGAGTTTAAAATTAGGCTTGAAATTAAGAAAAAGGACAAAGCTACTTAAGGTTTAATTTTATGAACATTAATTTATGAACAGATTTATTTAGTTAGTTATTACACTGTTTTTGTTTTTAAAATGGCTTTTATGCCACTGTTTGAACTATTTAATTGCCTTTAAGGTTTAGACTATTTGGTTTAAGTTTTTTAAATGGCAATGCTATATTGCTATATTTATTATGCATTTAAAAGAGCTTAAGCTTAGTTTAGAGTTTTGGAATGTTTACACACTATTGTTAAGGAAAGCTGACCAACTTATTTTGCTCACTTGTAATATTTTAGTTTTTAAAGAATTAACTTTGTAAACATGTGCAGTAATTTAAACAAAGGAGTTTTGCTGTTTTTTTTTCAATGCAGAGGTTTTTAAAAGCAATGTTAAAAATGTTACAAAATGTTATTTAATTATTAGATTTGAATGGCAAACATGGGAAGGAAAGAGCAATTAAAAAGACAAAATATAAGAAATATTTAAATGCAGATTAAGGAGCCTAAGCTACTAAAAAATGCCCATGACATGAACCACTTTACAAACTTCAAATACTTTTAAGATTAAAAATAATTTTTTAATAGAAATATAAAAGACTTAAATTTAACACTTTTGTGTTCGTTTGGATTTTAAAACGCTAAGAAGATTTTCTTTTACTAATTTTGTTATTACAAGTTAAGTGACAGAATTATGAACTTGTTGTAAAATTTCTGAGAGGCATGAACAAAGGGGAGTTTATTGCTTATCTTTCTGTTTTATGGCACTTAGCCTCACTTTATTAGTTTGTCCCTCTGAGTTCTTAAGGGGGGGGCTGGCCGTGGAATTCAGTGGGCAGAGGACAGACAACTATAGATTTAGGAGGGCGGGGGAAAGCCTGAAGGGCAGAAACTTGTGAATTAAGAGAAGCAGTTTGTTTTTGAAGGCTTAAGATTTGTTTAAGATCTTTAATTCGGCCAAGTAGTTTCATTTCTATAGCTTTAAGAGGGGGAGTGGTGAGAGGAGGGAATTTGCCATGGTTAGGGACTGAGCGTCTTGGGCATTTAGAATTCTTTTGGGTGCGTTTGAGAAGGGAGCAGCGGCGGACGCTGCTGAGCAGGCGGGGGAAGACTTTCTCCATTAGGGAGAAAGACAGGAAAGGTAGTAGCGCTGGTTTTTGAGCTAAGAGCATTATCAAGTTTGTTAGAGAGGTGAGAGACCATGGATGTAATTGTGGTGAGTTGGAAACTCAAGTCAGAAAGGGCGGGGGGAGAAAGCAGCAACAGTTTGTTGCTGCATGTGTGGGAGCTGCTGGAATGCCGGCTCTGGGGAGCGACTTCCAGGCACGGAGGGCAGCAAGAGCCATGTTGGCAAGCTGAGACCTGGAAAGTGTGTGCTGTACCTTTAAGGTATGAAAAGGGGCGAGGCCAGCTATACGAGCTTAGAGATCAGAATTTGTGCTTGTTAGCCGGAAGGAAGGATTTTACAGTGGAGAAAAAGTTAACTTTTGCAAGAGACAAAGAGTTCAACTTTAAGCGCTGTGCAGACAATATTGCGTGATTCAGCGGGGGAGACAGCGCCGCCCCCCAATAGATTTCAAACAGGAGAGCATGAAAGGGGCTCGGGGTCAGACGGCTTGAAACAGCTCTGTGAGGCTTTTTTAATTAAAGACTTAGTTTTGTAGCAATTGCTGGCTAGGGAGGGGAGTAAAAACTTTGGCGGAGCAAGAACGGGAGCTGAGGCAGACTAGGACAGGGTACGAGAAACGCCAGGGAGATTTTTAAAGGCAGTTTTCTTTTTTATATTGCAGCGACAGAAAAGCTGGAGGCAAGGTTGGGAAGTGGCTGACTGTTAGCAGCAGAAGTGAAGATAAAGGATTAGAGGAGGAAGGAAACAGAGATGAGAGGGAGCCCAGAACACTAGAATCTTGGCAAACATTATGATCAAAACATTAAGGAATTACTTAACGTGACACCCCCATGGTAGCGAGTCCAATGGGTATATTTGGCAAACATCATGAACAAAATATTAAGAACTTACAAATATCTTTTTTGGTAACCTCTATGTCTGCTTTTCAATTCAGACTGTATATCTATAATGAATTTAAGCTCAGTACTCAAAGAATTACCCATGGTAGCGTCTCCTATGGGCTAAGCCCCAAAAGCCAATCAGGGGCGGCGATCAGAACGACTGGAAAAACTGCAGTTTAAATATTTGATTAAGGCTAACTCGTTTTCAACGCTTACCCTGATAAGGTAATTTCCTGCGATTTACGAAAGGAGCTCCGGACACGCCGACCTTTAGTCGTTCGGAGTGTGGCGGTGGTCTTCGTGCCCAGCGTTGGGCGCCAAAATGCGGGGTCCTGAAGCCCCCCAGGGGGGCCCGGCCAGCAGGAATTAGCTGGGAAGGCTTCACAGACAACCGCACTCCTATTTTGCTGAGTAGAAGCACAACCACACTGTAAAAAATCTGAGAGAGGTTAATAATAAAGACCCAAGGCAATGTCTCACTACTCAAGGGCCCCTTTATTGGATATAGCTCCTTCTTATATAGTGAAGGAGAAGGGGGCAGTACAAAGATGATGTCAGTCATACTTTTGGCGCGAAGGCCCATACAAGGCAAGGATACATATCAGGTTACAAGGAACAAAGAAAGTAAATCATTCTCCAAATAAGGAAATGGGCAGTGGGCTAGGAGGCAGGATGACCTGCAAGTCATGATGAACGTGCTGTTTCCATGGAAACCTCTAGTGTCCTTCAAGCTGCATTCCTAATTGCTTGATTATCAGGTGGTGCAAGATGTGCCTGCCTCAGTGGTCTTGAACAGACAATGTAGCATACACTTATAGATAATAGCCTAATTTACTCCAGAATGTGGTCTTAAGGAGTGAGGCCTAGTTTCTGATAAGGTACCAGACAGTTTTTGCTCCTCTCCGGCTAGAGCTAATTTTTATCTTGCAGCTGCATTCATTTCTCTTTAGCTCAAAGATTTCACAGCGAGACTGCAAAATAGCTTTTAGGTGAAAAGCTGGACTATGGCAGAAGGAACAGCAAGATGGCCTCAAACAAGTCAGTCCCCAACAGAATTCACATGAGGCAAAACGAACAAAGAAAAAAAAAAACCAACGAAAATAAAATAAAATAGGCCACCGCTCACATGAAAAAATTCCCACTAAATTAAACTCTCTGGGTTCCAGATTCTAATTCTCTTTCAGTGGTCGAGACACCCCCAGATGCTCCCATTGGCTAGGGTGAAAAAACAGGCAGAGGAAAAGGAGGTCCATAGAGTTGCTCCTTTGCACCCTGCATCATTCCTGCCATGAGCAAGGCAGGTGAACGACAGTGCTTTCTCCTGGGATGGAGCACAGGGCCAGTACCAACAGTACCAACAGAAGACAGGGACTCTTTAAAGGGAAGCTGGCCACTGGGGGTCTAACTTGCCGTACTTTGCAAGGAAAAGCAGGGGTTGATGGCAGGAAGAAGAACATAAAGAAAGACCCCCTAAAGCTCTTTGCTGGGAGGCGTGTTGCTGGGTTCATTGGCAGTTCTGGGTTTAAGCCAACAGAAGCAAGAGAGAGACATGTGTGTGGAGTCTCCTTGGGCCACCACTTTCAGGGTTGTGTTTTAGATGATACTGTGCTGAGCAAATCCGATGAGTTCACCAACATTAGGAATATCTGAACCTTCCACACCGGATGCCTGAGGAGAAAACAAAAGGAAAAGCTCTAAGTATTTATTGGCAGAAATATAGCCATTAAGACTATTGTGGAGACACATGGGAAGGAGAGTAGTGGGCAACAGGGCCTTGGGACACTAACAGGAGTTAGATGAGTCTCTTCCCAAAAACAGGGCTCAGGTTAAAGGTAGCATCACACAAATGGCTAACGTTCTCTATGAATTCCAATAGTCAAGAGGCCAGGATAGCTGATTTCCTTGGGGGAGAGAAACCAAGGGATCCCACTCGAAGGGAGAGTCAGCCCAGGATCTTGAGAGAGGTCAATAAACTCAATCCACAATGTGTTTAACTTTCTTATCGCTCAAGGAATTGCTATCAGAGGAGGCTGGTGTGTAAAAAGTAAGATGATTTAATGAGGGGAAGGGATGATACCAGCTTGAATGTGACAGATTGATTTGACTGAGGTTCTTCCACAATTTTCTGCAAATTAGCTGTCACTGTAATCACAGAAACAGAGTGGTACATTTTACACACACACACACACACACATATACAAGCACAAAAGGAATACTGTGTAGCTTTAAAAATGATGATATGCAGTTGGCTGGAAGCTGAATGGAACCCGGAGGATCACGTGTTTGTGGGTTATGTGACAGCCCCGCTGAGTTTCGGATTCTCGAGTCACGTGATGGTTGGCCAGTCATGTGACAGATTTGCACGTCATGTGGCAGCCCAATGACTTTCAGGTTTGCAGACTTCTGGGTTTGGGGTCACGTGACGGGTTAGCATGTCAGGTGACCACACCAGGGACTTCCGGGTTTTGAGGTCAAGTGATGAATTTGCGGGTCACGTGACCTCCCAGGAACTTTCTGGATTGCGGGGTCACATGACAGGTATCCGAGTCATATGATGGGTTTGTGGGCATCATGTGACTCGAAAGACTGTCACGTGATCCATAAACCCTGTACATGACTCCCAAACCTGTCATGTGACACACAAACCCAGAAGACCCTGTGGGGATCAGGTGACAGGCAAACGTATCACATGATCAGCAAACCTGAAAGTCCCGGCGGTGATCACGTGACTTGCAATCTTGTCACCTGACTCGCAGACTCGTCATGGTCTATCCCTGTCATATGGTTTCCCAAACCTGAGTCCTCTCAGGAGGATATCTGTGTAAGCCCTGAGTGTGGCATAAACACCAAACATTTTTAATTAAAATAATAATCGCCCTTTGTCCATGAATAAAGCCAATTTGTCTGTAAAAATAATATTGCATGACATAATATATTTCATAGACTCAAAATTATAGATTGAGAGCTCAATATACTCATAAAAATGCAACACCACTTTTTATAATCAAAGCTTTTTATTTTGGTATTTTGGGCCACACCTGATGGTGCTCAGAGGTTACTCCTGGCTCTGCGCTCAGAAATTGCTCCTGGCAGGCTCGGGGGACCATAGTAGATGCCAGAGATCAAATCAGGGTTCATCCCAGCTTGGCTGCATGCAAGGCAAACACCCAACCACTGTGATATTGCTCCAGTCCCATTAATATATGTATATATATATTTTATATTTTTAATTTTGGGGGCCATACCCAGTGATGCTCAGGGGTTACTCCTAGTTATGTGCTCAGAAATCGCTCCTGGCTTGGAGGAACATATGGAACACCGGGGAATCAAACCCAGTCCATCCTAGGCTAGCATGGGCAAGGCAGACACGTTACTGCTCCGTGCCACCATTTCGGCCCCTATATTTTTAACTTAATCACCATGAGATACATTACCGAAGTTGTTCTGACAGAATTTCAGTCATATACCCATCCCTTCACCAGTGCACATTTCCCACAATCAATGCCTTCATTTTCCCTCCCTCCTACACCCCTGTACCCTGCCTCTATTTCGCTCTCTCTCCCTGTATCTCTGTCACTCTCTCTCCCTTCCTCCCTCCCTTCTTCTCTTTCTTTTTTATTCAGGCACTATGGTTCACAATATTGAGTAAATCCATTGTGACGAATGTACATCCTGGGGCTGGAGAGATAGCATAGATGTAGGACATTTGCTTTGCATGCAGAAGGACGGTGGTTTGAACCCCGGAATCCGATAGGGTCCGCTGTGCCTGCCAGGGGCTATTTCTGAGCGAAGATCCAGGAGTAACCCCTGTACACTGTCGGCTGTGACCCCCCCCCAAAAATGTACACCTAGCAGTAAAAGTAGGGTTTCCCCTTATTTATATTCAGATATCTTAGATTTTCACTTCCAAAAAGCTTTGTCCAAGCTTTTTTTTTTTTTTTTTTTTTTGGTTTTTGGGCCACACCCGTTTGACGATCAGGGGTTACTCCTGGCTATGTGCTCAGAAATCGCCCCTGGCTTGGGTGGACCATATGGGACGCCGGGGGATCGAACCGAGGTCCTTCCTTGGCTAGCGCTTGCAAGGCAGACACCTTACCTCCAGCGCCACCTACCCGGCCCTTGTCCAAGCTTTTTATCTGCTTGTATTTTTACTGTTCTTCAGTAGTTTGTTATATGTATTCATAAAATTTTGTTTACTTACACTGTAATCAGCAAAGCTCAGGGATTACTCCTAGCTCTGAGCTCAGGAATCCCTCAGCAGGATTCACATGGTGACCACATGGGGGGCTGGGAATCTAATTGTGGTCAGTACATGCAAGGCAAGGTCCCTGCCTGATATACTTTATTTCCTTGTACATGATTTTTTTTGTTTTGCTTTTGGGTCACACCCGGCAGCGCTCAGGGGTTACTCCTGGCTCCACGCTCAGAAATCACTCCTGGCAGATTCGGGGGACCATATGGGATACCGGATTTGAAACAATGATCTTCTGCATGAAAGGCAAACAACTTACCTCCATGCTATCTCTCTGGCTCTATTTCCTTGTACATAATTTTTGTATGTCGTTCCTAGATATCATTGTGCACAATTTTTCTTAAAAAATAGGTCTATATGCTCCCTGTTATTATGTTTTCATAATACAAACAAAAGAATTCATGATGTTTCTATAAAGGTTTTTCTTAAATATATTTAATTGGATTTTTAGAGCTATATTAAACCATAAGAGTTAATAAAAAAAGAATTATAGGGCTGGAGTGGTGGCGCAAGGGGTAGGGCATTTGCCTTACATGAGGCTAACCTAGGAAGGATCGAAGTTTGATCCCCCATAAGTTCCCCCAAGTAAGGAGAAATTTCTTTTTTTTATTCAAAAAACAAATTATTTATTATTGTAAGAAATTTCAGCACAAAACAGATACCTCTCCAAATGTAGCGAGGTCTCTAAATTGAAGAATTTCAATTTTATTTTCAGCTATTCTCATAAGAGTACAGTGCAAATGATCTGTCAGCCCTACTAGTGTTCCCCCTCCTTTTGTGGCCTATTTCATTTAAGTGAAAAAAGTGTAAATAGTTCAGAAATCACAAAAGAGATCACAATGAAAGCCAAACTTTTTAAATTATAGCTCTAAGGGCTACACTGCATGGCCTCCTCTTCCCCGAAGCATGCAACCCAGGAGCAACCCCAGAACTTCTATACGTAGCCCCAAACCAAAGCAATTAAACTATACAGCATAATGGCATAATTGAAGACGTGGGGGATGGGTAGATAGAGTTGAAAGTAAGGCACTTAGTTGCCTTGCATACAGCTGACCTTGGTTTGATCATTGGCACCACTAACAGTCCTCTGAACCCCACCAGTAGTGTTCCCTGGGCACAGAAATAGAATTCAACCCTGAGCACAACAAGTATAGCTCAAATACAGATAAATAAATAATAAAGATTTGGTTTTTTGTTTGTTTGTTTGTTTTTTGTTTGTTTTGTTTTTGGGCCACACTCAGCAGTGCTCAGGGGTTAATCCTGGCTGTCTCCTCAGAAATAGCTCCTGACAGGCACGGGGGACCATATAGGACACCGGGATTCGAACCAACCACCTTTGGTCCTGGACTGACTGCTTGCAAGGCAAATGCCGCTGTGCTATCTCTCAAGGCCCAAATAATAAAGTTTTGTAAAGAACTTTATGGGAAAGTTATTGCTTTAGTAGTCAAATCTCCCAATACTTAGTGTTACTCATATTTATGGCACTTTATGTCCATTTTAACGTTTCATTCATAAATAGGCATGGTTTGGGGCCAGAAAAATAATACAGAGTAGGGCATTTGCCTGGCATAAGGCCAACCAGGTTCAATCCCAGCATCCCATATGGTTCCCTGACCCACCAACAGTGATTCCTACATGCAGACCTAAGAGGAAATCTTGAGCATTTCTGTGTGTAGCCCACAAAACAAAAATAAATTAGAAATGGACAAGCACTGCCAGATGTTTAAAAAAAATGTATGGCTGAGGCCAATAGGAAAACTAGGGAAAAAAGATCACTGTGTGTAACAGAAAATAAGAAATTAATGAAAATTACCTCAAGCCACTGATCAAGTTTTGCTTATTTGTTTTTGCTTTCAATGCCAGAGACAAACTCAGCTCTCCTGTTTTCATGATCAGCACTTCACTGAGCTGTCCCCAGAAACAAGAGTAACCCAGTTTCCTGAAAAAAAGTGATGTACATCATTCACATGGAGCTGGGATGTGTCAGGAGGTCAGTGGTTTCCTGCCCAAATACATCCTTCCACACCCATCCAATGATGCAAAAAACTAGAAAAAATCTAACTTGTAATCCACACAGCTGTCAAAATCAGAAGAACAAGGAGTCTAGAAAATTGTCACAACCAAAAGTAGCCAGGACCCTGGAACAGGAAGGAAAAAAAAACAAACATTAAGACTGCAGAAGACTGCATAGAGCTTTGTTTTTACTTATTAAAATTGTAACATCACTGGTTCATTCATTGTGAGAAATACACCCCATTAAATTAAGGGGGACTGTGTACTGTGTGCTGGCTGTCTATTAGCTTCACAATAGTCCTGTAAATCTAAACCTGTTCTAAATTTTTTTTGGGTTTTGGCTCACACCCGGCAATGCTCAGGGGTTACTCCTGGCTCTATGCTCAGATATCACCCCTGGCAGGCACAGGGGATCATATGGGATGTCAGAATTTGAACCACTTCCTTCTGCATGAAAGGCAAATGCCTTACCTTCATGCTATCTCTCCGGACCCGAGGGTCATTCATTTTATTTCTGGCGAGGAAATAAAACAACTGCTAGAACGTTCCAAAATTTCAGGGTCTAAAAAGACACAGAAGAGCTGGGGAGCTGCTGGGGTTAAGTTAGAAATAGTCCAGACCAGAGGCAATTGTCAGGCTGGGCTGGTTTCCAGGAAGGAAAGAAAAGGGCCATCAAGAGGTCTGGAGCATTTCTGGGTGCAGGCCCCCTTGGTGGCCCCTGAACTCTGTAAGAAAAATATGCTATCAGTGCTGACCTTGCTGTCACATGGAGAACTGTGCTACAGGTACCAAGGACAACCTGTGGACTCAGGAACAGCACCGGGAAATGATCAGGGTAGAGAATGTCAGATGACACCAGAAAAGCAAACATGGGAACACACACTCACACAGGTGCATCTAATTGGTAAATCACTTGTTTGTTTTTTTCTGTTTTGAGGCCACATCTAGTGGTGTTTAGGGCTTTCTCCTCTGTGCTCAGGGATCACACCTAGCTGCAATTGGGGGATGATATGTGTTGCTGGAAACCAACCCAGGTTAGCCATATGAGCCAAATGCTTTACCCACTCTACTGCTGCTCCAAGCTATGTATTTTAATTTATTTGATTTTGATTTGGGGGCCATGCCTGGTGCTGCAGGATGGCCTTTGGCAGTGCTTGGGAGGACCTTGGAGTGAGGGGATGGAACCTGAGCATCTTGTAGGCAAAACCTGCAGTAGCCTCTTGAACTCTTTCTCCAGACCAAAGGCATATTAAATTTCTGTTTGTGTGTGTGTCTTTGAGGGGCACATCCACCAGTGCTCAGGACTTCTCCCAGGTCTGTGCACAGAGTTCACTCTTGGCAGTGCTCAGAGAACCCATCAAGGTAGGCTGTATAAAAGACAAAGACTTAAACCACTGTACTAGCTCTCTGCCCCCCCCCAAACATACACCTTGACAACCTGAAAACTGAATTCAATTCCTTGCAAACCTGTGACCTACAGCACCAAACCTATACAAAAAAACACGTCTTATACATGTCAATACTAATGATGCGCATGTAGTAAACAGAGCATATTATATAATTATCTGTGAAAGGAGGGAGTGGTGATGCCAAAGGGGGAAATGTTTTTATTTAGAGACACTGAGTGAAGGGCAGATGAGGGACTTTTTTGTGAGGGGCACCCAGCAGCGCTCAGGGGTTACTTCTAGCTCTGTGTTCAGAAATCACTCCAGGCAGGCTTGGGGGACCATATGGGATGCCAGGATTCAAACCATCATTGGTCCTGGCTTGGCCACTTGCAAGGCAAACGTCCTACTGTTGCACTGTCGTTATGCTCCCCCCCCAATAAAACATTTTAAAAGACAAAAAGTAGAGCTGGAGCAATAGCACAGCAGGTAAGACATTTGCTTTGCACACAGTCAACATGGGTTTCATCTCCAGCATACCCTATGGTCCCCAGAAGTAATTTCTTTCTTTTTTATTTTTGGTCACACCCAGCGGTGCTCAGGGGTTACTCCTGGCTCTGTGCTCTGAAATCACTCGTGGCAAGCTTGGGAGACCATATAGGATGCAGGAGATCAAACCTGGGTCCTTTCCGGGCCAGCCTCAGGCAAGACAAAGGCCCTGCTGCTGGCGCTGGAGAGATAGCTTGGAGGTAAGGCATTTGCCTTTCATGCAGAAGGTCATCGGTTCGAATCCTGGCATCCCATATGGTCCCCCATGCCTGCTAGGAGCACTTTCTGAGTATGGATCCAGGAGTAACCCTTAAGCACTGCCGGGTGTGACCCAAAAAGCACAAAATAATGCCCTGCTGTTGTGTTATCACTCTGGACCCATCAGGCATGGTCTCAGAGCTCAGGAGTAACCCCTAAGTGCTGCCAGTGTGGGCCCACACCCCCCAAAAAAGAACAAAAGAGAGATAAAGAGAGAGAACGAGAGCCAGCATGCTTTGCACATGGCCTACCCAGGTTTGGTCCCAAGCATCCCATAAGTTTCCCTGAATCCAGCCGGAGTAATTCCTGAGTGCAGAGTCATGAGTCACCCCTATGCATGAAGAATATGGCCCAAAAAACAAAAAGAGAACACAAAGACAGAGAGAAACTCTTTGGGAATTGTTTTTTGTTTTATTTTGTTTTGTTTATTTGGTCATGCCCAATGGCACTTAGGGGTTACGTTTGGTTCTGCACTCAGAAATTACTCCTGGCATGCTTGGGGAGGAACGTATAGGATGCTGGGGATCAAAACTGGTTCAGCCATGTGCAAGGCAAAATCCCTACCTGCTGTGCTATCGGTCTAGCCCCCATTGCAGCAATTCTTGTGGCATAGAGAAGAAGAATCAGAGGCCCAGGCCAGATTTTGTGGCTCTTGCGGGGAGGGTAGGAAAGGTTGAGCCATACCCAAAGTGCTCTACGGTTATTCCAGGTTCTGTGCACAGGGATTATGTCTGCATCTGTTCTCTGGCCCCAGACTTGGTGACTTACCCACTTCCTCCAGGGAAATTGGCCGTTTCCATGGCAGTGGACACACCTGGACCATGCCTGCCCTCTGGTTTGACAGTCATGGCGCTGACAGCTCAGATGTGGGAACACGCTTTTCAGCCAGGGGAGGGAAAGTACCAGAAATAATCTGCCTCTCTCAGATGGAATTATTTTGGGGGATGGTGTCAGAACCAGCAGTGTTCAATAGTTAGTCTGTGCTCAGGAATTACTCCTGGCTGGCCTCGGGAACCATGTGATGGTGATCGAGATAGAACCCTGGTCAGCATGTGTGTGTGTGTGTGTGCCATTCTTGCTGCACTATCATTCTGCTCCCACAAAATGGAATTCTTTATTGGAGGGTGGACCGCACCCAGGAGTGCTCAAGGGTTCTGCTACCTGCATTCAGAAATCGCTCCTGGCAGGCTCAGGGGACCATACAGGATGCCGGGAATTGAACCCTGGTCCATCCCAGGTTGGCCGCGTGCAAGGCAAACTCCCAACCACCACTGTGCTATCTCTATAGCCCCATACAAATTGGAATTTATTTTGGTTCTTGGGTTACACCGGCAGCACTCAGGGGTCTCTCCTTGCTCAATGCTCAGAAATTGCTCTGGCACACTTGACGGGACCATATGGGGTGCTAGGATTTGAACCACCATCTTTTTGCATGCAAGGCAAATGCCCTAACTCCATGCTATCTCTCTGGCCCACAAATTGGAATTCTTGAGGGATGATGGGGAGACTGTCTAGAAATTCTCCAGAAGAGAGTAGAGAGAAACCAACAGGTCAGGTGCTGGAACCTAGGCTTGACAACGGCATCCAATAAGGTGCTCTGAGCCCCTCTGAGTCGTCCCTAAGTCCAAAGCCAGGAATAAGTCCTGAGCTTCACTGTGGTCCCAAACCAAAACAGAATTAAAAAATAATAATGAAGGGAGCCGTCTGTCGTGGGAGACAGCTCAGTGAGCACAGAGCTGGGCACAACAGTCAATGTATAATCCCCACAGCTGAACGACACTGCAGCTGTGAGAGCTGAGGGTCGCCTGGGAGCTCAGAGTGGAGGAAAGAAAGTGTGAGATGCCACCTAAGAGCAGAGGACCTCACCCCTAGGAAAGAGGAGAGGGGAGTGGAGCAGGGTTGTGCAAGGTGTTTGCTTCACTCTGAGCCTGTCAGCTTTCAAGGTAAGTCCACCCTTCTCATGAGGGAGGTCAGGGGCCACCCAGGAAAGGAAAGAAAATTGGTGGCATCTTATGGGCTTTGGGAATGGAGCTGAAGGAAGCTGCCTTGCTGCTGTCCGGAGGGTCTCTGGACCAGGGCACACTGGGACGTAGAAATTAAGTCACTTTCTGGAGTTGGCACTAGGGCAGAGAGGCACCACAGCAGGCCCAACTTCCTTTGTTTGGGGTGAAACCAAAAAGTAAATTGTGAACCAATACAAGACAACAGGGACTGTTCCAGGAATGGTTCGTGCCTGCACACAGATCACGAGGCAACCGAACTTTCTCAAAGGCAGTTGAGTTGGCCAAGTGCAAGGCAAACGAAAAAAACAAACAAAACCCCCCAAATTTATAAAACAATAGGTTTTATAGATTTATTAGTTTTCCATTTATTATTTGTCTCTTTCCGTTGGTTATTTAGTTTTTGGGCCACACTCAGTGACACTGAGTGGTTACTCCTGACTGCACTCAGAAATCGCTCCTGGCTTGGGGAACCACATGGGATGCTGGGAATCGAACAGGGGTCTGTCAGGGATTGGCGTGTGCAAGGCAAATGCCCTACCGCTGTGCTATTGCTCTAGCCCCAAAACTCATGGCTTCTTATCTGCTTCTCATTTAAATTCTTAGCAAATCATATCTGTTCTATTGTGTATGTGTGTGTGTGTGTTTGTGTGTGTCTGTGTTACAAACTGGAGCTACAAGACTTAGGAATCACTCCTGACAGGGCTCAGGGGACTATCTGGGGTGTGGGATTGAAACTGGTCAGCCATGTTTAAGGCAAACACCCTGCTCACTCGATCTCTCTGGCCCCTCATTCTCCTTTTTTTGTTTTTTTTTTTTTTTGTTTGGGGGGAGTCACACCCAGCAGAGCTCAGTGGTTACTTCTGGCTCTACGCTAAGTAATCGCTCCTGGCAGGTTCGGGGGACCATATGGGACACAGGGATTTGAACCAACCCCCTTAGGTCCTGGATAGACTGCTTGCAAGGAAAACACCACTGTGCTATCTCTCGGGCTATTTTTTGTTTTTTGTTTGTTTTTGGGTCACACCCGGGAGCCTCAGGGATTACTCCTGGCTTTATCTCAGAAATCGCCCCTGGCAGGCAGGCACTGGGGACCCTATGGGATGCTGAGATTATAACCACCTTCCTTCTGCATGAAAGGCAAACGCCTAACCTCCATGCTATCTCTCTGGCCCCCTTTATTTCTATTTTTATTCTGGTTTTTGAACCACACCCTGCAATGCTTGGGGTACCATATAGATTGTCAGGGTTCGAATTGGAGATTGAATCTGATTCAACCCATGCAACCCGCTACAGTACCTCATGGACCATACACACTGAGCTTTCTAATGGCATTTGGGATGTCCCAGAGCCGGCTTCCTTCTGAGCTGGGTTCAGTGGGGTTGAGGAGATCAGGCACCCTAACTGGCCTTTGATGGCAGCCCATTAGAGTCGCCTAACAGGTTCACTTCCACATTTTTTTTGGTTTTTGGTTCACACCCTACTGCGCTCAGGGGTTACTCCTGGCTCTACACTCAGGAATCGCTCCTGGCACGCTCAGGTGACCATATGTTATGCCGGGATTCGAACTTCCATCCTTCTGCATGCAAGGCAAACGCCTTACCTCCATGCTATCTCTCTGGCCCCCACTTCCACATGTCTGAAACTAAAATGAGAATCCCTTGGTTTCAGGGGAGACACCACATCTAATTTACTAAGAATGTGTGGGACGCAGATGGTATGGAATTCTCCTTGCATATGGCTGATCTGGTTTCAATTCCTGGCACCCTATATTGTTACATGAGCATGGCCAGGAGTAACCCTGAGTATCACAGGATGTAGCCCCAAAACAAAACCACCACCACCAAAATATAATAAAGAAAGAAATGTGCAGAATCCCTAGGTTTGTTCATGCACTGCAAATGCCTCCCCCCCCAGTATTTCATGGGAGACAGTAGCAGTTCTGGCACTGTTGAGTATGGGTCCCCTCCTCCACCAAAAGTCAAACAAAGGGGGCCTGAGACATCGCATGGAGGTAAGGCATTTGCCTTGCATGCAGAAGGCCGGTGGTTCAAATCCTGGCATTCCATATGGTTCCCCGAGCTTGCCAGGAGGTATTTCTGAGCTCAGAGCCAGGAGTAACCCCTGAGCACCGCCAGGTGTGGCCCAAAAACCAAAAAAAAATTTTTTTATTATGAGGGGCTGAAGAAATAATACAGCTAGTACAGCATTTGATTTATATGTGACTTGCCCAGATTCATCTCCAGCATCTCACATAAGCACAGCCAGAGTTTTCCTAAAAACAGAGTCAGGAGTAACCTCTGAGTATTGCCGATTGTGGCCCCAGACAAAAAAAAAGAATTTCTTTTTTTTTTTTGCTTTTTTTGGACCACACCTGGTGATCCTCAGGGGTTACTCCTGGCTGTCTGCTCAGAAATAGCTCCTGGCAGGCATGGGGGACTATATGGGACACCGGGATTTGAACCAACCACCTTAGGTCCTGGATTGGCTGCTTGCAAGGCAAACACCACTGTGCTATCTCTCCGGGCCCAGAAAAGAATTTCTGTAGACACACACCTAAAGGACAAGCCAAAGAATAATTTGGTTAACACACGGTCCCCTGCGCACCGCCAGGGGTCACTCCTGAGTACAGAGCCACGAACAGCTAGAATACTGCTGGTTGACACCTAAGAAAGAAACAAATAAAATAGATCAACTGACATTGAAGTGTAGAATTCATTCAAAGATAATGCAAACACAAGCTAGCTTCAGGTTAGGGAAGAAAAATGGCAAAGCATATCTGGATAAAATATTTGTATTCAAACTATATAAAGAATTCCCTGGGGCCGGGCGGTGGCGCTGGAGGTAAGGTGCCTGCCTTGCCTGCACTAGCCTAGGACGGACCGGGGTTCGATCCCCCGGTGTCCCATATGGTCCCCCAAGAAGTCAGGAGGAACTTCTTTTTTTTTTTTTTTTTTTGGTTTTTGGGCCACACCCAGTAACGCTCAGGGGTTACTCCTGGCTATGCGCTCAGAAGTTGCTCCTGGCTTGGGGGACCATATGGGACACCGGGGGATCAAACCGTGGTCCGTCCAAGGCTAGCGCAGGCAAGGCAGGCACCTTACCTCTTTCGCCACCGCCCGGCCCCACCAGGAGCAACTTCTGAGCGCATAGCCAGGAGTAACCCCTGAGCGGCAAAGGGTGTGGCCCAAAAACCAAAAAAAAAAAAAAAAAGAATTCCCACAAGCTAATAAATACTCTTCAATGATTTGGGGGATTAAAAACACCTGGCAATGCTTACGGGTTACAGGGGACCATACTGGGTGCTAGAAATTAAACTGGCGAGGCCACTAGCAAGGCAACCCTATTCTATGTCCTTTAAGAATTGTTGTTGGAGGGACCAGAGAGATATCATGGAGGTTAGGCATTTGCCTTGCGTGCAGAAGGACGGTGGTTGGAATCCCGGTATCCCATACAGTCCCCTGAGCCTGCCAGGAGCGATTTCTGAGCATAGAGCCAGGAGTAACCCTGAGCACTGCTGGGTGTGACCCAAAAACCAAATAAAATTATTGTTGGGGGGGCTGAAATGATAAAACAGCAGTAGTGTGCTTGTCTTGCAGGGGTTGAACCAGGACATATCTGGGTTCGATTCCCGACATACCATATGGTCCCGAGCCTTCCAGGAGCAGTTTTTTCTTTTTGGGGGGGAGGGGACACACCCAGTGATGCCCAGGTGTTGCTCCTGGCTATGCACTCAGAAATTATTCCTGGCAGGTTCGGGGGACTAAATGGTATGCCGGGGATCGAATCCCAGTCCTTTCCTGGTAGATTGAATGCAAGGAAAATGCCCTACCACTGTACTATTGCTCTGGCCCCACAGAAGTGATTTCTAAGCCCAGTCAGGAGTAACCTGAGTGTTACTCTGCCTCCTGTTCCTATCATCTTTATTAAAGTACAAGTGTACTTTTTTTCACTTGTCAAAGAAATCTTTTCTTGGTGGGGTGTGTTGTGTGTGGAAGCTTTTGGGCCTCACCCAGCAATGACACTGGAGTTACTCCTGGCTCTACCCTCCAGAATTACCCTTGGCCATAATCTGTGGCACCTAAGGGGATGTGCAGTTGCCTTGCAAGGCAAATGTCCTTACTGGCCATGCTAGTCAAGCCCCATCTCTGCTCTGGCCTTACTTGGTTTTCCCTGAGTAAATGCCAGCTATGCTGGAAGTTGGTTCAGGTGCTGAGGTTCCTGCCCCTGAGGATACCAGGCTCCACTTGGTCCACATGCATGCTGGCCTGAAAGGTGTTACTGCAGATCAGGAGGCTGCAGGACATTTGTCCAATGAGGTTGATCTCGGAGGCCTTGAATTCTGGTAAGCAAAAACAATCACAGGCGCATCAAGGATGTTTTTGTAGTGGGTATTTTGTCTTTTTTTGTTCCCATCTTAATGATCCAGCAGGCTGGTGACAAAGCAGGGATACCAACTTATCCCCTTCCCCCCTTTTAAAATTAAGATCTAATTTACAGTGAAATTTGGCACTGCTCTTAAACTAAGTCAGACTTATAGGTTCTGACAAATGTATTTCTCTCGTTCCTTCCCAGTCGAACCCAGCAGGTGATATTTCTGAGTGCGGAGCTAACCCTAAGTTCCCCTGAGTGTAACCCTAAAAACAAACAAAAAGTATCTAATTCTTGGCACCACATGGTCTCCCTAGCACAAAGCCAGAATAGCCCCAAGGCCTGGAGAATAGCACAGCAGCAGACTGTTTGCTTAGCTGGCAGTTGACTCTGGCATATGGTCCCACTAGCCTGTCAGGAGTTATTTCTTAGAAGTAACCCCTGAGCACTGCCAGGTGTGGCCCCAAAACAGAACAAAATGAAAACAGAATAACCCCAGTAGTGCCACAAACACACACGCACCATATATACATACAAGGTGAAGCTCGAGAGATAGCATGAAGGTAAGGAGTTTTCCTTTCATGAAGAAGGACGGTGGTTCGAATCCCAGCATCCCATATGGTCCCCCAAGCCTGCCAGGAGCAATTTCTGAGCGTAGAGCCAGGAGAAACCCGAGTTCTGTTGGGTGGGACTCAAAACAAACAAACAAACAAATATATACATACAAGGCTTTCAAGGACACTGGGATGAAGATAGTCCTTGTTCCCAGTGTCCTCCTTTCCCTTTGTGTCTCACACTGTGTCTCTAATAACTTGACTTGGGACTGATCGCTGACCTCCATCAAAAAGACATCTGTGAGATTTGGAGATGGCTCAGTAGCATAAACTTGCTGGGGTCAGGCTGCTGCGGATGATGCCCAGAGCTACTCACAACAACTCAACCTGTGACTGCCACTCTGGGCCACCGAGATACAACTGTGGTAGGTAGTGCCACATACTGAGCGTTTGCATACTCCACAGCTTCTTAAGCACAGTGCCCTACCAGCATCACCCAGGCAACTCCCGTCTTCTGTTTTTTTTTTTTTTTAGCCACACCCAGCGGTGCTCAGAGGTTACTCCTGGCTCTCTGCTCTGAAATCACTCCTGTCAGGTTCGGGAGAACCTGATATGGGATGCTGGAGATCAAACCTGGGTCCATCCTGGGTCAGCCGCAGGCAAGGCAAACACCCTGCCTCTGATATATCACTCCAGTCCCATCAGGAGTGATGGGACTAAGCACTGAAGAATGTGGCCCCCAAAACCAAAAGGAGAACAGAGAGATAGAGAGAAAGAAACTCTGGCAATTCTTTTATGTTTTATTTTGTTTTGGTCATACTCAGTGGCTCTTAGGAGTTACTCTTGGTTCTACACTCAGAAATCACTCCTGGCATGATTAAGGAGGAACATATAAAATGCTGGGGATCAAAACTGGGTCAGCCATGTATGTCCAAGGCAAAATCCCTACCTGCTGTGCTATCAGTCTAGCCCCTATTGCAGCAATTTCTGTGGCATAGACAAGAAGAATCAGAGGCCCAGGTCAGATTTTGTGGCTCTTGCGGGTAGGGCAGGAAGGGTTGAGCCATACCCAAAGTGCTCTGAGTTTATTCCAGGTTCTGTGCTCAGGGTTTATGTCTGCATCTATTCTCTGGCCCCAGACTTGGTGACTTACCCACTTCCTCCAGGGAAGCTGGCTCTTCCCATTGCAGTGGACACACCTGGACCATGCCTCCCTCTGGTTTGACAGTCATGGCCCTGATAGCTCAGATGTGGGAACAGGCTTCTGAGCCGGCAGAGGGAAACTGCTAGAAATAAGCTGCCTTCCTGAGATGAGATTTTTCCTTTGGGGCCGCAGAGATAGCATGGAGGTAAGGCCTCCATTCTGCCTCTCATGCAGAAAGTCGGTGTTTCAAATCCCGGCATCCCATATGGTCCCCTGAACCTACCAGGAGCAATTTCTGAGCATAGAGCTAGGATTATCCCCTGAGCACTGCCGGGTGTGATAGAAAAAGCAAAACAATTTTTTTCTCTTGGGGAGGTCACACCCGGCAGAGTTCAAGGAATTACTCCTGGCTGGCTTGGGGACCATATATGATGGTGACAGCGATAGAATCCTGGTCAGCGCATGCACTGTTGTGTGTGTGTACGCACGTGCGCCTTTCTTGCTGGACTATAATTTTGCCCCCACAAATGAAATTCTTTTTTTAGTTTTTGGACCACACCCAGCAGTGCTTGGTGGGTGTTACTACTGGTTCTGTGCTCTATACTCAGAAATCACTCCTGGTGGGGTTGGAGAGATGACGTGGAGGTAAGGCATTTGCCTTACTCCAGAATCAGGTACCACCCTAGGGTGGAGCACAATACCAGGTCACACCCTAAGGTAGGGCCCAATGCTTGATTAGGGTTGGATCACTAACATAAAAACACCCTCAAGCTACACTGCCCCTTGTGCGAGCAGAAGGCCGTCCTGCAGGTCTAGACTGCGGGCCTGGCTGTCTTCCCTGAGCGCCTCGACTTCTGCCAGCACCACAAGGACGAGGTGAGTCGGGGGCCCCCAAGCCTTGCCCTCTGTGTTTCCCCCCTGGCCTATGTGACATGCCCGCTCCAGGATCTCCAAGTTCTCTAGGCCCACTGGCCGGGCGTGAGGATGGGCCCCAAGGCTTGTAGCGCTCCTGGCCCTGCTTTCTGTGTGTGTGGTTCCTGTGTCCACGATCGATGTGCGTGCTTTCCCGGCCCACCACCCACGGGTGCATGTGTCTCCGGTCTGGCCCATGCCCCCAAGAGCCGGACAGCCCGCCCGTCTGCTCGCCACGTGGTGCCCTGTTGTGCGCCTTTACTGAGAAAGAATGAAGACAAACTCCCCTAGCCCTGGGAGCCAGCTCGAATGGCTTGAAAAGGCATTTTTTCCCGTGCCCCCTTTTTCCATGCCACTGGTTGGAGCTGGCTGACAGTTAACTAGTCCTTAAAACACAAAACCCAGGCTGTTGAGGCAAACTTTTCCTTCTCCTAAATTGTACTTTGAAAAAAATGAAGTGTGATTTGGACTGTAATCTAAAGTATAGAAAGTTAGATGATGATGATGATTTAAGCTAGGACATAAATGATTATTTCAGGATCTTCCCTGGGGAGAAAGTGCTCTTTGGCAGGTTTTTGCCCAGAAGCCTTTTGCTCACTGGTTTCACCCCGGGTGGTACTGGGGTTGGGGTGATACTGGGGTTGGGGTGAAGGACCAGAGGGAATACCTGGGGACCCTGCTAGTTTCAAATGCAGGTCTGTGTGCAGGACAAGCACTTTTCCTAATGTCCCATGATCTCTCCAGCCCAGCCCGGGAAGTGTGTTCAGAATAAAGTCATTGCTTGCAAAAAATAAGGCCTCGCTCTTGGGAAGGAGCCGGAGGACTCTTGGAGGAAGTTGCTTGCCTGTCTGTCCTTCCTTATGGCTTCACTACTATGTGCTGCGAGACCTGCATCAATTGTTTTTCTTATTTTGGGGTCCTACCCGGTGACGCTCAGGGGTTCCTCCTGGCTAATAGCTCAGAAATCGCTCCTGGTTTGGGGGACCATACGGGATGTATGATTCGAGCCAACCACCGTAGGGTAGGCTGCTTGGAAGGAAGCACCCTACCCAGAACAATTTTTTTTGTTTTTTTTAATTTTTGGGCCACATCCAGCATTGCTCAGGGGTTACTCCTGGCTGTCTGCTCAGAAATAGCTCCTGGCAGGCACAGGGGACCATATGGGACACCGGGATTCGAACCAACCACCTTAGGTCCTGGATTGGCTGCTTGCAAGGCAAATAACGGTGTGCTATCTCTCCGGGCCCCCAGAACAATTGTTTTTTTTTTCTTTTTCTTTATTTTGGTTTTTGGGCCACAGCAAGGGTAGACAGATGAAGGAGGAGGACGAAAAACAGGTGGAGGCGGTGACTGCTGTGGTGGCAAGTCCCGGCCCCTTGAAGACTGAGAAGGAAAAGGCCATGGCCCATGCTCGAGGCACCTACCCCCATGAGAAAGGAGGGTGAGTTTCATTGTTTGTGCCCAGTGAAACCCCAAAACAAACAAACCCAGAGCCTGCTCAAGGGGAGAAAGAGACAGAGCCCAGGTGGGAGGCCAAGGGTAAATTAGCCCCTGACTTGGGCCCAAGGGGATGTGTGTGGTGACAGGCGATTGTCCTGGAGGATTTGGGGAGTTGGCCAAGTGTCTCCGAGGGCCCCAGCCGCCCCTAACCCGGTCCCCCAATTCAGGCTACATAGGATCGTGTTATATGTCAAAATGGGCCTTTTGGGGAAGGTTCAAAGACAAGCTGTAAGCTGTAAGCTCCGGGGAGCATATTGTGTTGTCCGGGCTGGCCTGCGGGGGTTTTACAAGGCCAGGCCAAGAGCACTCCCCTGAGTCTGAAACAAAAGAGTTGGGTCACAGGGTGGCTAGAGGTGCCTTACAGCAAAGAGAAAGTTTTGTATCTAATTTGAATATAAATTTGCACAATTCTGGGGAAATATATTTTGGAGTTTGAAGTCCTCAGTTATCGTGGTGCATGTTGCCCAATTGTTATGTTCTATTGTGTCACTTATGTAGTCATTCTTACATGTATGCCTCTTCTATCGCTGTAACCCCTCCTCACCTGAACTGATCCCACCTGAATGATCAGAACTGCCCAAGATGGAAAGTTGGAGGGCAGTGAAAGCTTGGAGATGGAGATGGTGGCTTTGACCCGTGAAATGGAGCGCTTCTTCGTGGAGCGGGTGGCTGCGGTCCCCGAAAATGCGGAGGAGATGGTGGCTAGTGAAGCACTGGCCTTAGCTGCAGCGGCGGTGATGGCTTCAAGGGTCGCCAGAGAGAGGGCTGTCGGCGGCTTCAGGTGTGCATTTATATAGTTTTTTTTTGTTTTTTTTTTTTTTTGGTTTTTGGGCCACACCAGGTAACGCTCAGGGATTACTCCTGGCTATGTGCTCAGAAGTTGCTCCTGGCTTGGGCGACCATATGGGACACCGGGGGATCGAACTGCGGTCCATCCAAGGCTAGCACAGGCAAGGCAGGCACCTTATCTTTAGCGCCACCGCCCGGCCCATATTTATATAGTTTTATTGATGATTTTTATTACAGAGCTAGAACAATAGTTTTCTTACTGCTTTTCCTCAGGTACAAATTTGAATTTTTTTTTTTTTTTTTTGGTTTTTGGGCCATACCCGTTTGACGCTCAGGGGTTACTCCTGGCTATGTGCTCAGAAATCGCCCCTGGCTTGGGGGGACCATATGGGACGCTGGGGGATCGAACCGCGGTCCTTCCTTGGCTAGCGCTTGCAAGGAAGACACCTTACCTCCAGTGCCACCTACCCGGCCCCCAAATTTGAATTTTCGAAGTGAAAAGGTAACATTATTGGAAGAAACTCTCTAAAATTGGTAGCAACTTTTTTTCTTTATCATGAGCTAAACATGTAAAATTTATATCCTGAGCTCGCAGTATCCATCGCAATACAAACAACGTCATTGCAATTTGGAAAACACTCAGTGAAGAAAAAAATCTACATAACACAAGATCATAGAATGGTTAAAATGTTCTCCTTTGCTCTGGTGTGCCTAGCTAGTGGAAATTGTTTTGAGAACATACTAATAGAGAACAGGAGATGGAGCTCTTCACTAACAGGAGCTCAAGTTACCGCCCAGCTTTTAGGATTAAACTCACTTATTTTAGCCTACAAGATCCAGACTTCCAGAAATCAGGGCAGTCATGATGTCTCCTGATTATCAGTTCCATATATCAGGATGGATCCACTTTGGGGAAATCCAAGTCCTTCCTAGTCTTACGCTAAGTTCTCTCTTCTTTTTCTCTCCCCCTTCCCTCTCGTTTAACCTCTCCCTCCTTTTCATCCCTCTTCCTAGCTGTGTGTGAAAGAAGTGCACTCACTCATAAAAGGAACGGACTCAGAATTCTAGCTAGGTTATAAGTGAAATGAAGAGTGCACAGGCTTGAATTTCCACTTGCAGAAGTTTGTCTTATTTTCCCCCGAAACAAGTATACTCCAAAGAAAGATGCACGGTGATGCTAGCATGGTAACCATGAACAGCTCTCATCCAGCTGCTAGGCTCATTAGTCAACTAAGCAAAGGCTGTTTTTTTTTTTAACTCTGGAAGGCAATATTCTCTGCTGTTCTTCTGAGTTAGGAGAGGTTCCTGGTTTTCTTTGTATCTTAACTGAGACAGTTCAACTCCAGGAAAATGATTTAATGATTTCTGAGCATGGAGCCAGGAGTAATCCCTGAGGGCTGCTGGGTGTGACCCAAAATCCAAAAACAAAAGAAAAAGAAAATATCTTGGGGCCAGAGTGATAGAATGGAGTAAGGCTTTTTCCTTTCATGCAGAAGGACTGTGGTTTGAATCCCACATTCCATATGGTCTCCTGAGCCTGCCAGGGGCAATTTCTGAGCCTGGAGCCAGGAGTAACCCCTGAGCACTGCCGGGTGTGATCCCCCCAAAAAAAGAAAAGAAAAGATCTCCAAGGTCAAAATATTGCTCTTTCCTGGAGCGCAAAAATCACCCTAGGTGAGAAATACATTTAAACCACTTGATTACTGTATTTAAGATTCTCTTGGGCCCTGAGAGATAGCACAGCGACGTTTGCCTTGCAAATGGCCGATCCAGGACCAAAGGTGGTTGGTTCGAATCCCGGTGTCCCATATGGTCCCCCGTGCCTGCCAGGAGCTATTTCTGAGCAGACAGGCAGGAGTAACCCCTGAGCAATGCCGGGTGTGACCCAAAAACCAAAAAAAAAAAAAAAAAAAAAAAGATTCTCTTGTCATGAATAGACTGATTGAGGATTTGTTTTCCTTTTTCTTTTTTTTTTTCATTTGTTATTTTCTCGAACACTTTGGATGGCACTCACGGGTTACTCCTGACTCTGCACTCAGAATTCACTCCTGGCAGGCCCTGCGGTCCTGATGGGATGCAGGGAATCAAACCCAGTTCTATCCTGGGTGGCTGTCATCAAGACAAACGCCCTACTACTGCTGTATTATTTTTCTGGCCCTTGGCTTTGTTTTTCTAACTTGAAACTGAGAAAGCTGAAAATAGGGGTGAGAAGTAGCTGGCAGGCTGGATTGCAGTCCTGCCATGCACAGGGTCCTGGCTTGATCCCTGTCACGTCATAGTCTCCAAGTACGACCACAACACCTCTGCTTTAGCACCAGCTGAAAAGGCCCCTCCAATCCCCATTTAAAAAAAGTATTATAAACAAGTATAAATTCAAGAAATCAAATATGATTTTGCTAAGTATGTCATTTAGAAATATACAAACAGGGCCAGAGAGATAACATGGACATAAAGCATTTGCCTTCCATGCATTGAATCCCAGCATCACATATGGCCGCCCGAGCCCACCAGGAGTGATTTCTGAGCCTAGAGCCGGGAGTAACCCTTGAGTGCTGCAGGGTGTGACCCCAAACCCCCCACCAAAAAAAGAAAAGAAATATGCAACCAATAGAGGGGGAGGGGATGGAACCTGGGAACACTAGTGTAGTGAAAGTTCACACTTAGTGATATGATGGATGCTGGAACACTGCATGTCTCAAGTTCAGCTCTGAATAACTACAAGTGCCTTAAAAAATTTTATTTTTATTATTTTGACCACTTCCCCAGGACCTGTCTGCAAAAGGGTACATTTCTTTGGGACCACTGTGACTATTAAAATGAGTAAATAGGGGCTGGAGAGATAGGATGGAGGTAGGGTATTTGTCTTGCATGCAAAAGGATGGTGGTTCGAACCTCCGCACCCATATGGTCCCCTGAGCCTGTGGGAGCCATTTCTGAGTGGAGAGCTAAGAGTGATCCCTGAGCAATGCAGGGTGTGGCCCAAAAAAAACCCCAAGGAATAAAATAACTGGGGCTTGAGAGATAGCATGGAGGTAGGGCATTTGCCTTGCATGCAGAAGGACAGTGGTTCAAATCCCCGCATCCCATATGTTCCCTCAAGTCTTCCAGGAGTGATTTCTGAGCATAGAGCCAGGAGTTACTCATGAGCAATGTGTGACAAAAATAAAAATTTTTTTGGTTTTTGGGCCACGCCCGGTGGTGCTCAGGGGTTACTTCTGGCTGTCTGCTCAGAAATAGCTCCTGACATGTATGGGGGCACATATGGAACACCGGGATTCGAACCAACCACCTTTGGCCTTGGATTGGCTGCTTGCAAGGTATAAGCCGCTGTGCTATCTCTCCAGGCCCAACAAAAAAATTTTTAAATGAGTAAATAGGGGCCAGAGAGATAGCACAACAGTAAGGCTTTCGCCTTAGATGCAGAAAGATGGTGGTTCGAATCCCGGTATCCTATATGGTCCCCCGATCCTGCCAGGAGTGATTTCTGAGCATAGAGCCAGCTGTGACCCAAAATCAAAAAAAGATAAGGAGTAAGGAGTGTTCGGTGTGATAGCACAGTGGTAGGGCCTTGCCTTACACATGGCCTATCCTGGACGAACCCAAGTTTGATTTCCTGCATTCCATGTGGTCCCCCGAGCCTGCCAGGAGTGATTTCTGAGTGCAGAGCCAGGATCTAAATAAACCAATAAACAAATGAGGTATAGCACAACAGTTCAGCATTTGCCTTGCACACAGCCAAGGTAGGACAAGCCTGGGTTCAATCCCTGGCATCCCACATGGTCCCCAAGCCTGTTAGGATTGATTTTTGAGTGCAGAGCTAGGAGTAACCCCTGAGGGCCAGGTATAACCCCAAAACAAACATACCCAGAGACTGCCCAAGGGGAGAGGGAGACCTAGCCCGGGCAGGAGGCCATGGGTTCATTAGCCCCTTACTTGGGCATAAGGGTATGTGTGCGGTGACAGGCGATTGTCCTGGAGGATTTAGGGGAATTTGGCCAAGTGTGCCCGAGGGCCCCTACTACCCCCTAACCCAATCCCTCAATTCAGGGTACTTAGGACCCCGTTGGATGTCAAAGTGGGCCTTTGGGGAAAGGTTCAAAGACAAGCTGTAGGCCTATGGGGAATATCTTGTGTGATTCAGGCTATGGGAGGCTCTGCCGAGCATCACTCTGGATCTCCTCATTTGCTACTTGGGCCCAGGGTCCCCAGGAGTCCTCTCCTGCCCGAGGGGAACCTGCAGTGAGGGGTGCACAGTGCCCCATACCGGCCAGCGGGGACTAAAGCATCGAAGGGCAAAGTTTTGTTTTGTTTACTTGTTATTGTTGATTTTTGTTTTTGTTTTTGGTTTTCTTTTGTGTGTGTGTGTGTGTGCAACATCCTGTGATGCTCAGCGGTTACTCCTGGCTCTTCACTCAGAAATCACCCATTTATCTCGGGACCATATGGGACGCCGGGTTCGAACCAGGGTCCACCCTGGGTCAGCTACGTGCAAGGCAAATGCCCTAATGCTGTGCTATCACTCCGGCCCTGTGCTAGTCCTTCAATGCAAGAAGCCGTCCTTGGCACCAAGCGGTTCCCTGAGTTCTGCCAAATCAGCCTCTGAGCTCCAAGTGATGTGGGGAAGTAGCCCCTGAGGAAAGAACAAGAAAAGACCAAGTATCAAAGGCACCCTTCTTGTTTGGCTTGGGGTGGCCACACCTGGTGGTCTGGGAGCCACTCCAGACACAATTCTTCAGGGATCACCTCTGAAGGTGTCCTTCCCTCACCTCTCACTTTGTTTGGTTTTTGGTTTGGGGGCCACATCTGAAGCAGCTCAGGTGTTACTCATAGCTCTACGCTCTGAAACCGTTCCTGGCAGGCTTGGGGAACCATATGGGGTGCTGGGGATTGAACCAAGGTCTGCCACATGCAAGTCAAATGCCCCTCCCCTCTGTGCCATTTTTGGCTTATGGTTGTTATGTTTTTGTTTTGGGGGTCTTCACGAGTATTCAGTACTCCAGTACTCGGGCTACTCTCAGCAGTGCTTAAGGCAAGGTGCCAAGGAGAGCACAAGAATCTTCTGCCTGCATGCAGAGTACAATGCACTCCTCTCTGCAGGTCTCTCTCTAAGTCTCTCTCCAGGTTACTCTGCAGGTCTACCTCCAGGTCTCTCTCTGTCTCTGTCTCTGTCTCCCCCACACACACCCCTTGGTTTTGTTTTTGGAATCACATACACTAGGTCAGTGTTCAGGACTCATTCCTGATGGAACTTGAGGTACCATAGCAGATACTGGTGGCCTATCCAGGTCAGATGCATGCAAGGCAAGTGCCCTACTCACTGTACTAATATTTCAGCCCTCACCTCTTTATTTGCTTGTTTGGGGGACATTCTAATCAGGGCTTATTCATGTCTCTTTGAACATGGTTTACTTTTTTCTTCATGGAGTACATTTTTGGGGGATTATTTTTTGCGGGGGTGGGGCACACCTGGGAATGCTCAGGGGTTACTGCTGGTTCTGTGCTGAGGAATCTCTCCTAACAGGCTCGAGGAACAGGTTATATGGGATGCCAAGGATTGAACCCAGGTCAACCGCGTGCTAGGCAAATGCCCTACTGCTGTGCTATCACCCCCACACACCCGAATTACTCTTGACAGGACTCAAGACCATATGTGGGTCCTCTCTGGCCCTTCATTTTGTTTTGTGTTTTGTTTTGTTTTGTTTTGTTTTTGTTTTTGTTTTTTTTTTTGGCTAAACCCGGTGGTGCTCAGGGGTTACTCCTGGCTGTCTGCTCAGAAATAGCTCTTGGGAGGCACGGGGAATCCTATGGGACACCAGGATTCGAACCAACCTCCTTTGGTCCTGGATCGGCTACTTGCAAGGCAAATGCCGCTGTGCTATCTTTCTGGGCCCCATTTTGTATTGTTGTTGCTTTTTTTGGACACATCTGGCTGTTATTAGAGAAGACTCCGGCTCTGTGCTTGAAGCTCACTACTGGAGGCTAAGGGACATTCTGGAATATCAGGAATCAAACCCAAGTTGGACTTATGCAAGACAAAAGCCTTACAGCTGTACTTTCATTTCATTTTGGGGTGGGGGTATGTTGGGGCCTTACCCAGCAATGCTCAGGGATCACCCCAAATGGGGTTCAAGGGACCTGAGCCTGCCAGGAGCAATTTCTGAGCATAGAGCCAGGAGTCACCCTGAGCACTGCTGGGTGTGACCCTAAAACCAAAACAAAACTATTTTCTCTTGGAGGAGTCACACCAGGCAGTGTTCAAGGGTTACTCTGTACTCAAGAATTACTCCTGGCTTGCATGGGGACCATATGTGATGGTGACAGAGATAGAACCCTGGTCAGCGTGTGTTTGTGTATGTGTGTGTGTGAGAGTGTGAATGTGTGTATGTGTGTGTGTCTTTTTTTGCTGTACTATCATTCTGCCCCCACAAAACTGAATTCTTTTTCAAGTTTTTGGACCACATCCAGCAGTGCTGGGGGGTGGATGTTACTACTGGTTCTGTGCCCTGCACTCAGAAATAACTCCTGGCAGGGCTAGAGATATGGCATGGAGGTAAGGCATTTGCCTTACCCCAGAATCAGGTACCACCCTAGTGCGGGAGAAAATGCCAGGTCACACCCTAGGGCAGGGCACATTTATTGATTAGGTTAGGATCAGTAACATAATAGCACCCTCATGCTGAACTGCCCATTGTGTGAGCGGAAGGCAGTGCTGCAGGCCTAGGCGGCGGACCTGGCCTTCATCCCCGAGCACCTAGATCTGCCAGCACCACAATGATGAGGTGAGTCGAGGGTCCCCCAAGCCTTGCCCTCTGTGTGTCCCCCCTGGACGACATGGCGCGCATGCTCCAGGCTCTCCAACCTCTCTAGACCCACAGGCTGGGCTGGGCTTGGGGACGGTCCCCGAGGCTTGGAGTGCTCTTGGCCCCGCTTTGTGTGTGTGTGCTTGGTTCCATGTGTCAGTGATAGATGTGCGCGCTTTCCCGGCCCAGCACCCACGGGTGAATGCACCACTTGTCTGGCCCATGCGCCCCAAGAACTGTACAGCCAGCTCATCTGCCCGCCACGTGGTGCCCTATTGTGCACCTTTATGCAGCGTCTCGTCCGTGCCAAGTCTCCCCAGCAGGAGACAGGCTCCATGGGTCTGTGCTGATCACCGCTTGTGCAAGGATTTGGGTGTTTTTTGGGGGGAAGGGGATATTTGCGTGGAGTCAAGGGACGGTATTTGGGGATGTGGGAGGTTGAGGTTGAAGGTTCACCCTGTGTCTGTATGCGTGGCTCTTGAGGTTCCTTTTTTGGGTCGCCCCTGCTTGTTCTGGTTCTGATTCGGGCTTGGGAGCCCCAAGAGTGTCCGGTTTCTGCATTCAATTCAAAGTGTTTTTCCAACCTCTCCCAGCTCCCCTTCCTTCGGGATGCGCACCCTAAGGGGTCAGCTACCCTTGGTGAAAAAGCTAACCCAGATGTCTGTGATCTTTTTCGCTCTCCCATGCTTATATTTTCATGCCCTGCAAAGTCATTCCTTCTATTTGATCTCTTTTTTTTGGGGGGGGTCACAGCCGGCGGTGCTCAGGGGTTTCTCTGGGCTGTCTTTTCAGAAATAGCTCCAGGCAGGCACGGGGGACCATATGGGACACCGGGATTTGAACCAACCACCTTTGGTCCTGGATCGTCTGCTTGCAAGGCAAACGCCACTGTGCTATCTCTCCGCTATTTGATCTCTTGATGCCTTCCAGTTATTGCAAGTTTGGGGGATCGAAGGGCCTGAGCCTAAGAGAGCGCTATGAGCAGGGCTGAATGAGGAGGGTGTTTGCCTTGCAAGCTGCCGAACCAGGGTTCGAGTTCAGACACCCTATATGGTCACTTATTGAGCCTGTGGTGCGGAGCCTAGATTAACCCCTGAGCACCTGCTTATGGGGCCCCCAAACCAATAAAAACAACAAACCAGTGCCCCAAATTTAGGGCTACAGGTGAGGATATAGCTATTTTTTATCCTTTAGTGAGAGACTGCCTGTGCTTTCTAAACCCAGGTGGGGTTGCTGGGAACAACTGGGGTATGCCTGTTTTGGTTCTCAGATCTGCATCCTCACCCCTTGTTTTTTGCCTACCCCCAACCTGTTTCTTTTGGGGTAGTACTCATGGCCCAAAGCTACTTGGCTTCTTTCTCCCTTTGTAAGAAAAAAAGCCAAACAAAAGTATTTAAATTCATATATATATATATATATATATATATATATATATATATATATATATATATATATATATATATATTGCTTTTTGGGTCACACCTGGCTCTATGCTCAGAAGTTGCTCCTGGCTCCTGGCAGGCTCAGGGAACCATATGGAATGCCAGGATTCGAATCACTGAACTTCTGCATGAGAGGCAATTGCCTTACCTCCATGCTATCTCTCTGGCCGGTAAATTCATATTTTCTTGGTGAGCACCTTTATTGCTAGATGGTAATTTCTAGCTAGAGGATTAGTTCATTTTTTTAGGTTTTAATGGTAATTGGAATTGTGAAAATTTTCATTTGGGGGGGGTCCTACCCTGTGACATCAGGGGTTCCTCCTGGCTCTGTGCTCAGAAATCTGTCCTGGGTTGGGGGACCATATGGGATGTGGAAACCGAGCCAACCACCTTAGTCAACAACCTGGGTTTACTGTTTGGAAAGCAAACGTCCTACTGGAGAACCATTGTTTTTTGTTTGTTTGTTTTGTTTTTGTTTTTTTTTTGGGCCACAGCACCAGCATACGGATCAAGGAGGAGGATAAAAAACAGGCGGAGGCGGTGACTCCCGTGTCCGAGGTGGCCACGGGGGTGTCGTCAGCAGTCCCATGGCCCCAAAGTCCGCAGCTCTACCCCAGCCCCCGCCGGCTGAAGACCGAGAAGGATCAGGCCACGGCCTATGGCCAACGAACCTCCCCCCATGAGAAAGGACGGTGAGTGATCAATGCTGGCGCCCAGTGAAACCCCAAAACAAACAAACCCAGAGTCTGCCCCAGCGGAGAAAGGGACAGAGCCCAGGCGGGAGGCCATGGGTACATTAGCCCCTGACTTGGGCCCAAGGGGATGTGTGTGGTGACAGGCGATTGTCCTGGAGGATTTGGGGAGTTGGCCGAGTGTCCCCGAGGGCCCCAGTTGCCCCTAACCTGGTCCCCCAATTCAGGCTACATAGGATCGTGTTAGATGTCAAAATGGGCAAGCTGTAAGCTGTAAGCTCCGGGGAGCAACTTGTGTTGTCCGGGCTGGCCTGCGGGGTTTTTTTTTTACAAAGCCAGGCCAAGAGCACTTCCCTGAGTGTGAAGCGAAAGAGTTGGGTCGCAGGGTGGCTAGAGGTGCCTTCCAGCAAACAGAAAGTTTTGTATCTAATTTTAATATACGTTTGTGCAATTCTGGGGAAATATACTTTGGAGTTTGGAAATCCTCAGTTATCCAGGTGCGTGTGCCCAACTGTAACCCCTCCCCACCTGAACTGATCCCACCTGAATGAATGATCAGAACTGCCCACACTTGGGATGGGGGGGGATTTAAAAGACGGAGAGTCGGAGGTCAAGCTGAAGGCTTGGAGATGGAAGACAATGGTGCACGCCCTCGCCGTGGTTGTCCTCGTGGTTGTCCTCGTGGTCGTCCTCGTGGTCGTCCTCGTGGGTGAGCCTGCTGAAGAGCTGGAAGGGAGATAGGGCTGTGTAGGCCATGTGGGGAGACCTGCATGCTGGGGACTGAGGTGGGCTGGCTGCGTCCTGGAAAGGCCTCGACTGCTCTGTGCCCTCACCCTGCCACTTCGGGGTGGGCTCTCTGCTGAACCATAGGGGATTCTTGACGGGCTGGGCCCAGAGAGGCCTCCCCTCTGTTCTGCACACCAACATGGGGAAACATGGTTTCTGTTAAGGCAGCGGGGGCCGTCTGGGATGCGGGATTCCTTAGTCAGCCACCTGGGTTGTCTGAGCAAAATAGTCTTTCTGATTTTGGGTTTTGGGCAGCTTCTCCCGCAATAACAGGCGCCACCAGGAGCAGGACTGCTCTAGATTGATGATGGCAGCGAGCTGTCAAATAGAGGCCTATTTCGACCAGTGGTTTGCTGCCGTCCCATACTTTACGGAGGAGATGGTAAGATCTCAAGCACTGGCCATCGCTGAAGCTGCGATAATGGTTTCGAGATTTGCCACAAGTAGGACTGAACATGGCTTTCGGCGTCTGCACGGGCGGGAGGCAACTGGAGCGCCCAGAGAACGGTCCCCTTTGAGGCCTGAAGCCCAGGAAAAGGCCCAAGGCGGTAAGCAGTCATTTGCTTTTGGGCTACTCTGGCGCACTCAGGGGTTCCTCCTGGTCCCTCACAGGTCGCCCCTGGCCTGCTGCGCGGGGGGGGGAAGGTCCCTATGGGATGGCGGGATTTGAACACCGTCCTTCTGCATGCAAGGCAAACGCCATCCCGCCAGGCTTTCTCTCCGGACCGCACAACAATTTCATAGGAGAGAAAGTCCTCTGGGTCTGGGAAAGTTTCTTTGTTACTAGACTAGCTTGTCTTCCTTCCAGGGAATCTCGGAAGGGGCCGAGGCCGAGGGAGAGGCCGGGGACGGGGCGCCTTGCCTCCAGCGCCCTTTGACCCCGCTCCTCCCTTGAACCCCGAAGCCCCTCCTCCCTTGAACCCCGCATCAGCCGGAAACTCCCCTGCAGAGAGGAGCCCGCCAGCCCCCTTCAGCAGTGGGGTAAGTAGCTGCGATTCCCCATTGGGCCACGCCTGGGGACCCTCAGGGGTTCCACCTGGTCTCTGCGCACAAATCGCCCCTGGCCTTCTGTGGGGGAACCTATGAGACGCCGGGATTCAAACACCGTCCTTCTGGCTAGGCAAACGCCTGCCGCCCGCTCTCCCTGGTTTTCCGAGGACAAGTTTTTTTTTTTTTTTTTTTTGGTTTTTTTGGGCCACACCTGGCGGTGCTCAGGAGTTCCTCCTGGCTGTCTGCTCAGAAATAGCCCCTGGCAGGCACGGGGGACCCTATGGGACACCGGGGTTCGAACCAACCACCTTTGGTCCTGGATCGGCTGCTTGCAAGGCAAACGCCGCTGTGCTATCTCTCCGGGCCCCGAGAACAATTTTCAGTAGGAGAAAAGCCCCTTGGGTCTGGCGAGTCGTGACTGCACGCCCAGCTGGGTTTAACTCGAGGCAGTTTGGATCCCAGAGACATCCATCCTTGCACTGGGATGCTCCCCCTAAGCACTGCCAGGGATGATGAATAGAAAAGATCAGGGGCCCGAGAGAGAGCACAGCGGGAGCACATTTGCATCACAAGCAGCTTCCTGAGTTACAGCTAGGAGTTAAGCTGTAAACACAGCTGACTGTTTTCAAGACCAATAACTCATTGACCGTTTTTACCCCTTAGGATGATGAAAATGATGAAGCCAGGGCAGAAGAAAAAGAGCCAAGTAGTGATGACAGTGATGATGCCTGATTAGACCACACACACACACAGACACACACAGACACACACCCACGAACACAACATGGAGGCCTCCTAGTACCTACCCTTGGGATGGTGAAGGTGATGAGGCAAATGCCAGAAGAGAAACCAAGTAGGGATGACAGCGACAACTTTCTCTCACACTCTCTCTCACTCAGTCTCACTCACACACTCAGTCCTCCCAGTCCCTTTCAGTGCCAGTTCATAGCCTGTGTCCTTGTATTCGCGGCTACTAGCTGTCCTTCTGTTTTCAAAGGAAGCATCTTTTATTTTGGTGTTACTGAGGGAAGTTTTGAATTTTGAAGTTTTGCTAGTTTTGAAATTCTGCTTTTTTTCTTCTAAAATTTAGATTTGTGTTGTCCTAGTTTCACAAATAAATCATTTGAAGCTCAGCTATTTCTTGTTTTATTTTTCCCTTTAAATCGCCTCATTATTCTAGTTTTAAATGACATTGATTTGTGATTTATGCCAAGAAATTAAGAGACTGGTGCTCATACATAAGTTCTGCTATGAAAGGTCTCTTTAGGGCCGGAGAAATAGCATGGAGGTAAGGCCTTTGCCTAGCATGCAGAAGGTTGGTGGTTCAAATCCCGGCATCTCATGTGGTCCCTGAACCTGCCAGGAGCGATTTCTGAGCGTAGATCCAGGAATGACCCCGCGCATTCGGCCCCGGCCCTCTGGTCGACCCGACGGGATCGCCACCAACCCTCGCCAGCCGGCTTCCAGCGCGAAAGCGCAGGCTCCCTAGAGAGCTGCAGCTGCAAATCCCCGTCATCGAACCTCTCGCGGACGCGGTCTGACAGCGGGGCCGATTTCGACTGGCAGGCCGGCTTTGCGGTCCTGAGAGCAGGCGGCAGCGTCCCCACCGCCCGGCTCGCTCGCTGTCAGCCCGCCTGCGGAGCTCCGGCCAGGGCGCCAGAGAAAAGCGGCCGCGAGATGGCAACCGAGGATCATCCGGCAGCGCGTTGTGGAGAGAGAGGAAGAGAGAGAGAGAGCGCGAGCGAAAGAGACAGACAGAGACGGAGAGACAAAGGGAGAAAAAAAGAGAAAAGAAAAGAAAAAGGAAAAAAAGAGAGGAAAAAAACAGAGAGAGAGCGAGTGAAAGAGACAGAGACAGAGAGACAGAGAGAAAAAGAAAAAAGAAAAGAAAAAAAGGAAAAAAAGAGAGGAAAAAACAGAGCGAGCGAGAGAGACAGAGAGAGAAAAATAAAAATAAAAGAAAAGAAAAGAAAAAGGAAAAAAAGAGGAAAAAAACAGAGAGCGAGTGAAAGAGACAGACAGAGAGACAGAGAAAAATAAAAAAGAAAAGAAGAAAAGAAAAAGGAAAAAAAGAGAGGAAAAAAACAGAGAGACAGAGAGAGCGAGCAAAAGAGACAGATAGAGACAGAGAGACAGAGAGAAAAAGAAAAAAGAAAAAAGAAAAGAAAAAGGAAAAAAAGAAAAAACAGAGAGCGAGCAAAAGAGACAGACAGAGACAGAGAGACAGAGAAAAATAAAAAATAAAAAAAGAAAAGAAAAGAAAAAGAAAAAGAGAGGAAAAAAACAGACAGAGAGAGCGAGCGAAAGAGACAGAGACAGAGAGACAGAGAGAGAAAAATAAAAAAGAAAAAAAAAAGAAAAAGGAAAAAAGAGGAAAAAAACAGAGAGAGCGAGCGAAAGAGACAAAGACAGAGAGAAAAATAAAAAATAAAAAATAAAAGAAAAGAAAAGAAAAAGGAAAAAAGAGGAAAAAACAGAGAGCGCGAGTGAAAGATACAGAGACAGAGAAAAATAAAAAATAAAAAAGAAAAGAAAAGAAAAAGGAAAAAAAGAGAGGAAAAAACAGAGAGAGCGAGCGAAAGAGACAGACAGAGACAGAGAGACAGAGAGAAAAATAAAAAATAAAATAAAAAAAGGAAAAGGAAAAAAAGAGAGGAAAAAAAACAGAGAGAGGGAGAGAGAGAGAGAGGGAGAGGGAGAGAGAGAGACTGGATCTCCTGCTTTGTGACAATGCATAGCCGAAGATATAGACCATATATAATATGCTACATATATGATCCTATTATAAGATCTATTTCCTATTATCCTAATATATTAGGATAATGAGAACATTACCAGCATGGATTCCTGAGTTAGAGCCAGAAATATTAGAGTGAGTGACCCCCCCAACAAACAAATACAAACAAGGGAGAAAAGGACTTGGATGTTCAAGGAAGTAGTCAATATGTCAATTGGATAGTTTGTAATTATACCCTTACAAATACCATGTAAGCAAGGGAGGGAAGAAGTTTGGAACGTCACGCCTGTAGGCACTCAAACAGGCTTTCTCGTTAAATCTCTCGAACGGGAGCTCTTCCAGCTCAGGTGAGACCTTACAAGAACCAAATCACTTGAATCACAGTTACTTCACCATCAGCTCAGAGCTCCGGCCAGCGCGCCATATCAAAGCGGCCGCTAGATGGCCACTGAGTACCATCCGGCAGCTGGCTGCCTGGCTGGCTGCGCGTTGGGAAGAGAGAGCGAGTGAGACAGAGACAGAGACAAACAGAGACAGACAGACAGACTGACAGACAGACAGACAACAGACGACAGACAGACATAAACACTGGACCCTCCTGCTTTGTGACAGTGGTGAGCGATGGCCTTGGGTTCTATTTAACTATGTAGTTAGGTGGTTGAAGAATCATTTGTCTTTTAGTTTGACAAACGAGAGAGAAAGAAAGCAAGAAAAAAGAAAGACATTTCAGAGGCCTGTCCTCCCTGGCGGCTTGTGCTCTCATCATGCTGGTGACTGTCATTCATTCATTTAGAGTAAGGGCGGGTTTAGTCGCGTGGGTGGTTGGATGGTTTTGTGTCTTTTTCACTTAAAGACAATGAAGCACAGAGTTGACACATTTGTTTCCATATAACTGCTGCAGAAAGGTCATTTTTAAAACGGAGCGAGTCAAGTCAACAGGAATAGAAGAAAGTTTAAAAAGAAAAAGAAAGGAAGAAGGAAAAGTAGAGTAGCAGCCCACTGATGGAAACAATCGTATCTCCTACAAAATCAACAAGAGGAGAGATAGCAGGAGGGTCCTGAAGCTCTCCTCGCGAGCTGTCCACTTTGTACATCGGTGTGGTGTGTTTTAATAGGGACCCAAAAAAAAGGTAGCCTTTCCCAAAAAATGAAAAACGGAGTTTCCAACACCCACACACCCAGTGGTCCGAGAGGTGAGAGAGAGTAAGCCTGAGGTGTGTGGAAAGGGAAACCAACCAACCTCTCGGGCCTAGACTAGGCAGACATTCAGCCTAGTTGTGCAACCGAGCAAATCACAGCACACCCCAAGCTAGGATACACCATTTCTGGCCACCTGGGCTGGCACCCAGGGAGGGCCTGGAGGCCGGGGGTATTTAGTTCTATTTCTTGAATGTCTTCATTTTTGACAAACAGGGAGAGATTGAAACGCATAAACCCTGGGAGGATGTTCTGTAATATCAGTTGATAGTGGTGTCATCATGGCTCAACAGGTAAGATTTCTGGAATGCAGAGTCTGGCTTTTGCAAAGGAAGCCCCCTTCCCATAGCCCTGAAGAAAACTTGTAAAATATCGGATCCTAAGTCCTATTAGTGAGATGGCCCTGGTGAGCCAGAAATCAAGTCTGCTCGCTTAAGTGCGTAAGCCTCCTGCTATTTATTTCCTTGGTCGCAAAGCAGCCTGCTCCCGAACAAGCCCCCCCCCCCCCAGCAACCTAGGCACTCAGGAGGACCAAGCTTTCTCCAACTCTACAGCTTTCTGCATTTCTTGGAAGCTACTTTCACATTTCTCTGAACTTACTTGAGGATTCTTGAGGAACCAGAATCCCCTCAAAAACCTAAATCCAGGGCCGGGCCTTGGCTCAAGAGGTAAGGTGCCTGCCTTGCCTGCGCTAGCCTTGGACGGACCAAAGTTCGATCCCCCGGCGTCCCATATGGTCCCCCAAGCCAGGAGCAACTTCAGAGCACATAGCCAGGAGTAACCCCTGAGCATTACCGGATGTGGCCCAAAAACCAAAAAAAAAAAAAAGAAATATACAACCAAGGCCAGAGAGATAACATGGACATAAAGCAGTTGCCTTGAATGCATTGAACCCCAGCATCCCATATGGCCCCCTGAGCCCACCAGGAGTGATTTCTGAGCCTAGAACCGGAAGTAACCCTTGAGTGCTGCAGGGTGTGACCCCAAACCCCACACCAAAAAAAGAAAAGAAATATGCAACCAATAGAGGGGGAGGGGATGGAACCTGGGAACACTAGTGAAAGTTCACACTGAGTGATATGATCGATGCTGGAACGCTGCATGTCTCAAGTTCAGCTCTGAATTATTACAAGTGCCTTAAAAATTTTATTGTTATTATTTTGACCACTTCCCCAGGACCTGTCTGCAAAAGGGTACATTTCTTTGGGACCAGTGTGACTATTAAAATGAGTAAATAGCTTCCTGGGAGCCGGGAGTCTAGCAGGAGGAGGTTTGGCAGGCCCCCGCCATGCTGGAGGCCTGCTTGGCCAGGCCTAGGGGGGTGCGGGACTTGGGTAACCCCAGCACCCCTCTGCCGCCTTTCTCCAGATCTCCAGGGCTTCCCCGGGCCACACCCCTGGGCAAGCCGATGAGTTGGGTCCCTTGGTGGAGCTTGAAGGTACCCTAGGCCTTCCCCCACTATCCATGCGGCTCCTTAGGGAGGGTCTGGGTGGGGCTCTGAACTTCTGGTCTCCCAGCTTCTTGAAGGATCTCTCCTTCCTGGGAGCCGGGAGTCTAGCAGGAGGAGGTTTGGCAGGCCCCCGCCATGCCGGAGGCCTGCTTGGCCAGGCCTGGGGGGGTGTGGGACTTGGGTAACCCCAGCACCCCTCTGCCGCCTTGCTCCAGATCTCCAGGGCTTCCCCGGGCCACACCCCTGGGCAAGCCGGTGAGTTGGGTCCCTTGGTGGAGCTTGAAGGTACCCTAGGCCTTCCCCCACTATCCATGCGGCTCCTTAGGGTGGGTCTGGGTGGGGCTCTGAACTTCTGGTCTCCCAGCTTCTTGAAGGATCTCTCCTTCCTGGGAGCCGGGAGTCTAGCAGGAGGAGCTTTGGCTGGTACTGGTAATCTCTGTCCAGTCTACACAAGAAACATTAATAGTACTCTCACAAGAAACATTAATAGTACTCACTATCATTGAATTATGTTTTTATGTATGCAAAATGTCCATTTTGTACTCTGCCCTTTTGCATACCCCTTCATAAGTTCATATTTCTCTTTAACTTCTTTAACTCCTATCATCATTACTCCTTTTTTACCCTTTCTAACTTAAGTACTGTTGAGTCCTAAGTCACAGACCAAAGTGGTGCCCTAGAGTTAACACCCACCCAACTATTTTAAAAGGCATAAAAAGGACACATATCTTTTCAACATTTTATGGGTGTTTTCTTTGATGGCTATAACTTTTGCTAAATACTTTCTTATACAGTGATGATTCCCCCCATGTTTTTTATCTTCTCTTTGTGAACTGCTCAATATGGAATTTGGTGTGAAAGAATCCCTCAGTTTAATACTTATGTTTGAACCAAGTCATGGGTCTTGTTGGAAATGTTCTTATGCCCCCATATATCTGATAGCACCACGTGGCTTAATATCTTGTTTGCGTAGGCAAACTAACATGGGAAAATACTATACATACCAATAAGTTCTTATCTAATAGAAATGGGAACACACAAATCTTCTTTTTTTTTTTTTTGGTTTTTGGGCCACACCCATTTGACGTTCAGGGGTTACTCCTGGCTATGCACTCAGAAGTCGCTCCTGGCTTGGGGGACCATATGGGACACCGGGGGATCGAACCGCGGTCCGTCCTAGGCTAGTGCTGGCAAGGCAGACACCTTACCTTTAGCGCCACCGCCCGGCCCCTGGAACACACAAATCTTGTAGTGCAATGAGACCTTACACCCTGAACATTGACATAAAGACCTGGCACGGGCCTCAGAAGAATGGGCATTCTCCATTCACCCCTTGATCTACAGAAAACATTTACAAAACATCCAAGGTTGTATATAACATCACCTGGTGGCATTCCTGTACCAGGAAAGACCCTACAGCTGCTCTGACATCTACTCAAAAGAAACACCCCTTAGGGGCCGGGCGGTGGCGCTGGAGGTAAGGTGCCTGCCTTGCCTGCGCTAGCCTAGGACGGACTGCGGATCGATCCCCCGGCGTCCCATATGGTCCCCCAAGAAGCCAGGAGCAACTTCTGAGCGCATAGCCAGGAGTAACCCCTGAGCGTCACAGGGTGTGGCCCAAAAACCAAAAAAAAAAAAAAAAAAAAAAAGAAACACCCCTTAACACTGAGAAGACAACAAGAACAATGACCTGCTTACTGGACAGGGCTTGCTGTATTGCCCCTTAATTGTGAGGTTTGTCTATAACATCACCTGAAAGCAATCCTCTACCACGGAAGACCCTACCACTGCTCAGACATCGTCCTGCTCAAAAGAGACTTCCCTTAACACTGAGAAGACTTAACAACAACCTGCTTACAGGACAGGGCTTCCTGCATTGCCCTTTCATGGTGAGGTGAAACAAGAAAACACTCCACATCATGACTTCAATGTAGGACATGCAGATTCCAGAATCTTTAATAAAGAAACATGAGACCAACAACAGAGACTGTGTGATAAGTGTGTTGGCGCTACGGACAATGTCTTGGAGCGAACGATAACTTTCCTGGGGCCTAGAGCTGGTCTTATGCCAGGAAACTTCAGGGGTAAGATCTCTTTGTATTTAGTCCAAGGTTATTCCTTTCCATGCCTCTCATATTTTGGTGGGCCTATGCAAACAACAATTGCCACTCTAACACCGTTTTTACTGTGCTCCTTTGACTCTAATCCTTAAAACGCACCCACTTAAAATTTGAGGTTAACTTAAGCTAATATGCATGTACATGGAAATGTAAAACATACTATGCCTCTAATGTTTAAGGATTTACGTAAGTTTGATGGCTTTAGATTGCCTTGTGTGCTGTTAAGAAATATTATAATGTGCTACAATCTGGGGACTTGAGGGACAAAGTAATTGCACATGGATTCTGTTTTATTTATCTTAACTTTCTTTGGTGAAAGTTCAAAGTAAATATATCAGCAAGGGGACTTCTTCTGATAATTATGTTATGGGTGATTGTCCTTCCACTGTAACTTTACCTTATCCTCTTTCTTTGCATCTTTTGTTCTCATAATTCAAAATAAAAAAATTATAAAAAAATAAAATGAGTAAATAGGGGCTGGAGAGATAGGATGAAGGTAGGGCATTTGTCTTGCATGCAAAAGGATGGTGGTTCGAACCTCGGCACCCATATGGTCCCCTGAGCCTGTGGGAGCCATTTCTGAGTGAAGAGCTAAGAATAATCCCTGAGCAATGCAGGATGTGACCCAAAAAAACCCCAAAAATCAGTGCTGGGGATAAAACGTTTTCATCACGTTTTCATTTTGGGGAATTACCCATTGCCCGGCTCCGTACTTGGGAGACTATCTGGGGTGTCAGGAATCAATCCAGGATAGGGACATGCAAGGGGAAGGTCCTTCCAGCTGTCCTCCCTCCAGCCTGCAAGGGATGGGGCCTTGGATGCAGTGTAGGCCAGAGAAACAGAGGTCCCCTACTGGGGGCCACTAGAACTTAGACAGCTGAGGCTTTGTCCTCTAGAGGTGGATGGGAACTTCTAGATCAGAACCTTGGGGTCAGTGAGCCACCTCTTATCCGGCGCCCCCTTATCCACAGTTAGTTGAAATTCAGGCCTGGCATTTTATGTACAACCCTGGCCTGATTTTCCTTTCTCCCTCCTTCCTTTTCTTCCTTGCTTCCGTGCTACTCCCTCCCTCCGTCCTCCCATCCTTTCTTCCTTTCCTCCCTCCCACTGTGCTATCCACTCTGATTCCTCAGACTATTTTCTTAGTCTTAGCCACGGTGCTTTATCAAGCACCAACCAGGGAATCTCAGAAGCTGTTTGGAATCACTTTTCTGTCCTGCCATTTTTTCTTTTTGGTTTTTGGGACACACCTGCTGATGGTCCCCCGAGCCTGGAGCAATTCTGAGTTCAGAGCCAGGAGTAACCCCTAAAAATCCTAAAAGCTGGCTGCCAGTATACAGGAAAAATAGTTGGCTGGACTATTTTTCTTGCCCTGTTGTTCTTCCTGCCTTTGCCTTTCCTCTGGTCCTCTCTGACTGCCCCCCACCCCTCCCACTTTCTCTTATCCTCAACTCTCTCTCTCTCTCCAGCAAAGGGGTCGGCTGTAAGACTTGTGGCTTATCTACTTTGTCTTTTCACTGTTTAACTCGACCTCTGGAAAAACCTTTCTTTGTCAGAGTCATGCGTACCTGGCAGTGAGCTTTGGCACCAGAGCTCGGAACTGGACTGGCTGCATGCAAACCAAGTGCAGTATGTATTGTCCTATTGTTCCAGCCCCGAGTTTTGATCCCTTATACTAATGGCCTCTTGGCAACTCCAAGAACAACACACTCCCACAACTGATGAGAAGCAGAAATAGCCCCAAAACAAAAGGGTGTGGGCCCAAAACAAAAAAAAATTGAGAGGTGTGTCTGTAGGGGGTGGTCCATACTTACTCCCGATGGCGTCTGGGACCATATGGCTTGCCTGGGATGAAATCCAGGTCAGGCACATGCGAGGCCAGTGCCATACCTGTTTATTGCTCTGGCCCAATATAATTATTTTGTTTCTGGGCTAAACCAGCACTGTTCAGGGTTTACTTCTTGCTTGCACTCCTGGTGGTACACAGAGGTCCATACTGGAAACTGGGGATCAAACCTGTGTTGGCTGTGTGCAAGGCAAACACCCTATCCTCTGTACTATAACTCTAGCCCCCAATAATAATTTTAAAAGCCCCCCCATTGTTTGGTTTTTGGGTCACACCCAGCAGCACTCGGGGGTCATTCCTGGCTCTACACTCAGAAATCGCTCCTGGAAGGCTCAGGGACCATATGAGATACCGGGATTTGAACCACCAACCTTCTGCATGCAAGGCAAAGGCCTTACCTCCATGCTATTTCTCCGGCCCTAAATAGACCTTTCATAGCAGAACTTATGTATTAGCACCAGTCTCTTAATTTCTTTGCATATATCACAAATCAATGTCATTTAAAACTAGAATAATGAGGCCATTTAAAGGGAAAAATAAAACAACAAGAAATAGCTAGAGCTTCAAATGATTTATTTGTGAAAGTAGTACAGTACAAATCTAAATTTTAGAATAAACAAAGCAGAATTTCAAAACTAGCAATTAGCTTGCAGGTCCAGAATGCTGACTGGTCATAGGTGCACTGAGAGAAAGCCAAAATGGAATCTGGGCCAGGGTCAGTTGCATCTCACTATGACCTAAGACATTCACTTAAATCGAAATGATACCCCACGATAAGGACAGTATAAGTCATTTCTCCTAAGAAAGGGAGAAGTACACAGCACTTCACATGATTTAATACAAACCCTCAGTAACACCAAAATAAAAGATGCTTCCTTTGAAAACAGAAGGACAGCTAGTAGCTGCGAATACAAGGACACAGGCTATGAACTGGCACTGAAAGGGACTGGGAGGACTGAGTGACAGTAAGAGAGTGTGTGAGTGAGACTGATTGAGAGAGAGTGTGTCTATTAAATCAAGAGTTGTCGCTGTCATCCCTAATTGGTTTCTCTGGCATTTGCCTCATCACCTTCACCATCCCAAGTGTATGTACTAGGAGGCCTCCATGTTGTGTTTGTGTGTGTGTGTGTGTGTGTGTGTGTGTGTGTGTGTGCATCGTCACATCAGGCATCATCACTGTCATCACTACTTGGCTCTTTTTCTTCGGCACTGGCTTCATCATCTTCATCATCCTAAGGGGTAAAAACAATCAATGAGTTATTGGCTTTGAAAACACAGTCAGCTGTGTTTACAGCTTAACTCCTAGCCCAGTGCTCAGGAAGCTGCTTGTGATGCAAATGTCCTCCCGCTTTGCTATCTCTGGGCCCCTGATCTTTTCTATTCATCACACCTGGCAGTGCTTATGGGGTGCTTCCCAGTGCAGGGATGGATGGCTCTGGGATCCAAACTGCCTCGAGTTAAACCCAGCTGGAGCGAGCAGCACAAGCTAGTCAAGACTCCCCAGACCCAAGGGACTTTTCTCCTATTGAAAATTGTTCTCGGGGCCCGGAGAGATAGCACAGCGGCGTTTGCCTTGCAAGCAGCCGATCCAGGACCAAAGGTGGTTGGTTCAAACCCCGGTGTCCCATAGGGTCCCCCGTGCCTTCCAGGAGCTATTTCTGAGCAGACAGCCAGGAGTAACCCCTGAGCACTGCCGGGTGTGGCCCAAAAACCAAAAACCAAAAAAAAAAAAAAAAAAAAAAACACTTGTTCCCAGAAAACCAGGGAGAGCGGGCTGCAGGCGTTTGCCTTGCCAGAAGGACGGTGTTTGAATCCCGGCATCTCATAGGTTCCCCCCTAGAAGTCCAGGGGCGATTTGTGCGCAGAGACCAGGTGGAACCCCTGAGCATCCCCAGGCGGCATCCCCAGGCGTGGCCCAATAGGGAATGGCCGCTACTTACCATGTTGTTGCAGGGGGCTGGCGGGCTCATGCTCTTCTCTGCAGGGCAGTTTGGGGCTGATGCGGGGTTCAAGGGAGGAGCGATTTCCAAAGGCGCTTCGAGGTTCAAGGGGGGGGGGCGGGATCAAATTGAGGAGCGGGCCCCTGGGCCACGGCAACCCGACCACGGCCTCTCCCTCGCCCTCGCCCTCGGCCTTGTCCTTGCCCTTGTCCCCTGCTGCGATTCCCTGGAAGGAAGACAAGCTAGTCTAGTAAGTAAAGAAACTTTCCCAGACCCAGGGGGCTTTCTCTCCTATGAAATTGTTGTGCGGTCCGGAGAGAAAGCCTGGCAGTAAGGCATTTGCCTTGCATGCAGAAGGACGGTGTTTGAATCCGCCATCCCAGAGGGACCTTCTCCCCACCCCCCGCAGCAGGCCAGGGGTGACCTGTGAGGGACCAGGAGGAACCCCTGAGCGTGCCCGAGTGGCCCAAAAGCAAATGACCACTTACCGCCTTGGGCCCTTTGCTGCGCTTTGGGCCTTAAAGGCAAACGGGAGCGGTCTCTATCTCTAACCGATCCCGCCGCAACTGTCATTTTGGCCTCCACGAATTGTACCACCTCCTCCGCGAATTGTCCCATCTCCGCCGCGAATTGTCCCATCTCCGCCATGAATTGTCCCAATCCCACCAGGCGCCACCACGGGTTCTGCTGCTGGTAGCGCCTGTCACTGCCCAAAACCCAAAATCAGAAAGACTATATTGCTCAGACAACCCAGGTGGCTGACTAAGGAATCCCGCGCTGAACCCCGCATCCCAGACGGCCCCCGCTGCCTTAACAGAAACCATGTTTCCCCATGTTGGTGTGCAGAACAGAGGGGAGGCCGCTCTGGGCCCAGCCCGTCCCGAAGCCCCTATGGTCCGGCAGAGAGCCCACCCCGAAGGTGGCAGGGTGAGGGCAGAGATGCACAGAGCAGTCGAGGCCTTTCCAGGACGCAGCCAGACCACCTCAGTCCCCAGCATGCAGGTCTCCCCACATGGCCTACACAGCCCTATCTCCCTTCCAGCTCTTCAGCAGGCTCACCCACGGCGGCGAGGACGTCCACTGTTGTCCTCCATTTCCACGCTTTCCCTGACCTCCAACTCTCCGTCTTTTAAATCCCCCACCCATCCCAGGTGTGGGCAGTTCTGATCATTCATTCAGGTGGGATCAGTTCAGGTGGGAAGGGGTTACAGCGATAGAAGAGGCAGTTGGGCACACGAACCTGGATAACTGAGGACTTCCAAACTCCAAAGTATATTTCCCCAGAATTGCGCAAACGTATATTAAAATTAGATACAGAATTTTCTGTTTGCAGTAAGGCTCCTGTCGCTACCCTGCGACCCAACTCTTTCGCTTCACACTCAGGGGACTGTTCTTGGCATGGCTTTGTAAAACCCCCCGCAGGCCAGCCCGGACAACACAAGTTGCTCGCCGGAGCTTACACCTTACAGCTTGTCTTTGACCCTTTCCCCAAAGGCCCATTTTGACATCTAACACAATCCTATGTAGCCTGAATTGGGGGACCGGATTAGGGGTGGCTGGGGCCCTCGGGGACACTCGGCCAACTCCCCAAATCCTCCAGGACAATCGCCTGTCACCACACACATCCCCTTGGGCCCAAGTCAGGGGCTAATGTACCCATGGCCTCCCGCCTGGGCTCTGTCCCTTTCTCCCCTGGGGCAGACTCTGGGTTTGTTTCTTTTGGGGTTTCACTGGGTGCAAACATTGATCACTCACCGTCCTTTCTCATGGAGGGAGGATCGTTGGTCATAGGACATGGCCTGATCCTTCTCGGTCTTCAGCCGGCGGAGGCTGGGGTAGAGCTGCGGATTTGGGGGCCATGGGACTGCTGACGACACCCAAGTGGCCACCTCGGATACGGGAGTCACCGCCTCCGCTTGTTTTTCATCCTCCTCCTTAGTCCGTATGCTGGTGCTGTGGCCCAAAAACAAAAACATAAACAAAACAAACAAAAAGCAATTGTTCTCCAGTAGGACGTTTGCTTTCCAAACAGTAAACCCAGGTTGTTGACTAAAATGGTTGGCTCGGTTTCCGCATCCCATATGGTCCCCCAACCCAGGACAGATTTCTGAGCACAGAGCCAGGAGGAACCACTGATGTCACAGGGTAGGACCCCCCCCAAAATGAAAATTTTCACAATTACAATTACCATTAAAACCTAAAAAAGTGAACTAATCCTCTCGCTAGAAACTACCATCTAGCAATAGAGGTGCTCACCAAGAAAATATGAATTTACCGGCCAGAGAGATAGCATGGAGGTAAGGCATTTGCCTCTCATGCAGAAGTTCAGTGGTTCGAATCCCGGCATTCCATATGGTCCCCTGAGCCTGCCAGGAGCCAGGAGCAACTTCTGAGCATAGAGCCAGGTGTGACCCAAAAAACAATATATATATGAATTTAAAAGCTTTTGTTTGGCTTTTTTTCTTACAAAGGGAGAAAGAAGCCAAGTAGCTTTGGGCCATGAGTGCTACCCCAAAACAAACAGGTTGGGGGTAGGCAAAAAACAAGGGGTGAGGATGCAGATCTGAGAACCAAAACAGGAATACCCCAGTTGTTCCCAGCAACCCCACTTGGGTTTAGAAAGCACAGGCAGTCTCTCACTAAAGGATAAAATAAAAATAGGTATACCTCACCTGTAGCCCTAACTTTGGGGCACTGGTTTGTTGTTTTTATTGGTTTGGGGGCCCCACAAGCAGGCACTCAGGGGTTAATCTAGGCTCCGCACCACAGGCTCAATAAGTGACCATATAGGGTGTCTGAACTCCAACCCTGGTTCGGCAGCTTGCAAGGCAAACACCCTCCTCATTCAGCCCTGCTCATAGCGCTCTCTTAGGCTCAGCCGTTCGATACCCCCAAACTTGCAATAACTGGAAGGCATCAAGAGATCAAATAGCGGAGAGATAGCACAGTGGCGTTTGCCTTGCAAGCAGCCGATCCACGACCAAAGGTGATTGGTTCGAAATCTGCGTGCACCTGGGTTAGCTTTTTCACCAAGGGTAGCTGACCCCTTAGGGTGCGCATCCCGAAGGAAGGGGAACTGGGGGAGGTTGGAAAAACACTTTGAATTGAATGCAGAAACCGGACACTCTTGGGGCTCCCAAGCCCGAATCAGAACCAGAACAAGCAGGGGTGACCCAAAAAAGGAACCTCAAGAGCCACGCATGCAGACACAGGGCGAACATTCAACCTCAACCTCCCACATCCCCAAATACCGTCCCTTGACTCCACGCAAATATCCCCTTCCCCCCAAAAATAACCCAAATACATGCACAAGCGGTGATCAGCACAGACCCATGAAGCCTGTCTCCTGCTGGGGAGACTTGGCACGGATGAGTCGCTGCATAAAGGCGCACAATAGGGCACCGCGTGGCGAGCAGATGAGCTGGCTATACAGCTCTTGGGGCGCATGTGCCAGACAAGAAGTGCATTCACCTGTGGGTGCTGGGCAGTGGAAGCACGCACATCTATCACGGACACATGGAACCAAGCACACACACACAAAGCGGGGCCAAGAGCACTCCAAGCCTCGGGGACCGTCCCCAAGCCCAGCCCAGCCTGTGGGTCTAGAGAGTTTGGAGAGCCTGGAGCACGCGCGCCACGTCGTCCAGGGGGGACACACAGAGGGCAAGGCTTGGGGGACCCTCGACTCACCTCATCATTGTGGTGCTGGCAGATGTAGGTGCTCGGGGAAGAAGGCCAGGTCCGCCGCCTAGGCCGGCAGCACTGCCTTCTGCTCACACAAGGCGCAGTGCAGCTTGAGGGTGCTATTATGTTACTGATCCTAACCTAATCAATAAATGTGCCCTACCCTAGGGTGTGACCTGGCATTTGCTCCCTCACTAGGGTGGTACCTGATTCTGCTCCCACCCTAGGGTGGTACCTGATTCTGGGGTAAGGCAAATGCCTTACCTCCATGCCATATCTCTAGCCCTGCCAGGAGTTATTTCTGAGTGCAGGGCACAGAACCAGTAGTAACATCCACCCCCACCAGCACTGCTGGATGTGGTCCAAGAACTTGAAAAAGAATACAGTTTTGTGGGGGCAGAATGATAGTACAGCAAGAAAGGCACACACACGTACACACATTCACACTCTCACACACCCATACACACACACGCTGACCAGGGTTCTATCTCTGTCACAATCACATATGGTCACCAAGCAAGCCAGGAGTAATTCTTGAGTACAGAGTAACCCTTGAACACTGCCTGGTGTGACTCCTCCAAGAGAAAATACTTTTGTTTTGGTTTTAGTGTCACATCCGGCAGTGCTCAGGGGTGACTCCTGGCTCTATGCTCAGAAATTGCTCCTGGCAGGCTCAGGTCTCTTGAACCCCATTTGGGGTGATCCCTGAGCATTGCTGGGTAAGGCCCCAACATACCCCCACCCCAAAATGAAATGAAAGTACAGCTGGTAAGGCTTTTGTCTTGCATAAGTCCAACCTGGTTTTGGTCCCTGACATTCCAAAATGTCCCCTGAGCCTCCAGTAGTGAGCCCCAAGCACAGAGCCAGGGGTCAGCTCTAATAACAACCAAATGTGTCCAAAAAAAGCAACAACAAAACAAAATGGGGCCCGGAGAGATAGCACAGCGGCGTTTGCCTTGCAAGCAGCCTAAGGTGGTTGGTTTGAATCCCGGTGTCCCATAGAATCCCCCGTGCCTCCCAAGAGCTATTTCTGAGCAGACAGCCAGGAGTAACCCCTGAGCACCACCAGCTTTAGCCCAAAAACCAATAAAACAAAAACAAAAACAAAAAAAACGCACTATTGTTTTCTTTTTTTTTTTTTGTTTTTGGGCCACACCCTGTGACGCTCAGGGGTTACTCCTGGCTATGTGCTCAGAAGTTGCTCCTGGCTTCTTGGGAGACCATATGGGACGCCGGAGGATCGAACCGCCGTCCGTCCTAGGCTAGCGCAGGCAAGGCAGGCACCTTACCTCCAGCGCCACCGCCCGGCCCCCTGCACTATTGTTTTCTTAAATTTGCCCTAGACCTTCTGCTAATAGATCTCAACTGATATCCTCTGTCAGAGTCCCATGTTCCATGTTATTCATTGAGCATTCTCATGAGGCTCTTTCCTGACCTCTTCTGACCTGTTTAATCTCTTGTATGAGCATTGTTGTGTATGTAAACATTTCATGGGATTATTATGTAACTGACCCTACCCTGATCGGTGATTTTGCCCTACCCTAAGGTGGGAGCAAAATGCCAGGTCACACACTAGGGTAGGGCACAATCACTGACCAGGGTAGTGTCAGTAACATAATAATCCCATCGAAATGTTTATATACACAACAAGCATAGGAATGACATTTTCAATTCCTTCCCTCATAGCTTCAAGAGAAGAACACAGCTTTATCCATCTATGTATTACACACTGGCCATGGCAGCTAATCTATTTCAGATACTGATGTGAATGATTGCCGATCAAATGAGATGAGACTTATAAAACTTATTGTGGGGCCGGAGAGATAGCACAGCGGTAAGGCGGTTGCCTTACATGCGGAAGGTCGCTGGTTCAAATCCCGGCATCCCATATGGTCCCCTGAGCCTGCCGGGGGTGATTTCTGAGCGTAGAGCCAGGAATAACCCCTGAGCATTGCTGGGTGTGACCCAAAAACCAAAAAACAAAAACAAAAAAAAACTTATTGTTAAAATTTGCCTAAAATACACTGTAAAATTTATATTATAATTTACATATATTATATATATATTTATATATAATTTATATATATTGGTTTTTGGCTCACACCCGGCAGTGCTCAGGAGTTACTCCTGGCTGTCTGCTCAGAAATAGCTCCTGGCAGGCACAGGGGACCATATAGGACACCGGGATTCGAACCAACCACCTTTGGTCCTGGATCGGCTGCTTGCAAGGCAAATGTCGCTGGGCTATCTCTCCGGGCCCCATATAAATATATTTTGGGGTCTGTGTCTAAGGCTTATTTCTGACTCACTCTTCACTCAGGTATCACTCTTGGAAGGAGTCAATGGACCTTAAGTGACTCTAAGAATTAAGTGGGTCAGCTCTGTGTCCTATTTGACTATTTGCTGTACTATCTCCCAGCCCTAGAAATATATATTAAGGGGGCCATTGGAATTGCACAGTGGTAGGGTGTTTGCTTTGCACACAGCCGACCTGAGATGAAGTAGGTTTGATTCCCAGCCCCCTCTCTTCTCCCTCTGCTACTTTCCTTGTCACAATACCTACCTCATCGTGTATTATGATTTCCCAAGCTTACTAGAAGGGATTTCTGAGTGCAGAGCCAGGAAAAACCTCTGAGTATTACTGGGTGTGGTTTTTCTATATATATAACCAGGAGACTGAAATGCAGATAAAATGAGCATAAAGAAATTTGAGTAAGAGTTGAAGCTATGGGGCCGGGCGGTGGCGCTAAAGGTAAGGTGCCTGCCTTACCTGCGCTAGCCTAGGACGGACCAGGGTTCGATCCCCCGGCATCCCATATGGTCCCCCAAGCCAGGAGCGACTTCTGAGCGCATAGCCAGGAGTAACCCCTGAGCATCACCGGGTGTGGCCCAAAAACCAAAAAAAAAAAAAAAAAAAAAAAAAAGAGTTGAAGCTAGGGGCCGGGTGGTGGCACTGGAGGTAAGGTGCCTGCCTTACCTGTGCTAGCCTAGGACGGACCGCAGTTTGATCCCCCGGCATCCCATATGGTCCCCCAAGAAGCCAGGAGCAACTTCTGAGCGCATAGCCAGGAGTAACCCCTGAGCGTCACAGGGTGTGGCCCAAAAACCAAAAAAAAAAATGAGTTTGAAGCTAGTGATGGGTATGTATAGGAGCAGGACACTCTGCTCTTTATGTAATTAAATTTTTTTCATTAAAAGAGAAAAAATGAGGCCTGAGGGATAGGATGGAGGTAGGGCATTTGCCTTGCATGAAGAATCACAGTGGTTTGAGTCCTGGCATCCTATGTGCTCCCCAGAGCCTGCCAGGAGCGATATCTGAGTGTAGAGGCAGGAGTGACCCCTGAGCACCGCCTGGTATGACTCCAAAACAAAAAACTTAAATTAAAAAAAAAAAAAGAAGAAAGGAGGCCCGGAGAGATAGCATGTAGGTAGGGCATTTGCCTTGCATGTGAAAGGACTGTTGTTCAAATCCTGGCATCTCACATGGTCCCCCGAGCCTGCCTGGAGCAATTTCGTTTTTTTATCTTTTTTTTTTGTTTAGGAGTAATTTCTGAACGTAGAGTTCAGTAAATCCTGAGTTCTGCCGGGTCTGATCCAAAAATTAAAAAAAGCGAGAGAAGAAAATCTTGCTTATATTCTAGTAGTTGTTGAAGCAATTATGAAATGAACATTGATAAATAAAATTTTACTCTGGTGCGAGGATAGCAAATCTGGGAGAGATTTTCTTGTTTTCTGTAGCCAGTATATTAATTTTACATATTTTGATATATATATTTCTCCAATTGTGTTCTGTTTATGCAGTGCAAAATAACTGAAATTAAGTGATAATATACACAATTTTCTTTTATATGTTATAAATATAAAACATTCATTGATATACAATTCTGAAATAGTCACATTCAGGTTCTCCTGTTTAAAAATTAAGACATAGCAAAAAAACTTTTAAAAAGGTGCTGGAGAGATAGCATGGAGGTAAAGCGTTTGCATTGCAAAAAAATTCATTGGTTCCAATTTCAGCATCCAATATGGTCTCCTGAGCCTGCCAGCAGTGATTTCTCCATGTGGAAACATGAGTAACCCATGAGCGCTGTGGGTGTGACCAAAAAAACACCTCAAAATATAAAATAAAAAATTAAGACATAAAACCAGAGGCTGGAGCGGTGGCTCAAGTTGTAGGGAACTTGCATTGCACGCACTAACCTAAGTGGGACCACGCCACAATCCCCTGATGTCCTTGTGGTCTCCCAAGCCAGGACCGATTTATAGAATATAGCCAGGACTAACACCCAAACATTACAGAGTGTGGGCCAAAAAACAAACAAACAAACAAACCAAAAAAATCAGGAACTATTCTTTGTTTCTTATATTGTTTTCAGTTTATAACCAGAGGACTCTTAACTAACTTTCTTCTTTCTCCTTACTTCTTCCTTCCTTCCTTCCATCCCTCCCCTCCCCTCCCCTTCCCTTCCTTTCCCTTCCCTTCCTTCCCTTCCCTCTTCCAAAAAAGAGGGCCAGGAGATTGTAAAATGCTTAAGGCATTTCACCTGTATTGCATCCTGCTGATCTAGATTCACATCTCCAGGATCCCCTAAGCACCACCAGGGATGATTTCTGAATTCAGTCCCCAGTGATGTGCTCAAAACAGCCAAAAAAGAAAAAAGAAAAGACAAGGAACTATTTATAGATGTTTAAGATTAGGAAGTTGAGGACCATCAGAATCAGGAAATAGGGCACAGGAATCCAAAGAAAGTGTTTTTTTTTTGTGGGGCTGGGGCGATAGAATAGCATTTGCCTTGCAAGCAACTGACCTGGGTTTGATCCCAAGCAACCCATATGGAACCATATCCAATATCCCATCTCATATGGTCCCCTGAGCCTTCCAGGAGTAATTTGTAAGTGCAAAGCCAAGAGTAACTCCTGAGTACTATTGGGTATATGTGTCCCCCCCCAAAAAAACAAGTATTTTTTGTGAACACTTGGTTGATAGCTCAAAGCACCAAACTCATTTTTATTTTAACCTAACATGTGTTTTTCAAGCAAAAGGCTCCAAGTTCAATCCCCAGCTCTGTAGCTGGGGGATCCCTGAGCTGTAAATAGTCTAGATGGCTGCGTATGATACAAACCCAAGAAAATGTTTCTATGTCTGTAGAAGAAAATTGATGAGCCTACATGCATTGTAATTATTTTCTTCCAAGAAGGATCTGTGACAAAGGTATCGCATGGGCTTAATAATAGAAACAGTCTATGAAAGACACTTTAACATGTGAGGATGTAGCAGCTAATGAGAAAGTGACCTCTTTATGGTTCCAAACATGACCTCATTTTGTCCTGGGGCAGTTCAAGTGTAGCTGGCAGAGCTAAAGAACCGGGAATCCTGGGAGCACGCCCACTAGGAGGCTGTTGGTGAACTTCAGACTTCTGCAAACACAGCTGGGGCCTTCCTGGGAAAGGGAAGTGCAAAAAACAGTGCTCAGTTCCCACTGTACGTAGGACCTTTCCAACAGATGTGGTTCTGATTATGGCATTCATTTTTTTTGTTTTTTGTTTTTTTTTGGATCACACCCGGTGGTGCTCAGGGGTTACTCCTGGCTGTCTGTTTAGAAATAGCTCCTGGCAGGCACGGGGGACCATATGGGACACCGGGATTCGAACCAACCACCTTTGGTCCTAGATCAGGTGCTTGCGAGGCAAACACCGCTGTGCTATCTCTCCAGGCCCGATTATGGCATTTATGACTAGGAACACTAAGTCACCAAATGCTCTTTGTTATAACATCTGGAGCAGGCTGATTTTTCTGATGAGAACACTAAACTCCAGAAAGGTTAAGAACTTGCCGAAGGGTACCCAGGTCACAGAGGGCAGAGATTCAAACTGAGCCCAAACCTCAGACTTGCATGGAAAGCCAGTTTGCTGTCTCTTAAAGGAGCAGGAAAGCAAGTGTAGGATGTTTCTCACTCATCATGTTCCTGAGCAGCCTTTCCTTACTGTGGGGTCCCTCAGGAGCAACAGCATCTTCTGTGACTCAGACGCACTTCAGATCTATTGCCTCTTAAGTTGGAAAACGGATTGCCTTCCTCACTGGTGCACATATTGAAGCTTCTAAGTGGTTTAGTGGTAGAGCACTTGCCTTGCATGAGTGAGGCCCTGGGTTTGATCCCTAGTACCACGTACCAGGTGTAAATGAGAGAAAAAATGAAGTATGATTTTGGGGTCATACCTCGCTATGCTCAGCACTTATTCCTGAGTCTGAGCTCAGGAATCCCTCCTGGTGGGGGCTCAGGGGGCCACATATCATGCTATCGTCAAATCAGTGAGCTTTAATTCCTACTACTGGTATTTCTCTAGCCCTACGAAGCATTATCTTGCTTTTATTCTCTTTCCTTCCTTCCTTCCTTTTTACTTCCTTTATTCCTTCCTTCCTTCCTCTTTCTTTCTTTCTTTCTTTCTTTCTTTCTTCTTTCTTTCTTTCTTTCTTTCTTTCTTTCTTTCTTTCTTTCTTTCTTTCTTTCTTCTTTCTTTCTTTCTTTCTTCCTTCCTTCCTTCCTTCCTCCCTCCCTCCCTTTCTTTCTTTCTTTCTTTCTTTCTTTCTTTCTTTCTTTCTTTCTTTCTTTCTTTCTTTCTTTCTTTCTTTCTTTCTTTCTTTCTTCCTTCCTTCCTTCCTTCCTTCCTTTCCTTCCTTTCTTTTCTTTCTTTCTTTCTTTCTTTCTTTCTTTCTTTCTTTCTTTCTGTCTTTCTATCTTTCTTTCTTTCTTTCTTTCTTTCTTTCTTTCTTTCTTTCTTTCTTTCCTTTCTTTCTTCTTTCTTTCTTTCTTTCTTTCTTTCTTTCTTTCTTTCTTTCTTTCTTTCTTTCTTTCTTTCTTTCTTTCTTTCTTTCTTTCTTTCTTTCTTTCTTTCTTTCTTTCTTTCTTTCTTTCTTTCTTTCTTTCTTTCTTTCTTTCTTTCTTTCTTTCTTTTGGGCCACACCTGACGGTACTCAGGGGTTACTCCTGGCTGTCTGCTCAGAAATAGCTCCTAGCAAGCACGAGGGACCATATGGGTCACCGGGATTCGAACCAACCACCTGTAATCCTGGATCTGCTGTTTGCAAGGCAAACGCCGCTGTGCTACCTCTCCCCCCCCCCGCCGTTTGAGTCTTTAAAGAAAAATTTATGTTGGGCCAGAGAGTTGGCATATGCATGCAGGCATTTGATTGCTCAAAGCCAACTCAGGTTTTTTATTTTTATTTTATTTTATTTTATTTTATTTTGGTTTTTGGTTTTTGGGTCTCAGTTGGCAGCGCTCAGGTGTTCCTATTGGCTCTATGCTCAGAAATCGCTCCTGGCACGCTTGGGGACTACAAGGGATGCTGGGATTCAAAACACTGTCCTTCTGCATCTAAGGCAAACGCATTACTGCTGTGCTATCTCTCCGGCCCCCCAACTCAGGTTTGATCTCCAGCACCTCAGATGGACTTCAGTTGTCACCAGGAGTGAGTCCTGAGCACTGGGCTAGGAGTTAAACTGTAAACACAGCTGACTGTAGCCCCCATACCAATAATTTAATGATTGTTTTTACCCCTTAGGATGATGAAGATGAAGCGAGTGCCGAAGAAAAAGAGCCAAGTAGTGATGACAGAAACGATGACTGATTAGACACACACCCACGAACACAACATGAAGGCCTCTTAGGACCTTAGAATGGTGACGGTGATGAGGCAAGTGCCAGAGAAGAGAAACCAAGTAGGGATGACAATGACTACTCCTGATTTGATAGACACACACACTCTCTCTTTCTCTCTCACACACACAGTTTCTCTTACTGTCACTCAGTCCTCCCAGTCCCTTTCAGTGCAAGTTCACAGCCTGTATCCTTGTGTTCGCCACTAGCTGTCCTTTGTATTTGACAGGAAGCATCATATTTTGGCGTTATTAGGGTTTGTGTTAAATCATGTTAAGTGCTGCGTACTTCTCCCTTTCTGATGAGAAATGACTTATTCTGTCCTTATTGTGGGGTTTGTATCATTTCGATTTAAGTGAATTTCTTAGGTCATAGTGAGACGCAGCTGACCCTGGCCCAGATTCCATTTTGGCTTTCTGTGAGTGCACCCCTGACCAGTCAGCATTCTGGACCGGCGAGCTAATTGCTAGCTTTGAAATTCTGCTTTCTTCTAAAATTTACATGTGTGCTGTACCAGTTTCACAAATAAATCATTTGAAGCTCTAGCTACTTCTTGTTGTTTTATTTTTTCCTTCCAAATTGCCTCATTATTCTAGGTTTAAATGGCATTGATTTGTGATTTATGCAAAGAAATTAAGAGACTGGTGCTCATATATAAGTTCTGCTATAAAAGGACTATTTAGGGCCAGAGAAATAGCATGGAGGTAAGGTGTTTGCCTTGCATGCAGAAGGTCGGTGGTTCAAATCCCGGCATCCCATATGGTCCCCGAGCCTGCCAAGAGTGACCCCCGAGCACTGATGGGTGTGACCCAAAAACCAAAAAAAGGTTGGGGCTTTTAAAATTATTATTGGGAGCTAGAGTTATAGTACAGTGGATAGCGTGTTTGCCTTGCACACAGCCAACACAGGTTTGATCCCCAGTTTCCAGTATGGACCTCTGTGTACCACCAGGAGTAATTCATGAGTGCAGAGCCAGAAGGAAACCCTGAAAAGTGCTGGTTTAGCCCCCAAAAATAATTATATTGGGCCAGAGCAATAAACAGGTGTGGTACTTGCCTCGCATTTGCCTGACCTGGATATGATCCCAGAAATGCCATATGGTCCCAGACGCTATCAGGAGTAAGTATGGACCAGCTCCCCCCACCACACACACACCTCTCAATATTTTTTTCCTCATTTGGGTCCCACACCCTTTTATACTGGGACTATTCCTGCTCCTCATCAGGTGCGGGAAGGTGCTGTTCTTGGAGATGCCAAGGGGCCATTAGTACTAGGGATCAAAACTCAGGGCTGGAGCAAAAGGACAATGCATACTGCACTTGCTTTGCATGCAGCCAATCCAGTTCCGAGCTCTGGTGCCAAAGCCCACTGCCAGGTAGGTACGACACTGACAAGGAAAGGTTTTTCCGGAGGTCGATTTTAATAGGAAAAAGACAAGGTAGAGAAGCCACAAGCCTTACAGCCAACCCCTTGGCCAGGAGAGAGAAAGGAGGTGAAGACAAACTGGGAGGAGGGGGCAGTCAGAGAGGACCACAGGAAAAGGAAAGGCAGGAGGAGCAACAGGGCAACAAAAATAGTGAGTCCAGCCAACCATCTTTCTAGTTCTCTGGCAGCCAGCTTTCAGGAGTTTCAGGAGTTACTCCTGGCTCTGCACTCAGAATCGCTCCAGGCTCAGGGACCATCAGCAGGTGTGGGAGGAGGGAGGAATGAGAAAGGGAGGAGGAGGGAAGCAAGTAAGAAAAGGAAGGAGAAAGAAAGGAAAATCAGGCCACAGTTGTACATAAAATTCCAGGCCTGAATTTCAACTAACTGGATAAAAGGTGGCTCACAGACCCAAAGGTCCTGCTCTAGAAGTTCCCACCTACCTCGAGAGGACAAAGCCTCAGTTGTCCAAGAACTAGAGGCCCCCTAGTAGGGAACCTCTGTTTCTCTGGCCAACACTGCATCCAAGGCCCCCTCCCCTTGCAGGCTGGAGAGGAAAGCTGGAAGGACCCTCACCTTGCATGCCCCTAGCCTGGATTGATATCTGACACCCTAGATAGTTTCCCAAGCACCAAAAAGAGTGATCCCTGAGCACAGAGCCAGGCAATGTGTAATTCCCCAAAATGAAAAAATGTAGGCCCCTCTATTCTGCACCTGGGATCCTGCCATGGGGAAGGCAGTGCCAATGCAGTTGACATCCAGGGGAACTGATCAGGGGCTAGTTCAGGAGGCTTAATCGAGCCTGGGCCCAACTCTGCTGTCACAAGCCCCAAAGTAATCACTGTCCCCAGGGCTGTATCTTTTCTCCATGAGTGCCTGGCTACTGCCTTTTTGACCAGGGGGTGGGGGGCAAAGGAGCTGAGTAGGGTGATCCCAGGACGACTCCCACCTCCATTTCACTGGCTGCACTGGACCTGCAGGAGCACTGTTCCTGTCTGGTGTGCTCCCTTCCCACTATGACTTTCACCCATATTATCTAATCTACATGTTAGACAAACCCACTTCAAAAGGCTGCCAGTATTACCTTGCATAAGACCTAGAGACTGGTGCCAGAGCAATGGATAGTGTGGTGGGCAGGGCACTTGCCTCAAGATTAGTCTGCCAGGGTTCAATCTCTTGTATCCCATAGGCTGCAGACAACGGGTTCGTCCCTGTGCAAGAAAAACCCGATGTACTATCCTCTCTGGCTCCCAAAATGAAGATTTTTAAGGGCCATAAAGACTACACATTGAGCAAGATTCTTGCTTTTTACACTGCCATTCCAAGTACAATCCACAGCACCCTAGATAGTCCCTTGAGTACATTTATTTACCTTGCATGCAGCTGATCCAGAATGGACTGTGGTTTAAATCCCAGTTTCTCATATGTCCCCCTTCAGTGATTTCAGAGTGCAGAGCCAGGAGGAACCCTTAAGCGCTGCCAGGTGTAACCCAACAATCATTTCTTTTTTTGGGGGGGGGGCCACACCCGGCTGTGCTCAGGGGTTACTCCTGGCAGGCACGGGGGACCATATGGGACACCGGGATTCGAACCAACCACCTTTGGTCCTGGATCGGCTGCTTGCAAGGCAAACGCCACTGTGCTATCACTCCGGGCCCCCAACAATCATTTCTATTTTTTATCCACTCAATCAGCTTATTCCATAAAATAAAATAAAACACATTCTGCCTAAATGTTTGAATAAAAATATCAAGATCCTCTAGTACTTAGCACTTTTTGTCCAAAACAAGAAAACTCAACATTTTAATGGCATATCTTAAAATACATAATTTATAAAGTTTTATTGACTTGCCTAGTTAGGTGAATCATCAGACTGTTTTTAGAGTTACTCTTAAGAAAGAGACTAAAACCATGATAATATTCCTGTTACCATATTTACAGTGTGTGCTCAAAGGAATGTCACTTGCCTTTCATTTAAGAATGACTTGTCTTCAAGGAGACAAGTAAAATCCACCTGGAAGTTTGTACTTCTTGCCTTATGTATAATCATCATTCAATAACGGCTCTATTTATTTATTTATTTATTTTTGAAACAGCCAGAAGAAAGAAGACAAACCATAGGAGGACCTAATTTATATGTCTCACATAGAAAAACTGGAACTGGGAATCCCATCTTTTGAAAGGGGGGAGTAACCCCTGAGTGCCGGGTGTGACCCAAAAACCACAAAAAAAAAAAAAAGAAAAGGGGAGATGTCTAGATCATTCTTAACCCCACAGTAAAAAGGGACAAGGACAGAGAAGGAAAGAAATTGAGAGGAAGTAGTGATAGATGGAACCATGGGAGTCAGAGTTCAAGGGGATCTGAGTACATCAGTGATTTAAAGGACTCATGAATTTAAATATCGAAATGACACAATCAATACTAAAAAAAGCGATCCAAATTAACAACCCAAGTAATAAATGTGCCTATCAAGTGCAAGGAAAGGGGGAATGCAAAGTGGCTCAGGACGAACCCGAGTATTTTTTTTCTAAAAATATATTGTAGGGAGAGAGGTAGGTCGTGGAAATTTTTTTTTGGAGACAGGAATGTGGTGGTCGTGGAAATTCTTTTAGGGAGACAAAAGGAGAGAGGCACTGTGGCTCAGAAGGACACTTTCTTTTAACCCAATTTTTATAGGGACAGTATTTCAGGCGGTATTTCAGAGGCCAGGAGATCCGGAGACATCTAGTGATGTCTCCGAGGAGGTGGCCTCGGTTGGAGTCCAGGAGGAGGAGGAGGAGGCAGCCTCCGTTGAAGACCATGAGGAGGAGGACCAGGAGGAGGCCTCGACTGGAATCAGCGAGTTGGCCTCGGATGCAGGGTTAGACCCTGATTGCTCTCTGTGCATCTCTAGATGGAAATTACAAGAACAATAGTAATATAATTCTGAGTGGAGGAATCATAAGCATTAGATGAAATTTTCAAACTTTCCATATGTTCACCTGCCATTTGGGAGCATGCAATTGATACACAAACTTACAAAAAACAAATTTTTATAAAATTTCATCTGCCCTGTGGAAGCCAAAACTTAAAAACTTAAGTGTTTGTGGAGAAAACCCAGTTTTATTCTCCGTCATTGCTAGCATGGCCCAGAGAGTTAGTAAAAAGAAAATGACTAGGATGTGAGGGAAGAAAGTAGAGAAGAATCAGAATGGGGTATTTTCTGTGGCTTAGGAGGGTGATTTGTAGGAGAAATAAGGGCAATTTGAGGAAAATGAACATGAAAAGAATTTTTCTGGACATTATTCAATAGGCAGGTCTAGGCTGGGGGACCATATGGGATGCCAATTCGAACTACAGTCCTTTCTGGATGGTCTGCTTGCAAGGCAAACGCCCTGCCTTCATGGCATGGGGGACTCTAAGGGGTGCCGGGATTTGAACCACCTTTGGTCCTGGCCAGCTGCTTGTGAGGCAAATGCCCTCCCGCTGTGCTATCTCTTGGGCCCCTGATCTTTTCTATTCATCACACCTGGCAGTGCTTAGGGGGTGCTTCCCAGTGCTGGGATGGATGGCTCTGGGATCCAAACTGCCTCGAGTTAAACCCAGCTGGAGCGTGCAGCACAAGCTAGTCACGACTTGCCAGACCCAAGGGGCTTTTCTTCTATTAAAAATTGTTCTCGGGGCCCGGAGAGATAATACAGCGGCGTTTGCCTTGCAAGCAGCCGATCCAGGACCAAAGGTGGTTGGTTCGAATCCTGGTGTCCCATATGATCCCCCGTGCCTGCCAGGAGCTATTTCCGAGCACAGAGCCAGGAGTAACCCCTGAGTGCCACCGAGTGTTGCCCTAAAACCAAACTAAAAAAGAAAGAGGATTTTCTCATGCTGGCATGATTGCCAATATGTTTCTTTCATAATTTGAGAGCTGTATGTCAGTATATACACGCTCATTCCTGAATCATGCAAAAATCAAAACCTCATACTGGCTTTATTCCCTACACAGTGGGTATATGATGGAGGGCGTTGTTTTGCTTTGCTTTTTATTTATTAGCATTGTTTTTAACTTTCTTTCTTTTAAGGGAAAAGGAGGAAAACAGATGGGGAAAGAAATGGCTCTGACGATGGAGGCCCCAGAAGGTCAGAAAAGGAACAGGCCAGACCCTGATTGGCCCCACCCACCAGCTTCGAAAAAGGCTTAGGGGGGCCGGAGAGATAGCATGGAGGTAAGGCATTTGCCTTTCATGCAGGAGGTCATCGGTTCGAATCCCCGGCGCCCCATATGGTCCCCCATGCCTGCCAGGAGTAATTTATGAGCCTGGAGCCATGAATAACCCCTGAGCACTGCCGGGTGTTACCCAAAAAACAAAAAAAAAAAAAAAAAAAAAAAAAAAAAGAAAAAAAAAGAAAGAAAGAAAAAAGGCTTAGGGGAAAAAAATGACTGCGGGGTAGGGGGAAGCAGCCAATTTGGCCCATCTTCAGGTGCTGAGACTCAAATATCCGGACAGAGGATGTCAGCAGGAACTTTATGGAAGAGCAGAAAAAGGAATCACACTTGACAGCTTTCTGTAGACAATTACTCAGGATAAACCAAAAAGAAAAGAGAAAACAGAGGAGGGGGTGGGATGGTTTGGGTTTTTTGCTGAAAGCCGCTTCCCTTTCTGGAGTTGCCAGGAAAACAGATTAGCAATGTAAATGGTTAAAAGAGCACGTTCCGAATTTACTATTGGTAGGGAGAAAGGGAATCTTTTAAAAGAACTAGCTCTAGTTGCAGAGACTACTGCTACCAAAAATGTTTAATAGGATGTGTTGATAACAAATTAGCTAAAAGGTTCATAAAGCCACTCACTAACCATGACATGAGAGCTACTGTTGAGATGAAAGACCAAGGACTGTTCCTCTCTCCTGGCTATAACTCAGTATTCCATTTTTCAGTGCCATCCTAACTCATAAACACCTTCCTTAGCAAGAGAGGACCCCACTTCATTCCAGCTTGGTCTCCACGAGTGAGCACTCAGTCGTCGAAACTTTTCCAAATCCTATAAATGACCCACTTGTTTTTCTTTGTAACTTTTATTAAAAACAAAACCACAAAGAAAAACCCTGGGGTCCCAACAACAGGAAATGGGTAGCTTTGCCTTGCACATGGCCGACTTGAATTCAGTCCTTACCGGCACCTCCTATGGTCCTGAGCACCACCAGGAGTGATCCCTGAGTGCAGTGAGTGCAGAGCCAGGAGTAACCCCTGAGCAGCACTCGTGTTGCCCAAAACCAAGAACAGCCCTGAGCTGGGAGTTTACTCAAAGGCTCACATTTTGCTTTTGGGGAGACACTGCTCCGGATGAGCCCCAAGCAACAACAGTAGAATTCCAAGCACTGTGCTCGCTCAGATTAGTCTTGAGTACTGCCAGAAGGGACTGGAAACCGTTTTTGTTTGGGGCCACACCCGGCAGCGCTCAGAGGTTACTCCTGGCTATGTGCTCAGAAATGCTCCTGGCAGGCTCAAGGGAACATATAGGATGTCGGGTTTCGAACCACCGTCCTTCTGCATGCAAGGTAATTGCTTTACCTCCATGCCATCTCCGGCCACAAGACTGGAAAACTTTCAATAAAGAAACCAACTCGGGGCTGGAGAGAGCACAGCGGTAGGGTGTTTGCCTTGTATACAGTCAAGCCAAGACGGACCTGGGTTTAATCCCTGGCATTTCATATGGTTTCCAAGCCTGCCAGGAGCAATTTCTGAGCACAGAGCCAGGAGTGACCCCTGAGCACCACCGGGTGTGGACCAAAAGCCTCAAAAAATAAATAAATGGGACCGGAGAGATAGCACAGTGGCAGGGCTTTTGCTTTGCACACAGCCAATCCATAATGGGACCATGGTTGAATCCTGGCAAGCCATATGGTCCCCTGTGCCTGCCAGGAGGAATCTCTGAGTACAGAGCCAGGAGAAACCCAAGTGCCTCCAGGTGTGACATAAAAACCAAATAAAAAACGAAAAAGGTCTTATGATTTGATGGCTATAGATTTTAGATTTCTCTTTTGGACTATGTGGAAGTTGCTCCCAACTCTGTGTTCAGGGATCCATGTAGTGACAGGCACGGAACTAAGCCCTCCTGTATGCAAACTGTATCTTGGATCATTGAGCCTATCTCTGGTTCTATTGAATTCTATGGTTTTGGTTTTGTTTGTTTGTTTTTTGGTTTTGATCACACTCCGCAATGCTCAGGGGTTACTCCTGGCTCTATGCGCAGAAATCACTTCTGGCAGGCTCAGGGGACCATATGTGTTGCTGGGATTTGAACTACTGACCTCTGATTGCAAGGCAAACGCCTTACCTCCATGCTATCCCTCCAGCTTCTGAATACTATGTTATTAAAGCTGATTTCCACCCCCTTAGTTTTCTGACATCCTTCTGAATTTTGCTTATATGGGGGTTTTCTTGTTGTTATTGCTGTTGTTGTTGTTGTTCTTGGGTCACAGCCAGCGGTACTCGGTTACTCCTTGCTGAATACTCAGACATTGCTTTTGGCAGGCTCGGGGGACCTTATGAAATACCGTCCTGGGTATGCCTCATGCAAGGCAAATACCCTACTGCTCTGGCTCCCTGACTTTTGTTTCTTTAAAACATACCATACCTAGCAGTGCTGAGTCATGGTACGATTCAAAATTCAGTGCTCAGAAGTCACGTGCTCAGTGCTCAAGTATCAGGCTGCTCTGGGATCCAGCCTGGGCTTTCTCCATGTAGAACATGCCCTCCAGTCCATTGAACCAGCTCTCCAGCTCTTCGCATTGTTTTTGTTTGGTTTGGCTTGAGGGCCACACCTAACAGTAGTCAGGGGCCATGCCTTGCTCAGGGCACCAAAAATGGTGCTAGAAGGGGAAGAAACATGCAAGTGCTTTACCTACTCTGCTGTCTCTATGATCTCATGTAATTCTGTATGTGTGTTTGGGGTTAGACTACCATGCTAGTCAATGATCCTGAGCCCCAATAATATGTTTTGTGGGGCTATACCCAGTAGCACTCAAGGGTTACTCCTGACTGGGCTTAGAAATCACTCCTGTGGGACCAGAGCAATAGCACAGTGGTAGGGCATTTTCCTTGCACTCAACCTACCAGGAAAGGACTGGGGTTCGATCTCCGGCATATCATATAGTCCCCCGAACCTGCAGAGAATGATTTCTGAGTGCATAGCAAGAGTAACACCTGAGCATCATCAGATGTGTCCCCCCCAAAAAAAAAAAAACCAGAAAAAATTGCTCCTGGAAAGCTGAGGACCATATGATATGCCGGAAATCGAACCCAGATACATCCTGTTTCAGCCCCTACAAAACAAGCACACTACTGCTGTTTTATCACTTCAGACCCTCAACAAATATTTTTTGGTTTTTGGGTCACACCTAGCAGTGCTCAGGGTTACTTCTGGCTCTATGCTCAGAAATCGCTCATGGCAGGCTCAGGGGATCATATGGGATGCCGGGGTTTGAACCAATAACCTTCTGCATAAAAGGCAAACACCTTACATCCATGCTACCTCTCCGGCTCCACAACAAGAATTTTTAAAGGACATAGAATAGGGTTGCCTTGCTAGTGGTCACTCCAGCTTGATTTCTGGCACCCAGTATGGTCCACTGTGACCCCTAAGCATTGCCAGGTGTGCTTAATCCCCCCAAATCATTGAAGAGTATTTATTAACATGTGGGAATTCTTTATATAGTTTGAATATAAATATTTTATCCAGATATGCTTTGCCATTTTTCTTCCCTAACCTGTAGCTAGCTTGTGTTTGCATTATCTTTGAATGAATTCCACACTTCAATGTCAGTTGATCTATTTTGTTTGTTTCTTTCTTAGGTGTCTACCAGCAGTATCCTAGCTGTTCATGACTCTGTACTCAGGAGTGACCCCTGGCGGGGCTCAGGGGACCATGTGTTAACCAACTTATTCTTTGACTTGTCATTTAGGTGTGTGTCTAAAGAAATTGTTTTCTTTTGTTTTGGGGCCACACCCAGCAATACTCAGGGGTTACTCCTGACTCTGTTTTTAGGAATACTCTGGCTGTGCTCATGTGAGATGATGGAGATGAATCTGGGCCAGCCACATAGAAGTCAAGTGCTGTACTGGCTGTACTATCTCATCAGCCCCTCATAATAAAAATTTGTTTTGGTTTTTGGGTCACACCTGGCGTTGATCAGGGGTTACTCCTGGCTCTGAGCTCAGAAATTCCTCCTGAAAGGCTTGGGGAACCATATGGAATGCCGGGATTCGAACCACTGGCCTTCTGCATGCAAGGCAAATGCCTTACCTCTGTAAAAGAAAAGTTTCCCCTGGGTTTGCTAACTGCCCTGATCACCCACCCCCCTTCACAATTCTGGGAACTTAAGTTTCCCCTGAGTTTCCTGACTGCTCTGATCACTCATCCCCCTTCACAATTGTGGGAACTTGTAGACCCAGTGACAGTTTAACTTTCTTTCTGTTCCTACATGGTTCTAACCTAGTGGTGTTAACCCTGTAAGCTTGCACCTGCACCTTGCAAAAATGATGTGACTGAGCAAATGCCAGATGTCATGTACTTCCTAAAGCAAATCAATCTACTGTACCTTTCTATTGTTTGAAATTCTATATACAGCTTGTAAGCTCATGGCTCAGGGCTGGCAGTTTCTGGCTTATGCTGGATTCTAGCACAGTCCCTGCATATGCTTGAGAAAATAAACCCTCTGCTTTTGCATGAGACTGTGGTCTTGGTGTCTTTGAACGGTGCATCATTCTCCTGGACTTAACACCTCCACGCGATGTCTCAGGCCCCCTTTCTTTGACTTATGAGGGAGGGGACCCATACTCAACAGTGTCAGAGCTGCTACTGGCTCCTACGGAATACCTGGGGGCATTTGCAGTGCATGTACAAACCTAGGGCTTCAGCACATTTATGTTATTTATTATTTTTTTTTGGTGGTGCTGGTTTTGTTTCAGGGCTACATCTTGTGATACTCAGGGTTACTCTTGGCCATGCTCAGGTGACAATATAGGGGGCCAGGAATTGAAACCAGATCAGCCATAAGCAAGGAGAATTACATACCAACTGCGTCCCACACATTCTTACTAAATTAGATGTGGTGTCTCCCCTGAAACCGAGGGATTCTCTTTTCCGTTTCAGAAATGTGGAAGTGGGGGCTGGAGAGATAGCATGGAGGTAAGGCGTTTGCCTTGCATGAAGAGGGTCAGAGGTTCTAATCTGGGTATCTCATATGGTCCCCTGAGTGTGCCAGGAGTGATTTCTGAGCGTAGAGCCAGGACTAACCCCTGAGCGCTGTAGTGTGACCCCCCGAAAAAAGAAGAAATGTGTAAGTGAACTTGTCAGGCGACTCTAATGGGCTGCCATAAAAGGCCAGTTAGGGTGCTTGATCGCCTCAGCCACACTGGACTCCGCTCAGAAGGAAGCTTGCTCTGGGACATCACAAATGCCATTGGAAAGCTGTGTGTGTGTGGTCCATGAGGTAGTGTAGCGGGTAAGGTGTTTGCCTTGCATGGGGTTGATTCAGATTCAATCTCCAATTCGAACCCTGACATTCTCTATGGTACCCCATGCATTGCAGGGTGTGGTTCAAAAACCAAAATAAAAATAGAAATAAAATCCACCATGGGGGACTGAACATAGAGTAGTCATGTGACAAACACCAATTTGATCCCCAGCACTGAATATGATCCCCACGGCCCACCAGGAAAGATCTCTGAGCTCAAAGCGAGGAATAAGTCCTGATCACTTCCAGGTATTGCCACAACCTCAAAACAAACAAACAGACAAATTAATAATTAGAGTTGGGACTATGTCTCAAAGGATTGGAGCACTTGCTTTCTATGGATCTGATGTTTGGTCCCTCATGGTTCTCAAGCCACTGCCAGGAGCACCTTCCAGCCACTGCTGTAGGAATAAAAATCCTGCACTCATTATACTGTGTATGGTCCCAAATCCAAAAAGGGGGGAAAGAAGACAAAAGAAGAATGGGGGGGGGGGGCAAGAGATAGCACAGCGGTAAGGCATTTGCCTTAGACACAGAAGGATGGTGGTTTGAATCCCGGTATCCCATATGGTCCCCAGAGCCTGCCAAGGGCGATTTCTAAGCATAGAGCCAGGAGTAACCCCTGAGCACTGCTGGGTGTGATCCAAAAACAGACAAAAAATAAGGAGAATGAGGGGCCAGAGAGATAGCAGTGAGCAGGGTGTTTTCCTTAAACATGGCTGCGTGGCTGACTAGTTTCAATCCCACATCGCAGTAGTCCCCTGAGCCCTGTCAGGACTGATCCTTAAGCCTTGTATCTCCAGTTTGTACCACACACACACACACAAAGTAGAACAGATAAGATTTGCTAAGAGTTTAGATGAGAAGTAGCTAAGAAGTCATGAGTTTTGGGGCTAGAGCAATAGCATTGGGTAGGGCATTTGCCTTGCAAACCCATAATGCCCCGTTGATCACATGACTGGCCAACTTGTCATGTGAACCACAAACCCGGAAGTTCTAGGCACAATGTATACATAAACCAGTAACGTGACACGCAATCCCAGAAGTTCAAATGTGGTCACCTGGCACACTAGGCTGTCACGTGACACAACAACCTGTCATGTGACCCGCAAACCTGAAAGTCCCCTGGGTGGTCATGTGATGCGCAAGCCTGTCACTTGACTGGCCATCCCCAAACACGGAAGTCCCCAGGCAGTCATTTGACATGCTAGCCAACCAGTCATGTGCCATGCAAACCCGGAAGTCTGCTGAGCAGTCACGTCACTTGTCAACCTGTCACGTGACCTACAAACAGTAAATCCCCTGGGCAGTCACTTGACCTGCAAACCTGTTATGTGACCCGAAATCCAGAATTTACCTAGTGGTCTTGTGATGTGCCAACACACCACTTGATCACCAAACCCGGAAATCTCCAGGGCCCTTACATGACCCACAATTCTGTCATGTGACCCGCTAAACCAGAAAGTCCCGGGGGTCACGTGACGTGCAAACCTGTTGCGTGACTGGCAAATCCATCACGTGACCTTGAAACCCGGAAGTCTCCTGGGCGGTCACGAGAAGCCCCAGGGTGGTCACGTGACATGTTGCAAAACCGTCACGTGACTGACCAACCCCACCATGTGAACCCAAACCCAGAAGTCCCAGGGGTAATCAAGTGATGAGCCAAACTCTCAGGTGACCTGATAACCCTTCAGGTTTCCCAGAAACCCTGAATACTCCAGGGCTGTCACATGACCAGTGATCCAGCCATGTGACATGCTAACAAATCACGTGACCCACAAACCCAGATGTCATTGGGCAGCCACGTGAGGGGCAAATCTGTCATATGACTGGCCAATGTGACCCCCCCAATCCCAGTGTCTCTGGATAGTCACGTGACCCGTAAAACCGTCATGTGACTCCAAACCAGGTAGTCCTTGGGCAGCCACATGACTCACAAATCCATAACGTGACCCGTAAACAAGGAAGTCCCTTGTGTGGTCACGTGACATGCTAACCAGTCACGTGACCCCAAAACTTAGAAATCTGTAGGGCTGTCATGTGACCCGCAACCTCGTCACATGACTCACCAGCCTATAGGTGGGCCCCAATCCGGAAGTACTTGGGGAGTCATGTGACACGCAAACAGGGAAGTCAGCGGGCAGCCACATGACGCGTAAGTCTGTCACATGACAGGCCAACCTGTCACGTGACCCCAGAACCCAGAATCTGCAGGCTTCTCACGTGATCTGCAAACAATCATGTGACACACAACACCCGAAAGTCCCTCCGGGCATCACGTGATTCGCAAGACTGATTCCCAAACCCATCATCAGCCAGCGGGGTGCAGTGCTTCATAGGGCCGCGAGAGGCAGACACTCAGAACAGTGTGAGGACTCCTCCAAGAGCAGCTGGCTGGGGTGCAGTGCTCAAATAAGTCCGCTAGAGGGAGACGCTCAGAACAGGGAGAGGGGGCTCCTCCAATGTGCACCTGTAAAGGATCCAGTGGCTGAAGTATGACTATAGTCCGATATTTTGCACCAGCTGAAGTTAAGGCGAGCACCCCTTTCTAGAGGGAGCAATGACGAGGAGTGCCTGAGAGCACTTTCAACAAAACGCTTAGAAATATCATGAATAAAACAAGAATATAGTTTGGGTTGCCCCATATGGGGGGGCTGTGCTTTTTCCAAACAATGTTGCAAAATTCACATGAGGCAAAACAAACAAAAAAACACCCCATGAAAATAAAATAAAATTAAATAAATCACCTCCCACATGAAAAAAATTGCACTGAATTTAACTCTCTGGGTCCCAGATTCTAATTGCTCTTTCAGCGGTCGAGAGACCCCCAGATGCTCCCATCGGCTAGGGTGGGAAAACAGGCAGGATGAAGAGGAGGTCCATAGACTTGTTCCTTTGCACCCTGCATCATCCCTGCCATGAGCAAGGCAGGTGAACGACAGTGCTTTCTCCTGGGATGGAGCACAGGGCCAGTACCGACAGAGGAAGACAGGGGATACATGATTTACTAATAGAACTCATTAAAGGAAGCTGGCCACTGGGGGTCCAACTTGCCGTTCCTTGCAGGGAAAAGCAGGGGTTGATGGCAGGAAGAAGAACATAAAGACCCCCTAAAGCTCTTTGCTGGGAGGCGTGTTGCTGGGTTCTTTGGCAGTTGTGAGTTTAAGCCAACAGAAGCAAGAGGGAGACACGTGTGTGGAGTCTCCTTGGGCCATCACTTTCATGACTTGCTGAGCAAATCCGATGAGTTTACCATCATTAGGAATATCTGAACCTTCCACACCGGATGCCTGAGGAGAAAATAAAATGAAAAGCTCTAAGTATTTATTGGCAGAAATATAGCCATTAAGACTATTGTGGAGACCCATGGGAAGGAGGGTAGTGGGCAACAGGGCCTTGGGACACTAACAGGAGTTAGATGAGTCTCTTCCCAAAAAACAGGGCTCAGGTTTAAGGTAGCATCACACAAATGGCTAACATTCTCTATGAATTCCAATAGTCACGAGGCCAGGATAGCTGATTTACTTGGGGACCACGTGGAATGCCAGGTATTAAACCCGGGCCTGTCCTACGTTGGCCGTGTGCAAGGCAAATACCGAACTGTTGTGCTATACCTCATTTGTTTATTGGTTTATTTATATCCTGGCTCTGCACTCAGAAATCACTCCTGGCAGGCTCGGGGGACCATATGGAATGCAGGGAATCAAACCTGGGTTCGTCCAGGATTAGCCACGTGCAAGGCCAGGCCCTACCACTGTGCTAACACTCTGAACCCTCTTTACTCTTTTTCTTTTTTGATTTTGGGTCACACCTGGCTCTATGCTCAGAAACGCTCCTGGCAGGATCAGGATATAGGATGCCGGGGTTTGAACCACCATCCTTCTGCGTCTAAGGCGAATGCCTTACTGCTGTGCTATCTCTCTGGCCCCTATTTACTCATTAAAAATTTTTTTGTCGGGCTCAGAGAGATAGCACAGCTTGTGGGAATTCTTTATATCTATGAATATAAATATTTTATCCAGATATGCTTTGCCATTTTTCTTCCCTAACCTGTAGCTAGCTTGTGTTTGCATTATCTTTGAATGAATTCCACACTTCAATGTCAGTTGATCTATTTTGTTTGTTTCTTTCTTAGGTGTCAACCAGCAGTATTCGAGCTGTTCGTGGCTCTGTACTCAGGAGTGACATCTGGTGGTGCTCAGGAACCGTGTGTTAACCAACTTATTCTTTGGCTTGTCCTTTAGGTGTGTGTCTACAGAAATAGTTTTCTTTGTTTTGGGGCCACACCCAGCAATATTCAGGGGTTAATCCTGACTCTTTTTTTAGGAAAACGCTGGCTGTGCTCATGTGAGATGCTGGAGATGAATCTGGGCCAGCCACATATAAGTGCTGTATTGGCTGTATTATTTCTTCAGCCCCTCATAATAAAAAAATTTTTTTTGGTTTTTGGGCCACACCTGGCGGTGCTCAGGGGTTATTCCTGGCTCTGAGTTCAGAAATACCTCCTGGCAGGCTCGAGGAACCATATGGAATGCCAGGATTTGAACCACAGGCCTTCTGCATGCAAGGCAAGTGCCTTACCTCCATGCAATCTCTCAGGCCCCCTTTGACTTTTGATGGGGGAGGGGGCCCATACTCAACCATGCCAGAGCTGCTACTGGCTCCTAGGGAATACCTGGGGGCATTTGCATTGCATGAACAAACCTAGGGCTTCTGCATATTTCTTTAGTTTTTTTTTTTTTTTTTTTGGTGATGGTGGTGGTTTTGTTTTGGGGCTATATCCTGTGATACTCAGGGTTACTCTTGGCCATGCTCATGTGACAATATAGGGTGCCAGGAATTGAAACCAGATCAGCCATATGCAAGGCAAATTCCATACCATCTGTGTACCACACATTCTTACTAAACTAGATGTGGTGTCTCCCCTGAAACCTAGGGATTCTCATTTTTGTTTCAGAAATGTGGAAGTGGGGGCCGGAGAGATAGCATGAAGGTAAGGCATTTGCCTTCCATGCAGAAGCTCGGAGGTTTAAATCCGGGCATCCCATGTGGTCCCCTGAGTGTGCCAGGAGCGATTTCTGAGCGTAGAGCCAGGAGTAACCAACCCCTGAGCGCAGTAGGGTGTGAACCAAAAACCAAAAAAAATGTGGAAGTGAACCTGTTAGGCGACTCTAATGGGCTGCCATCAAAGGCCAGTTAGGGTGCCTGATCTCCTCAACCCCACTGTACTCAGCTCAGAAGGAAGCTTGCTCTGGGACATCCCAAATGCCATTAGAAAGCTCAGTGTGTATGGTCCATGAGGTAGGTCGTGTAGCGGGTTGCATGGGTTGAATCAGATTCAATCTCCAATTCGAACCCTGACAATCTATATGGTACCCCAAGCATTGCAGGGTGTGGTTCAAAAACCAGAATAAAAATAGAAATAAAGGGGGCCAGAGAGATAGCATGGAGGTTAGGCGTTTGCCTTTCATGCAGAAGGAAGGTGGTTAGAATCTCAGCATCCCATATGGTCCCCAGTGCCTGCCTGCCAGGGGCGATTTCTGAGCATAGAGCCAGGAGTAATCCCTGAGTGCTGCCAGGTTTGACCCAAAAACAAAAAAAAAATAGCTCGAGAGTTAGCACAGTGGTGTTTGACTTGCAAGCAGCCTATCCAGAATCTAAGGTGGTTGGTTCGAATCCCTGTGTCCCATATGGTCCCCCGAGTCAGCCAGGGGCGAATCCTGAGTATTGAGCCAGAAGTAACCACTGAGCGCTCCTGGGTGTGACCCCCCAATGAAAACAAAAAAAGGAGAATGAGGGGCCAGAGGGATAGAGTGAGCAGGGTGTTTGCCTTAAACATGGCTGAGCAGTTTCAATCCCACACCCCAGACAGTCCCCTGAGCCCTGTCAGGAGTGATTCCTAAGCCTTGTACCTCCAGTTTGAAACACACACACACACACACAACAGAATTGATATGATTTGCTAAGAGTTTAGATGAGAAGCAGATAAGAAGCCATGAGTTTTGGGGCTAGAGCAATAGCACAGCGGTAGGGCATTTGCCTTGCACACGCCAACCCCTGACAGACACCTGTTCGATTCCCAGCATCCCATGTGGTTCCCCTAGCCAGGAGCTATTTCTGAGTGCAGTCGGGAGTAACCATTCAGTGTTACTGAGTGTGGCCCCAAAACTAAATAACCAAGGGAAAGAGACAAATAATAAATGGAAAACTAATAAATCTACAAAACCTATATTTTTATAAATTTAGGGGGTTTTGTTTGTTTTTTTTGGTTTGCCTTGCACTTGGCCAACTCAACTGCCGTTGAGAAAGTTCTGTGGCCTCGTGATCTGTGTGCAGGCACGAACCATTCCTGGAACAGTCCCTGTTGTCTTGTATTGGTTCACAATTTACTTTTTGGTTTCACCCCAAACAAAGGAAGTTGGGCCTGCTGTGGTGCCTCTCTGCCCTAGTGCCAACTCCAGAAAGTGACTTAATTTCTACGTCCCAGTGTGCCCTGGTCCAGAGACCCTCCAGACAGCAGCAAGCCAGCTTCCTTCAGCTCCATTCCCAAATCCCATAGGATGCCACCAATTTTCTTTCCTTTCCTGGGTGGCTCCTGACCTCCTTCTTGGGAAGGGTGGACTTATCTGGAAGCTGACAGGCCCAGAATGAAGCAAACACCTTGCACAACCCTGCTCCACTCCCCTCTCCCCTTTCCTAGGGGTGAGGTCCTCTGCTCTTAGGTGGCATCTCACACTTCCTTTCCTCCACTCTGAGCTCCCAGGCGACCCTCAGCTCTCAGAGCTGCAGTGTGGTTCAGCTGTGGGGTTTATACATTGACTGTTGTGCCCAGCTCTGTGCTCACTGAGCTGTCTCCCACGACAGACGGCTCCCTTCATTATTATTTTTAATTCTGTTTTGGTTTGGGACCACAGTGAAGCTCAGGACTTATTCCTGGCTTTGGACTTAGGGACGACTCAGAGGGGCTAGAGGACCTTATGGGATGCCGATGTCAAGCCTAGGTTCCAGCCCCTGACCAGTTGGCTTCTCTCTGATCTCTTCTGGAAAATTTCTAGACAGTCTCCCCATCATCCCTCAAGAATTCCAATTTGCTAGACTCCCGGCTCCCAGGAAGGAGAGATCCTTCAAGAAGCTGGGAGACCAGAAGTTCAGAGCCCCACCCAGACCCTCCCTGGGCAAGCCGGTGAGTTGGGTCCCTTGGTGGAGCTTGAAGGTAACCTAGGCCTTCCCCCACTATCCATGCGGCTCCCTAGGGAGGGTCTGGGTGGGGCTCTGAACTTCTGGTCTCCCAGCTTCTTGAAGGATCTCTCCTTCCTGGGAGCCGGGAGTCTAGCAGGAGGAGGTTTGGCTGGCACTGGTAATCTCTGTCCAGTCTACATTTTCAAAATCGCGCAGGGGCGATAGCCCCCGCGTGCACAAGAAACGTTAATAGTACTCTCACAAGAAACATTAATCATACTCTCACAAGAAACATTAATAGTACTCTCACAAGAAACATTAATAGTACTCACTATCATTGAATTATGTTTTTATGTATGCAGAATGTCCATTTTGTACTCTGCCCTTTTGCATACTCCTTCATAAGTTCATATTTCTCTTTAACTTCTTTAACTCCTATCATCATTACTCCTTTTTTACGCTTTCTAACTTAAGTACTGTTGAGTCCTAAGTCACAGACCAAAGTGGTGCCCTAGAGTTAACACCCACCGAACTATTTTAAAAGGCATAAAAAGAAAAAAAAGGCAGAAAAAGGACACATATCTTTTCAACATTTTATGGGTGTTTTCTTTGACGGCTATAACTTTTGCTAAATACTTTCTTATACAGTGATGATCCCCCCCATGTTTTTTATCTTCTCTTTGTGAACTGCTCAATATGGAATTTGGTGTGAAATAATCCCTCAGTTTAATACTTATGTTTGAACCAAGTCATGGGTCTTGTTGGAAATGTTCTTATGCCCCCATATATCTGATAGCACCATGTGGCTTTATATCTTGTTTGCGTAGGCACACTAACATGGGAAAATACTATACATACCAATAAGTTCTTATCTAATAGAAATGGGAACACACATATCTTGTAGTGCAATGAGACCTTACACCCTGAACATTGACATAAAGACCTGGCACAGGCCTCAGAAGAATGGGCATTCTCCATTTACCCCTTGATCTACAGAAGACATTTACAAAACATCCAAGGTTGTATATAACATCACCCGGAGGCATTCCTGTACCAGAGACGACCCTACAGCTGCTCTGACATCGATCTCCTCAAAAGAGACATCCCTTAACACTGAGAAGACAACAAGAACAATGACCTGCTTACTGGACAGGGCTTGCTGTATTGCCCCTTTATTGTGAGGTTTGTCTATAACATCACCTGGAAGCAATCCTCTACCACGGAAGACCCTACCACTGCTCAGACATCATCCTGCTCAAAAGAGACTTCCCTTAACACTGAGAAGACTTAACAACAACAACCTGCTTACAGGACAGGGCTTCCTGCATTCCCCTTTCATGGTGAGGTGAAACGAGAAGGCACTCCACATCATGACTTCAATGTAGGACATGCAGATTCCAGAATCTTTAATACAGAAACATGAGACCAACAACAGAGACTGTGTGATAAGTGTGTTGGCACTATGGACAATGTCTTGGAGCGAACGATAACTTTCCTGAGGCCTAGGGCTGGTCTTATGCCAGGAAACTTCAGGGGTAGGATCTCTTTGTATTTAGGCCAAGGCTATTCCTTTCCATGCCTCTCATATTTTGGTGGGCCTATGCAAACAACAATTGCCACTCTAACACCGTTTTTACTGTGCTCCTTTGACTCTAATCCTTAAAACACACCCACTTAAAATTTGAGGTTAACTTAAGCTAATATGCATGTACATGGAAATGTAAAAAAAACTATGCCTCTAATATTTAAGGAGTTACGTAAGTTTGATGGCTTTAGATTGCCTTGTGTGCTGTTAAGAAATATTATAATGTGCTACAATCTGGGGACTTGAGGGACAAATTAATTGCACATGGATTCTGTTTAATTTATCTTAACTTTCTTTGGTGAAAGTTCAAAGTTAAGATATCAGCAAGGGGACTTCTTCTGATAATTATGTTATGGGTGATTGTCCTTCCACTGTAACTTTACCTTATCCTCTTTCTTTGCATCTTTTGTTCTCATAATTCATAATAAAAATTATAAAAAAAAAGAATTCCAATTTGTGGGCCGGAGAGATAGCATGGAGGTAGGGCATTTGCCTTGCATGCAAAAAGATGGTGGTTCAAATTCTAGCACCCCATATGGTCCCGTCAAGTGTGCCAGGAGCAATTTCTGAGCATTGAGCCAGGAGAGACCCCTGAGTGCTGCCGGTGTAACCCAAGAACCAAAATAAATTCCAATTTGTATGGGGCTGTAGAGATAGTACAGTGGTGGTAGGGCGTTTGTCTTGCATGCGGCCAACCTGGGATGGACCAGGGTTCAATTCCCGGCATCCTGTATGGTCCCCTGAGCCTGCCAGGAGCAATTTCTGAATGCAGGTAGCAGAACCCCTGAGCGCTGCTGGGTGCGATCCCCCCAATAAAGAATTCCATTTTGTGGGGGCAGATTGATAGTACAGCAAGAACGGCACACACACACACACACACACACACACACACACACACACACACACGCTAACTAGGGTTCTATCTCCATCACCATCACATGGTTCCCCAAGCCAGCCAGGAGTAAGTCCTGAGCACAGACTAACCATTGAACACTGCCGGTTCTGACACCATCCCCCCAAAAAATTCCTTCTCAGAGAAGCAGATTGTCTCTGGAAGTTTTCCTCCCCCAGCTGAGAAGCCTGTTCCCACGTCTAAGCTGGCAGTGCCATTCCTGTCAAACCAGTGGCAGGCATGGTCCAGGTGTGTCCACTGCCATGGAAACGGCCAGCTTCCCTGGAGGAAGTGGGTAAGTCACCAAGTCTGGGGCCAGAAAACAGATGCAGACATAATGCCTGTGAACAGAACCTGGAATAACCGTAGAGCACTGCTGGGTATGGCTCAACCCTTCCTACCCTCCCTGCAAGAGCCACAAAATCTGGCCTGGGCCTCTGATTCTTCTTGTCTATGCCACAAGAATTGCTGCAATGGGGGCTATTCCGATAGCACAGCAGGTAGGGATTTTGCCTTGCACATGGCTGACCCAGTTTTGATCCCCAGCATCCTATATGTTCCTCCCCAAGCCTGCCAGGAGTAATTTCTGAGTGCAGAACCAAGAGTTAAGTGCCACTGAGCATGACCAAATAAACAAAACAAAATAAAACAAAAAACAATTTCCAAAGAGTTTCTCTCTGTCTCTGTGTTCTCTTTTTGTTTTTTGGGCCATATTCTTCATGCATAGGGGTGACTCATGACTCTGCACTCAGGAATTACTCCTGGTGGGTTCAGGGAAACTTATGGGATGCCTGGGATCAAACCTGGGTAGGCCATGTGCAAAGCATGTTGGCTCTTGTTCTCTCTCTTTATCTCTCTTTTGTTCTTTTTTTTTGGGGGGTGGGGCCACACTGGCAGCACTTAGGGGTTACTCCTGAGCTCTGAAACCATGCCTGATGGGTCCAGAGTGATAACACAACAGCAGGGCATTATTTTGTGCTTTTTGGGTCACACCCGGCAGTGCTCAAGGGTTACTCTTGGATCCATACTCAGAAATTGCTCCTGGCAGGTACGGGGGACCATATGGGATGCCAGGATTCGAACCGATGACCTTCTGCATGAAAGGCAAATGCCTTATCTCCATGCTATCTCTCCGGCGCCAGCAGCAGGGCCTTTGTCTTGCCTGAGGCTGGCCCAGAATGGACCCAGTTTGATCTCCCGCATCCTATATGGTCTCCAAGCCTGCCACAAGTGATTTCAGAGCACAGAGCCAGGAGTAACCCCTGAGCACCGCTCGGTGTGGCCAAAAATAAAAAAGAAAGAAAGAAAGAAAGAAAGAAATCTTCTGGGACCATAGGGTATGCTGGAGATGAAACCCATGTTGACTGTGTGCAAAGCAAGTGTCTTACCTGCTGTGCTATTGCTCCAACTCTTTTTTTTGTCTTTTAAAATGTTTTATTGGGGAGAGCATAACGACAGTGCAACAGTAGGACGTTTGCCTTGCAAGTGGCCAAGCCAGGACCAATGGTGGTTCGAATCCCGGCATCCCGTATGGTCTCCTGAGCCTGCCTGGAGTGATTTTTAAACACAGTGCTAGAAGTAACCCCTGAGCGCTGCTGGGTGCCCCTCACAAAAAAGTCCCTCATCTGCCCTTCACTCAGTGTCTCTAAATGAAAATATTTTCCCCTTTTGCATCACCACTCCCTTCGTCTTTCACAGATAAATTATATAATATGCTCTCTTTACTACATGCGCATCATTAGTATTGACATGTATAAGACGTGTTTTTTTTTTTTTTTTTGTATAGGTTCGGTGGTGTAGGTCACAGATTTGCAAGGGATTGAGTTCAGGTTTCAGATTGTCAAGGTGTATCTTTGTGGGGGCCAGAGAGCTAGAACAGTGGTTTAAGTCTTTGTCTTTTATACAGCCTACCTTGATGGGATTTCTGAGCACTGCCAAGAGTGAACTCTGTGCACAGAGCTGGGAGAAGTCCTGAGCACTGATGGATGTGCCCCTCAAAGACACACACACACACAAACGCAAATTTAATATGCTTTTGGTCTGGAGAAAGAATTCAAGAGGCTACAGCAGGTTTTGCCTGCAAGATGCTCAGGTTCCATCCCCTCACTCCAAGGTCCTCCCAAGCACTGCCAGAGGCCATCCTGCAGCACCAGGCATGGCCCCCAAATCAAAATCAAATAAAGTAGAATACATAGGTTGGAGCAGCAGTAGAGTGGGCAAAGCATTTGGCTGCATGTGGCTAACCAGGGTTTGGTCCCCAGCAACACATATCATCCCCCAAGTGCAGCTAGGTGTGATCCCTGAGCACAGAAAAGGAAGCCCTAAACACCACTAGATGTGACCCCAGAACAAAACAAAAAATAAACAAGTGATTTGCCAATTAGATGCACCTGTGTGTGTGTGTTCCCATATTTACTTTTCTGGTGTCATCTGACATTCTCTACCCCTGATCATTTCCCGGTGCTGTTCCTGAGTCCACAGGTTGTCCTTGGTATCTGTAGCACAGTTCTCCATGTGTCAAGAAGGTCAGCACTGATAGCATATCTTTCTTACAGAGTTCAGGGACCACCAAGGGGGCCTGCACCCAGAAATTCTCCAGGCCTCTTGATGGTCCTTTTCTTTCCTTCCTGGAAACCAGCCCAGCCTAACGATTGCCTCTGGTCTGGACTATTTCTAGCTTAACCCCAGCAGCTCCCCAGGTCTTCTGTGTCTTTCTAGACCCTGAAATTTTGGAACGTTCTAGTAGTTGTTTTATTTCCTCACTGGCTCAAGAATGCCCCTCGGGTCCAGAAAGATAGCATGGAGGTAAGGCGTTTGCCTTTCATGCAGAAGGAAGTGGTTCAAATTCCGGCATCCCATATGATCCCCTGTGCCTGCCAGGGGCGATTTCTGAGCATAGAGCCAGGAGTAACCCCTGAGCATTGCCGGGTGTGAACCAAAAAAAAAAAAAAAAAAAAAAAAAAATTTAGAACAGGTTTAGATTTACAGGATTATTGTGAAGCTAATAGACAGCCAGCACACAGTACACAGTCCCCTTTAATTTAATGGGGTGTATTTCTCACAATGAAGGAACCAGTAATGTTACAATTTTAGTAAGAAAATACAAAGCTCTATTCAGTATTCTGCAGTCTTAATGTTTGTTTTTTTCCTTCCTGTTCCTTCGTCCTGGCTCCTTTTGTTTGTGACAATTTTCTAGACTCCTTGTTCTTCTGATTTTGACAGCTGTGTGGATTACAAGTTAGATCTTTTCTAGTTTTTTGCATCATTGGATGGGTGTGGAAGGATGTATTTGGGCAGGAAGCCACTGTCCTCCTGGCACACCCCAGCTCCATGTGAATGATGTACATTACTGTTTTTCAGGAATCTGGGTTACTCTTGGTTCTGGAGACAGCGCAGTGAAGTGCTGATCATGAAAACAGGAGAGCTGAGTTTGTCTCTGGCATTGAAAGCAAAAACAAATAAGCAAATCTTGATCAGTGGCTTGAGGTAATTTTCATTAATTTCTTATTTTCTGTTACACACACTGATCTTTTTTCCCTATTTTTCCTATTGGCCTCAGCCATACATTTTCTTAAACATCTGGCAGAACTTGTCCATTTCTAATTTATTTTTGTTTTGTGGGCTACACACAGAAATGCTCAAGATTTCCTCTTAGGTCTGCATGTAGGAATCACTCCTGGTGGGTCAGGGAACCATATGGGATGCTGGGATTGAACCTGGTTGTGTTTGGCCTTATGCCAGGCAAATGCCCTACTCTGTATTATATCTCTGGCCCCTCACTATTCCTATTTATGAATGAAACGTTAAAATGGACTGAAAGTGCTGTAAATATGAGTAACACTCGGTCTTGGGAGATTTGACTACTAAAGCAATAACTTTCCCTTGAAGTTCTTTAAAAAATTTTATTATTTATTTATCTGTATTTGAACTACACTTGTTGTGCTTAGGGTTGAATTCTAGTTTTTTGCCCAGGGAACACTACTGGTGGGGTTCAGAGGACCGTTAGTGGTGCCAATGATCAAACCAAGGTCAGCTATATGCAAGGCAAGTGCCTTACTTTCAACTCAATCTACCTATCCCCCAAGTCTTCAATTATGCCATTATGCTGTATAGTTAAATTGCTTTGGTTTGGGGCTACATATTGAAGTTCTGTTGTTGCTCCTGGTTTTCATGGGTCGGGGGAGAGGGGGCCATGCAGTGCAGCCCTTTGAGCTATAATTTAAAAAGTTTGGCTTTCATTGTGATCTCTTTTGTGATTTCTGAACTATTTACACTTTTTTCCCTTAAATGAAACAGGTCACAAAAGGAGGGGGAACACTAGTAGGACAGACGATCATTTGCCCTCTACCCATCCGACCTGGAATAAATCCATGGACCCTCATTACAGTCCCCTGGGTACTGCCAGGAGTGTTCCCTGAGCACAAAGTCAGGAGTAAGCCCTGAGAACCATTGGGTGTGGGCAAAAAAAGAAAAGATTGGGGAGCCACACCCATTGATGCTCAGGGGTTACTCCTGCTATGCACTCAGAAATCGCTCCTGGCTTGGGGGACCATATGGGACGCTGGGGGATCCGTCCAAGGAGCTTCTTGCAAGGCAAACTCCTTACCACTGCACCACCGCTCCAGACCCCCCCAAATATTTTTAAAGAAAGAGAATGGTTAGGACTAGTGCTACTTAATACTGTGGATAAGGCCTTGAATGTGACAGTCCAGAGTTAGATCCCCAGCATCCCATATGATCCCCAGAATCTGCCAGGAGTGATCCTGACCTGAGTGTCGTCTGAAAGCAAATATAAATAAAAAGAATTGATAAAAGAAAGTGTATTTAGGGGCGGGAGAGATAGCATGGAGGTAGAGCATTTGCCTTGCAAGCAGAAGGACGGTGGTTCAAATCTTGGCATCCCATATGGTCCTTGAACCTGCCAGGAGTGATTTCTGAGCATAGAGCCAGGACTGGCCCCTGAGCGCTGCCGGGTGTGACCCCTAAGAAAACCAAAAACCAAAATCAAATAAAAACAACAAAAAAGAATGTGTATTTGTAGGTAAGAATATAAAGGGCTAACGTGCATGTTTTGTACATTGTTTTCACTCTCACCCCTGTATGCTGCTCAGAGCATTGCCAGGAACAGTCCCTGAGTATTTCCAGATGTGACCCAAAATATATATACATATATATCAAAAAATATATTTATATATGTGCAAATTTATACATATGTAACAAAAGTAGAGATAGTACAGGGCATAAAGTACTTTTCTTACATGTAAATCAACTACAATTTGATCTCAGGCCCAATAGAGTCCCCCAGGTATTTCCCAGAATTATCCCTGAGTGCAGAGCCAAATAATAATAGTCATTGTTAAGATTTCAATTAAGATATCAATTCTTGGGGCCGGGAGGTGGCACAAGAGGTAAGGTGCCTGCCTTGCCTGCGCTAGCCTTGGACGGACCGCAGTTCGATCCCCCAGTGTCCCATATGGTCCCCCAAGCCAGGAGCGACTACTGAGCGCATAGCCAGGAGTAACCCCTGAGCGTTACCGGGTGTGGCCCAAAAACCAAAAAAAAAAAAAAAAGATATCATTTCTTGGGGCCTGCGAGGTGGCGCTAGAGGTAAGGTGTCTGCCTTGCAAGCACTAGCCAAGGAAGGACCATGGTTCGATCCCCTGGTGTCCCATATGGTCCCCCCAAGCCATGGGGCAATTTATAGCGTTTAGCCAGGAGCATCGAACAGGTGCTGCCCTAAAAACCAAAAAAAAAAAAAAAAAAAAAAAAAAGAAAAAAAAAAAGATATCAATTTCAATTCTTTCCAAGTTGGCCTGTTGTTTCAACTTAATCTTAATCAAAAGCATAACAAGGGGTGGGGCCAGACAGATAGCATGGAGGTAAGGCGTTTGCCTTGCATGCAGAAGGTCGGTGGTTCAAATCCCGGCATCCCATATGGTCCCCTGAGCCTGCCAGGAGCCATTTCTGAGCGTAGTGCCAGGAGTAGCCCCTGAGCACTGCTGGGTGTGAGTAATAATAATAATAATAATAATAATAATAATAAGTTCTTGAGAGATAGCACAGTGGTAGGGCGTTTGTTTGCCTTGTAAGTGCTGACCCAGGTCCAATGGTGGTTTGAAAACCGGCATCCCAAATGATCCCCTGTGTTTTCCAGGAGCGATTTATGAGCAGAGATCCAGGAGTAACCCCTGAGTGCCACTGGTTTGGCCCAAAAGCCAAAGAGAAAACAAACAATCAAAACAAAACAAAATATAGCAAGGGGCTGGAGAGGTGGTACAGGGGTTAGGCACTTGACTTGTTTGCATTTAAATCTCAGTCATCATCTGGAGGCTCCTGTGAATGTCTAGAATGGTGGGCTCAAAGGATTATATGGGCTGCTGGGGATCGAACCCCAGTCAGCTGCATGCAAGGCAAGCTCCTTACCTGCTGTGCTATCACTTAGACCCAAAAACCATATTTTGAAGAGGTTATCTTTCCTCCATTTCATGTACCATTCTTTTCTGTCAAAACTTAATTGACTAATAGTTTTGAGGTTTTATCTTGGAGTCCTTGATTCTAACCTACTGGTCAGAATTCACTGGTATTACAGTACATGTTGCTTTTTTGGCATGGTTTATTTTGGGGGTCACATCTGACAATGCTCAGGAATTGCTCCTGGCAAAGCTTGGTGTACTATGTGAAATGTCACAGATTGAACCTGTTTCTGGCAAGACTGAATTTTAATTCTTTTTTTTTTTTGCCAGGAGTAACCTCTGAGCACCATCAGGTGTGGCCCAAAATACTAAAATAAAAAAAGCTTTGATTATAAAATGTGGTGTTGCAATTTTATGAGTATATTGAGCTCTCAATCTATAATTTTGAGTCTATGAAATATATATTATGTCATGCAATATTATTTTTACAGACAAATAGGCTTTATTCATGGACAAGGGGCGATTATTATTTTAATTAAAAATGTTTGGTGTTTGTGCCACACCCATTTATACTCAGGGCTTACACAGATATCCTCCTGAGAGCTCTCAGGTTTGGGAAACCATATGACAGGGATAGACCATGACGAGTCTGCGAGTCAGGTGACAAGATTGCAAGTCACGTGATCACCGCCGGGACTTTCAGGTTTGCCAATCATGTGATAGGTTTGCCTGTCACCTGATCCCCACAGGGACTTCTGGGTTTGTGTGTCACATGACGGGTTTGGGAGTCATGTACCGGGTTTGGGAGTCATGTACCGGGTTTATGGATCATGTGACAGTCTTGCGAGTCACATGATGCCCACAAACCCATCATATGTGATGCTACCTTTAACCTGAGCCCTGTTTTTTGGGAAGAGACTCATCTAACTCCTGTTAGTGTCCAAGGCCCTGTTGCCCAATACCCTCCTTCCCATCCATCCCCACAATAGCCTTTATAGCTATATTTCTGTCAATAAATACTTAGACCTTTTCATTTTGTTTTCTTCTCAGGCATCCGGTGTGGAAGATTCAGATATTCCTAATGATGGTAAACTCATCAGATTCGCTCAGCTCAGTATCAGCTAAAACACAACTCTGAAAGAGGTGGCTCAAGGAGACTCCACACACGTGTCTCTCTCTTGCTTCTGTTGGCTTAAACCCACAACTGCCAAATAACCCAGCAACACGCCTCCCAGCAAAGAGCTTTAGGGGGTCTTTCTTTATGTTCTTCTTTCTGCCATCAACCCCTGCTTTTCCCTGCAAGGAACGGCAAGTTGGACCCCCAGTGGCCAGCTTCCTTTAATGAGTTCCGTTAGTAAATCATGTATCCCCTGTCTTCCTCTGTCGGTACTGGCCCTGTGCTCCATCCCAGGAGAAAGCACTGTCGTTCACCTGCCTTGCTCATGGCAGGAATGATGCAGAGTGCAAAGGAGCAAGTCTATGGACCTCCTCTTCTTCCTGCCTGTTTTCTCACCCTAGCCGATGGGAGCATCTGGTGGTGTCTTGACTGCTGAAAGAGCAATTAGAATCTCAAACCCAGAGAGTTAATTTTAGTGCAATATTTTTTATGCAGGCGGTGATTTATTTAATTTTATTTTATTTTCATGGGGTGTTTTATGGTTTGTTTGTTTTGCCTCATGTGAATTCTAGCAACATTGTTAGGAAAAAGCACAGCCCCATATAGGTGCAACCCAAACTACATTCTTGTTTTATTCATGATATTTCTAAGCGTTTTGTTGAAGCTGCTCTCAGGCACCCCTCGTCATTGCCTCCTCTAGAAAGGGGTGCTCGCCTTAACTTCAGCTGGTGCAAAATATCGGACTATAGTCATACTTCAGCCACTGGATCCTTTACAGGTGCACATTGGAGGAGCCCCCTCTCCCTGTTCTGAAGGTCTCCCTCTAGCGGCCTTATTAAGCACTGCACCCAGGCAGCAGCTCTTGGAGGACCCCCACCCTGTTCTCAGTGTCTCCATCTAGCGGTCCTATTAAGAACTGCACCCAGCCAACTGCTCTTGGAGGATCATCTCTCCGTGTTCTCAGTGTCTCTCTCTAGCGGTCTTACTAAGCACTGCACACCAAACAGCTGCTCTTGGAGGACCCCCTTTCCCTGTTCTCAGTGTCTCCCTCTAGCGGTCTTATTAAGCACTGCACCCCAGCCAGCTGCTCTTGAGGACCCCATTCCCTGTTCTCAGTCTCTCCTCTAGCAGTCTTGTTAACACTGCACCCAGCCAGCTGCTCTTGGAGTACCCCTTGCCTCAGTTTCTCCCTGTAGCGGGCTTATTAAGCACTGCACCACAGCCGGCAGCTCTTCAGAACCCCATTCAGTGTTCTCAGTGTCTCCCTCTAGCGGTCTTATTAAAGGACTGCACCCGGTTCACTCTGAGGACGTCAAGGGAAACTTCTCCAGCCTGTGCCTGTCTACCTGTGTTTCTGAATCCCTGAAGGTCTCCTCAGAGGCCTAAGGAGCGCACACCCAAAAAACTTTATTTTGGGGCCGGGAAGTTGGCGCTAGAGATAAGGTGTCTGCCTTACAAGTGCTAGCCAAGGAACGGACCGCGGTTCGATCCCCCCGGCGTCCCATATGGTCCCCCCAAGCCAGGGCTGTTTCTGAGCACATTGCCAGGAGTAACCCCTGAGCGTCAAATGGGTGTGGCCCAAAAACCAAAAAAAAAAACAAACTTCATTTTGAAGCTGCCCAGTAAGTACATTCTTTATTTGGGGGGGGCCACACCCGTTTGATGCTCAGGGATTACTCCTGGCTAAGTGCTCAGAAATTGCCCCTGACTTGGGGGGACCATATGGGACACCGAGGGATCGAACCGCGGTAGCGGTCCTTTCTTGGCTAGCGCTTGCAAGGCAGACACCTTACCTCTAGCGCCACCTCACCGGCCCCCAGTAAGTACATTCAGGCTGTGGGAGTCGCCATCCAATATATTGCTGAACTCTCTGGCCTGTGGAGGCTCCGCCCTGCTGTGCCTTTGTTCACTCTAAGTACTGTCAACTAGAGGCAGCAGAAGATCACGGCCTCTAAGCGAAGCAGCGCGGCTGCACACTCTTTCTTTTTTTTTTTTTTTTTTTTTTTTTTTTTTTTTGGTTTTTTGGGTCACACCTGGCAGTGCTCAGGGGTTATTCCTGGCTCCAGGCTCAGAAATTGCTCCTGGCAGGCACAGGGGACCATATGGGGCGCCGGGATTCGAACCGATGACCTCCTGCATGAAAGGCAAACGCCTTACCTCCATGCTATCTCTCCGGCCCCCTTCACACTCTTTCTAACCAATGAACCCCACCACAACACGCAGGAAAAACCACACTACAAGCGTGACAATGGGGAAACTTCGCAGGCAAACACCATTTACAGAAAAAGAAAATGAAAGCTCAGATGAGCTAATAAATTCCAACCACATGATTAACCTCTCAGATAAGGAGTTTAGAATAGAAATATGGAAGATGCTTGTAGAATTCAAGAAAAGCATAGATGGATCTGAACAGAACACAAAGACAGAAATCAGAAAACTCCAAACTGAAAAACACGGTTGCTCAACTGAAAACCTCAATGGATAGTCTTGCCAACAGGGTATCAGCAGCTGAGGAGAGAATCGGAGTACTGGAAGATGTGATGCAGAAAAACTCAACACAACAGAAGAAATTGGAAAAGAACCTTAAACAAACAGGCAATGGAAAAAGTACTCAAGAAACTCGAAAGATGAAAATAAAAGTCTTTGATAAACTCAACAGAAACAACATAAGAATCATTGGAGTTCCAGAAACCCAGGAAGGAGATCTCCAGGAAGAATCAACTGTCAAAGAGATACTCCCAGAGTTAAAGACTACATGCAATCAAATCCTGCATGCTTGAAGTGTACCAGCTAAAAGAGACCCAAAGAAAAATACCCCAAGACACATCCTCGTTACAATGACAAATCCATAGATAGAGATAGAATACTGAAGGCAGCAAGACCAAAAAAGGAAAATTACATTCAAAGGGGATCCCTAAGACTTACAGCAGATATGTCACAAGAAACTCTCAAGGCCAGAAGACAATGGTGGGATATTGTGACAAAACTGAATGAAATGATTGCCTCACTGAGAATACTGCACCCAGCTCGACTCAAGTTCAGGTTTGAAGGAAGAATACATACCTTCATGGATAAACAACAGCTCAGAAACTTCACAGATGATAAATCAGCCTTAAAGGAAAAACTGACAGGTCTACTCAAAGACAAGAGAGACCAACAAACACAACAAACTTATCTACAAACATGACACTAAATCCTAAGACAATCATCTCCCTCAATGTCAATGGACTAAATTCACCAATTAAAAGACAGAGTGGCAAAATGGGTCAAAAATATGAATCCAACCTTCTGCTGCCTGCAAGAAACACATGTGGGGCCGGGCGGTGGCGCTAGAGTTAAGGTACCTGCCTTGCCTGTGCTAGCCTTGGACGGACCGTGGTTCGATCCCCTGGTGTCCCATATGGTCCCCCGAGCCAGGAGCAACTTCTGAGCACATAGCCAGGAGTAAACCCTGAACGTTACCGGGTGTGGCCCAAAAACAAAAAACAAACAAACAAAAAAAATAGTATTCAATCCTTGGCACCACATGGTCTCCATAGCACAAAGCCAGAATAGCCCCAAGGCCTGGAGAATAGCACAGCAGCAGGCTGTTTGCTTAGCTGGCAGTTGACTCTTTGGCATATGGTCCCACTAGCCTGTCAGGAGTTATTCCTCAGAAGTAACCCCAGCACTGCCAGGTGTGGCCCCAAAACAGAACAAAATGAAAACAGGGGCCGGGAAGGTGGCGCTAGAGGTAAGGTGTCTGCCTTGCAAGCGCTAGCCAAGGAACGGACCACGGTTCGATCCCCCGGCATCCCATATGGTCCCCCCAAGCCAGGGTGATTTCTGAGCGCATAGCCAGGAGTAACCCCTGAGCATCAAATGGGTGTGGCCCAAAAACCAAAAAAATGAAAACAGAATAACCCCAGTAGTGCCACAAACACACACACACCATATATACACACAAGGTGAAGCCAGAGAAATAGCATGAAGGTAAGAGGTTTGCCTTTCATGCAGAAGGACGGTGGTTCGAATCCCAGCATCCCATATGGTCCCCCAAGCCTACCAGAGCAATTTCTGAGCGTAGAGCCACGAGAAACCCGAGTTCTGCTGGGTGGGACCCAAACAAACAAACAAACAAACAAATAAATAATATATATATGTATATACATAAAAGGCTTTCAAGAACACTGGGATGAAGATAGTCCTTGTTGTTCCCAGTGTCCTCCTTTCCCTTTGTGTCTCACACTGTGTCTCTAAGAACTTGACTTGGGACTGATCGCTGACCTCCATCAAAAAGCCATCTGTGAGGTTTGGAGATGGCTCAGTACATAAACTTGCTGGGGTCAGGCTGCTGCGGATTTGATGCCCAGCTACTCCACATCAACTCACCTGTGACTGCCACTCTGAGCCACCGAGATACAACTGTGGTAGGTAGTGGCACATACTGAGCGTTTGCATACTCCGCAGCTTCTTTTTTTTTTTTTTTTTTTGGTTTTTGGGCCACACCCGGTAACGCTCGGGGGTTACTCCTGGCTATGTGCTCAGAAGTTGCTCCTGGCTTGGGGGACCATATGGGACGCCGGGGATCGAACCGCGGTCCATCCAAGGTTAGCGCAGGCAAGGCAGACACCTACCTTTAGCGCCACTGCCCGGCCCACTCCGCAGCTTCTTAAGCACAGTGCCCCACCAGCATCAACCAGCAACTCCCGTCTTCTGTTTTTTATTTTTTTAGCCACACCCAGTGGTGCTCAGAGGTTACTCCTGGGTCTGTGCTCTGAAATCACGCCTGTCAGGTTCTGGAGAACCTGATATGGGATGCTGGAGATCAAACCTGGTTGCATCCTGGGTCAGCTGCAGGCAAGGCAAATGCCCTGTCTCTGATATATCACTCCAGTCCCATCAGGAGTGATTTCAAAGCTCAGGAGTAAGCACTGAGTGCTGCCAAATGTGGCCCCACTCCCCCCCAACAAAGAATGGAAGAGAGGGGGAGAGAGAGAACACGAGAGTGAACATGCCTTGCACATGGCCTACCCAGGTTTCATCCCAGTATCTGATAAGATTCCCTGAACCCACCAGGAGTAATTCCTCAGTGCAGAGTTATGAGTAACACCTAAGCACTGAGAATGTGGCCCCCCAAAAGCAAAAAGAGAAAAGAGAGATAGAGAAAGAAAGAAACTCTGGCAATTCTTTTTTGTTTTATTTTGTTTTATTTTGTCATACTCAGTGGCTCTTAGGAGTTACTCTTGGTTCTACACTCAGAAGTTACCCTGGCAGGGTTGGAGGGAACTATAGGATGCTGGGGATCAAAACTGGTCATCCATGTGCAAGGCAAAATTCGTACCTGCTGTGCTATTGGTCTGGCCCCGATTGCAGCAATTCTTGTGGCATAGACAAGAAGAATCAGAGGCCCAGGTCAGATTTTGTGGCTCTTGCGGGGAGGGCAGGAAGGGTTGAGCCATACCCAAAGTGCTCTGAGTTTATTCCAGGTTCTGTGCTCAGGGATTATGTCTGCATCTATTCTCTGGCCCAGACTTGTGACTTACCTACTTCCTCCAGGGAAGCTGGCTCTTTCCATGGGAGTGACACACCTGGACCATGCTTGCCCTCTGGTTTGACAGTCATGGCCCAGACAACTCAGATGTGGGAACAGGCTTCTCAGCCGGAGAGGGAAACTGCTAGAAATAAGCTGCCTTCCTGAGATGAATATTTTTCTTTGGGCCACAGAGACAGCATGGAGCTAAGGCCTCCATTCTGCCTCTCATGCAGAATGTCGGGGTTCAAATCCCAGCAACCCATATGGTCCCCTGAGCCTACCAGGAGCGATTTCTGAGCATAGAGCTAGGAGTATCCCCTGAGCACTGCTGGGTGTGACACAAAAAGCAAAACAATTTTTTTTTCTCTTGGGAGGTCACACCCGGCAGAGTTCAAGGAATTACTCCTGCTGCCTTGGGGAACATATATGATGGTGATGGAGATAGAACCCTGGTCAGCGCATGCATGCCTTTGTTGCTGTACTAACATTTGCCTTCAGAAAATGAAATTTTTTTTAGTTTTTGGACCACACCCAGCAGTGCTGGGTGGGTGTTACTACTGGTTCTGTGCTCTGCACTCAGAAATCACTCCTGGTGGGGTTGGAGAGATAACAAGCAGGTAAGGCGTTTGCCTTTCCCCAGAATCAGGTACCACCCTAGGGTGGGAGCACAATACCAGGTCACACCCTAAGGTAGGGCCCAATGCTTGATTAGGGTCGGATCAGTAACATAAAAGCACCCTCAACTGCACTGCCCCTTGTGCGAGCAGAAGGCCGTTCCTGCAGGTCTATGCAACGGGCCTGGCCATCTTCCTTGAGCGCCTCGACTTCTGCCAGCACCACAAGGACGAGGTGAGTCGGGGGCCCCCAAGCCTTGTCCTCTGTGTGTCCCCCCCGGCCGATGTGACATGCCCACTCCAGGCTCTCCAAGTGCTCTAAGCCCACTGGCCGGGCATGAATGGGCCCCAAGGCTTGGAGCGCTCCTGACCCCACATTTTGTGTGTGTGGTTCCTGTCCACAATCGATGTGCGTAATTTCCTGGCCCACCACCACCCATGGGTGCATGCACCTCCGGTCTGCCCATGCGCCCCAATAGCTGGACAGCCCGCCCGTCTTCTTGCCACGTGGTGCCATGTTGTGCGCCTTTACTGAGAAAGAATGAAGACAAGCTCCCCAGGCCCTGGGAGCCAGCTCGGATCGCTTGAAAAGGCATTTTTTTCCCGTGCCCCCTTTTTCATGCCAGTGGTTGGAGCTGGCTGACAGTTAACAAGTCCTTAAAACACGAAACCCAGGCTGCTGAGGCAAACTTTTCCTTCTCCTAAATTGTACTTTGAAAAAAAATGAAGTGTGATTTGGACTTTAATCCAAAGTAGAGAAAGTTAGATTATGATGATGATGATGATTTAAATTAGGACATAAATGATTATTTCAGGATCTTCTTCGGGTAGAAAGTGCTCTTTGGCAGGTTTTTCCCAAAACCCTTTCACTCACTGATTTTACCCCGGGTGGTACTGGGGTTGGGGTGAAGGACCAGACGAAATGCCTGGGTACCTGCTAGTGTCGAATGCAGGTCTGTTGTGTGCAGGACAAGCACTTTTCCTGATGTGCCATGATCTCTCCAGCCCAGCCCAGGAAGTGTGTTCAGAATAAAGTCATTGCTTACAAAAAAGACCTTGCTTGTGGGAAGGAGCCAGAGGACTCTTGGAGGAAGTTGCTTGTCTGTCTGTCCTCTTTTTTTGCTTGTTTGTTTGTTTTTGGGCCACACCCAGCGGTGCTCAGGGGTTACCCTGCCTGTCTGTTCAGAAATAACTCCTGGCAAACACGGGGTCCATATGGCACACTGAGATTCGAACCAACCAACTTTGGTCCTGGATTGGCTGCTTGCAAGGCAAATGCCACTGTGCTATTTCTCCAGGCCAATGTCTGTCCTCTCTTATGGCTTCACTGCTATGTGCTGCAAGACCTGCATCAATTATTTTTCTTCTTTTTGGGTCCTACCCGGTGACACTCGTGTTCCTCCTGGCTAAGAGCTCAGAAATCGCTCCTGGTTTGGGGGACCATATGGGATGCAGGATTCAAGCCAACCACCTTAGGGTAGGCTGCTTGGAAGGAAACGCCCTACCCAGAATAATTGTTTTTCTTTTCTTTTCTTTTCAGATGAAGGTGGAGGACGAAAAGCAGGTGGAGGCCATGACCTCGGCGGTGACGACGGGTTCCCAGCTCTACCCCAGCCCCAGCCCGCTGAAGACTGAGAACGAAAAGGCCATGGCCCATGCTCGAGGCACCTACCCCCATGAGAAAGGAGGGTGAGTGTCCATTGTTTGTGCCCAGTGAAACCCCAAAACAAACAAACCCAGAGCCTGCTCAAGGGGAGAAAGAGACAGAGCCCAGGCGGGAGGCCATGGGTACATTAGCCCCTGACTTGGGCCCAAGGGGATGTGTGTGGTGACAGGCGATTGTCCTGGAGGATTTGGGGGAGTTGCCGAGTGTCCCCGTGGGCCCCAGCCACCCCTAACCCGGTCCCGCAATTCAGGCTATTTAGGACCGTGCTGGATGTCAAAATTGGCGTTTGGGGAAAGGTTCAAAGACAAGCTGTATGCTGTAAGCTCCGGGGAGCAACTTGTGGTCCGGCTGGGCTGTGGGGTTTTACAAGGCCAGGCCAAGAGCTCTCCCCTGAGTTTGAAGCAAAAGTGTTGGGTCACAGGGTGACAACAGGTGCCTTACAGCAAACAGAAAGTTTTGTATCTAAATTGAATATATATTGCACAATTCTGGGGAAATATATTTTGGAGTTTGGAAGTCCTTAGTTATCCTGGTGCATGTTGCCCGATTGTTACCTTCTATTGTGTGTCTTACATAGTCATTCTTACATGTATGCCTCTTCTATCGCTGTAACCCCTCCTCACCTGAACTGATCCCACCCTGAATGATCAGAACTGCCCAAGATGGAAAGTTGGAGGGCAGGGAAAGCTTGGAGATGGAGGAAACGGGGGGGGGGGGCGCCAGCGCCGCAGTGGATAAGCCTGCAGGAAGAGCTGGAAGGGAGATAGGTCTGTGTAGGCCATGTGGGAAGACCTGTATGCTGGGACTGTGAGGTGGCTGCTGGCTGCGTCCTGAAAATGCCTCGACTGCTCTGTGCATCTCTGCCCTCACCCAGCCACCTTCGGGGTGGGCTCTCTGGCGGACTATAGGGCTTTAGACTGGGCTGGGTCCAGAGCAGCCTCCCCTCCAGTCCGCACACCAACACGGGGAAACATGGTTTCTGTTAAGGCAGCAGGGGCCGTCTGGGACGCGGGGTTCAGCGCGGGATTCCTTAGTCAGCCACCTGGGTCGGCTGAGCAATAGTCTTTCTGATTTTGGGTTTTGGGCCGCTGCTCCTGCAGTGACAGGCGCCACCAGGAGCAGACTGCCGGCGGTTCATGGTGGCTTTGACCCGTGAAATGGAGCGCTTCTTCGTGGAGCGGTGGCTGCGGTCCCCGAAAATGCGGAGGAGATGGTGGCTACTGAAGCACTGGCCTTAGCTGCAGTGGCGGTGATGGCTGCAAGAGTCGCCAGAGAGAGGGCTGTCGTCGGCTTCAGGTGTGTATTTATATAGTTTTATTGATAATATATATTACAGAGCTAGAATAATCGTTTTCTTACTGCTTTTCCTCAGGTACAAATTTGAATTTTCTAAGTGAAAAGGTAACATTATTTGAAGAAACTCTCTAAATTGGTAGCAACTTTTTT